>NC_135770.1:23672574-24060074 GCF_052425735.1 Oculina patagonica | reverse complement strand
CTGAAAACATCTAAGTAGTCTTTACTGATGATAGAAACCAGCTGGTCTTCAATGATCTCTTTTGATTCCGGGTTATCTTCTTCATTTTCTGCTTCCGTACTGCAGAATTGAACAGATAACGTTATTAGGGCATTACGCAGTGCCTTCTACTAGGGTATTTTCCCTGAGTATAAGAAAATCCCGGGGGCGGGAGGGAGTCCCGTATGAAAGGGGCGGGAATGCTCGTCGGGAAATTTTGAAAAAAAAAAACAAAAACAAAAAGAGACCAATCTCGGCGTGACCTCAAGCTTTTTTTGACCCCTAAAATTTGTATATTTCTTCGAGTGCAACCCTAAACGAGACCTTGACGGCTAAAATTATTGGCGTTTTGCCCGGAACACCCTAAGTGAAACGAAAAATCCCACATTTTACACCCCTAAGCGAGGCGACGAACATCCCGGCTCCTTTCATATGGGAGTCCCTTCCCCCGCCCCCAGCTTCAAGATCTCAAATTTTCTGACACCTCAATCTGTCTTCAGGCACAGGTTATTGTGTTGTTCAATGCTTCATACCAAGCTGGCAATCGGGCAATTATCATGCATAATGCAAGTCGCAGTAAATAATCAGAATATGCTAAATACCAAGCATAAAAACTACAGGAACTACGATAATTGAAAGTCATAATTACCTCTCGGCTTGATGTTGCCTTACTATCTGCCACTGTTCTTCAAGGTGCTGGAAAAGGAAGCGAAAGAGGAAAAGAATCATTCTGATCTGGCAAACACTTCGTTCATTGTATTGGAATGCTGTAGTGTAGGTAGGGAATAACATGATATTGAAATTTTCCCACCATCATCTTCCCCCCCCCCCCCCCCCCCCCCCCCCCCCCCCCGCACAGCAGCCACAGCAGGGGAAAGACCCGTTTACACTGGCGATTTTTGATGCGTTCTTTGTCGCGCTTTTCAATGCAATCGCTCGTGATGAAAATCGCAAGTGTAAACTAGCGGCGACTTCAGTGCGATTTGTCGCCACGATATCGCATAGGATGTTCGAAACCTCTGTAATATCGCGGCGACAAAATCGTCACTAGTTTACACTCAGTGGCTTGCGATTTTCGTTGAGAGCTCGAGCGCGACAAAAGTTGCATAAAAAATCGCCAGTGTAAACGGGCCTTAAAATAAAACTTAAGTACAACAGTAGAGCGGGTTTCACTTGATTGTCAAAAGTTATCCGAGTTTGTTTCCATTTTGCCTTACTTCGTTTAGTGGTTGGTTTGAAAAACCCGTGCCACTTTCTCAACCAATTGGCAGTAAAACCAAAACCGACCGGTCGCGCACGTTTTTCCGCGCTTCGTGCCGGCTACGTGTATTTGCTTCAAGTTCTGATTGGCTCACTGGATCACCTGTGTCTTTTGTGATTGGCCAGAGTGATTACTTTGGTTTTGGTTTTACAACACTCATGTGAAAAGCACTCTATCTCTGTTTAGCCGATGTGGATATCATACCTGAAGCATAAAGCAGAAGAATGGAGACAACACAGGAACCATGACATCTTGGTAGTCACAATCAGGACAGTGGAGGATAAACAATTTCAGAAAATTACCTGCGACATGTCAAGGAATTCAATGAAAAACGAAAACTACCACAACTGTGGCTAAATACTAGCCTGCGAATACAGCCGCCTCTCATTCGCTTCCGCTACTACGTGCAAATTGCACGTTTCAGCGGGAGCAAATGAGAGGCGGCTGTATTCTCAGGCTAGCTACAACAATGTAAATACCGGAAATGTTTCTCTGCAACACCCAGTTAGTTACAACGTTCCAGCTTGTAATTTATAATATGCTGGATATAAAAGCTGTTGTTTTGCACAGCATTGATGGGTGTAGTATAAAAAAAAAAACAGAGAGCAAGACCAAAAAATCCAAGTCCCCCAACGGGAATCGACCAATGATTTTCCGCACACTGACCGGGCTTTAAAGGGACTGTGCCACGGTTGAGTTAATTTTATTTTATTACGTTTCGCCAAGTACTTGCTATGAAACTTAATGTTTGTAAAGAAATTAATTCTATGGATCTAAATGACAAAACCATAGCTTCAATGCAACCAAATGTGTCTCCCGGGCGTTATAATTTAAAGTTTCAAGCAAACGAGATTAACTTTGAAAACTGTTCCGCCCAACAATATTTCAAAAACCCATATTGCAATTTATTTCAGTCTCCATCGTCCTTTTGGCCATCTGTACCTTCTTTTGTATTTGCTGTGTTATTGAAATGTTCCTTCACTGTTTTAAGAGGTTATTTTCATATTTCACCGAATTTGATGGTCATTTCCTATGACTAAATTTGGCTAAAATCCGTGACGCAGTCCCTTTAACACTGAGCTACAAGTGGCAAGCAAAGCCGTTCGTTTTTTTCTAGGTTCATTTGTGATATATACCAAACTAGCCTGCGTGGCCGGCGTTCAAGGGAAGGAGAAGGGGAGTTCGAGCGCGAAGTGCGCTCCCCTTCTCCTTCCCCTTTGTGCCGGCCACGCAGGCTAATGCCAAACGGAAGAGAGTGCCGTGTAGCAGTGTGTTTTGGGATTAAATCTGAGGTGTTTCATATATGATATTCCTGGTGTACTGAACACTGACTGCTGTGACCTTATGGTTGGTGCACTAGCCTCCAGATCGAGTGGTCTGGGTTCAAGCCCTGGCCGAGGTCTCTATCTTGCGTTTTTAAGAAATATACTTTACTCTCATAGTGCTTCTCTCCACCCCCGTGTAAAAATGGGTAACGGCGAATTTAATGCTGGGGGTTACCTGTAATAGAGTAGCATCCCATCCAGGGGGGGGGGGGGGGGGGGGGGAAAGAAATAATCGTACAGTAGAACCCCTATTAAGCGGCCACCCTCGGGGAAATGGCAACTGGCCGCTTAATAGAGGTTGACCGCTTAATAGGGGTTTGTCAGAAATTAGCATAAGGTCTTTTAAAAGTTTACATTATTTCAATACTAAATAAGGTGAAAAGGAATAACGGAATCACATGAAGACGACAATAAACCTGTGTTTGAATGATTTTATCGGCCGTCACGGTCTGAGCTTGTTGGAAATTAATTTAAATATCGTATATTACATTCTTATTGGCCGCTAAATAGAGGTAAAAACAATAGAAGAACGCTCATCGGGACGGCAGAAAGCTGGCCGCGGCCGCTTAATAGGGGTGGCCGCTTAAAAGGGGTTTTATTAACAGTATTATACTGACAATATTTTCGGGACTTTAGTATCTGGCCGCTTAATAGGGGGTGGCCGCTTAATGGGTGGCCGCTTAATAGGGGTTCGACTGTAGTTGCTTTAGGATATGTTCCGTTGTGGGCCAGTAGGTTAGAACACAGACTTGACCTTTCTACCATCAGCTCATGGCAAGTTCAAAGGATACGAACAACAAATCTCAGTCTGTAGTTTGGAACATACTGTAGAGACTTGACTACATTGTCCGCCAGGACCTGCGACAAACTGGGAATACTGTAGAAATCATGGCTGAGACAAGAAGCTGAATATCCCAGTGTATGATAACTAAATTGGAGATAAAGAACCAAATTAACGAGTAAGGCTTGCAGAAGCATTAACTAAGTAAAAATACAAAATGATAATGACGCGACATTTCGGTGCCATCATGGCGCCATTTTCAGGCAAAATGTAAAGGTACAGTTCCGAGGTGAAATGTGAATATATAAGTAAAATAATAACATTGACTTTTTAGCTGCGATGGACTAGCATCCCATCCAGGGGGAGTAGAAATGCTAGAAAAACCAGGATAAGCTCCGGCTGTATGGGCCACTTGGCTCTATGCAGACTTTTCCTAACGATAATGCTTTGAACTCTCTTTGGTTGATGCTAATGATAAAAAATAATGGTATTATTTATTCTTACCACGTATCAGCTAGGTGATATAAGAAACTTTTTGATGCTGCGATAGGGCTTAGAGCAGTTGGTATTTCACTTTTGCCCTTTTCATGTTCCTGAGGCAGCACTGAAAAAGAAATTAAGTATCACAGTAAACAGCAAGATTTGTATTCTTTTTATGATCCAGATTTGAATGGTTAGGATTGCATACTTTAAACATTTGTTACAAGGAAAACATATTAGCACATTATAACTACCAGTGTGATCAAAATGATCTGTTTACAATAAATTGGTACATGGACACACTGCAGACAACAAATTACATCTATGCATGTTTGCAACACTATAATTTATTATAACTATTCACCAAATTGTCACAATGTCCATACATGGCCGGAAGTCCTTGTCATCTACATAACAGACATCCTGCGATAAATGTAGCTTGCCAAGATTTGTCCGAAACTCTTGAAAAGCATCACATAACCACAGTTTTTTCCAGCAGTAAAGTGTGTCCCATTGACAATTTGTTGAATGATATTAAAAACAATTATGCTACTCAATCTTGCGGAATATTGTCCAATTTCAGCCAACTCAGCCTATGCCTTTATTGGCTGGCAAAGTATCAGGTCTACTCTTATTAAAAACTTGCCATTGTATATTGCAATTCCTGAGGTTTGATTTTTTTTACAGGCAATGGTAAATGAGCTCATAATCCATGGACCACAAAATTAATATGGTAGGTGTACGCGTCAGCAAGAACTGCCGGGAAGCTCAAATATTGCAATTCTTTGGGTGTTTCTAATAATTAAAAACATTTATGCCACTCGTGCTTGTTGAATATAAGATAGTTATATCCAACTTGGTGCTACAGGCCTCCTTGGCTATCTACCATCTCAAAGACAAATGAAATCCAATGCACGCTTATGGAATAATTGTTAAATATTACGTCCAATTTTGCAGGATGATTGTTAAGTATCTGCAAGCATTCTAGAAATCCATAAATTCAAAACTTCTTCTTACCGTAAATAGCACTTGTATCAAGGTCGTGCATATCAAGTGCTGCGGTGTAGGCAGGAAACATGGCCGACTTCACTGCAGGATCATACAGACTGTTTAGACACCTGAAAAATCAAGATTTGTCCCAGTGAAAAAACATGACCAGATGTAAATATGTAGTAGATAAAATATGAGCGGGAGATCTGTATGGGCGTTTAAAATTGTAAACGCCCATACAGATCGGACGCGAATATTTTATTCCACTTGGAAATGAAAACAATAAATTGAATGCAAAGTATTGTTATGCGAATCAGTACAGATCTGTATCAAAACGTTAACTGAATACTACTTAGCCGAGCAGGAGTTTGAATCAAAAGTTAATTCCATTGTTTGATTTGTATTGGGGTTTACAGTTGAGTACATGTGATCTGAATATGGTACTGGGATTGGTTTGCACCCGCATGAATATTTAATGAATTTTACAATCTAAATTAAAATTGTCGCAGCAATGACTGCATTAATTCCACTCCAAAAAACACGTTCACATGCAGGTGTTGAAGCATGTGCAAGAAAAGCAGGCATTCCTATGTGAAAAAAAGTTTTCCACGTTAAACACATTAAGCGACGGTTCAATATTCATTCTTTGAAATTCACTGTAACCATAGTAAACATACACCAAGAAATGCTGCGCCTGGCAGAAATGAGAGAAATATAATTATACATTCTAATAAGTTAGCTATGAACTGAGATTTTCACAATTTCTCAATTTCAAGAAAATTTGGATTTAGGATAAAAACAAAAAAACATCAAAAAACACTTTTCTTTATAGCCAGAAGACACGAGTGGAAAGTAAAATACATTGGAGTTTTGATTTCTTGAAACCCTAAGGGAAATGGCTTTTGGTTCAGTTTTGATAGTGAGGTTTCAGAAAACAGGTTTCCACTGTTAAGCCTTTTCAAATACACGTGCTGAGCTATCAAAACTGGTGTTTAACTTCAATCTCCACAGCATAAAGCAGCTAGGCTCATCTCTACTCCCTCGCGGCAGTTTGTCAGGTTTCCCTTTCAAACTGCCGATACCCATTTCTACTCCTGCGTCGTGAGAGGCACAACACAAACACCCCACCAGCAACCAGTGCCTGAGCCCAGACCTCTTGACCAAGTGTCTAACCCACAACCATTAGGTGACCACACCTTCCACATTGAGTGAGAGTCTTACTGCTGGTTGGGTTCCCACTTATACTAGTGACGTAATTGGAAGCAGGGTGGGAGTCGAAAGAGGAAGGAGACTTACATTCAAGTGGAAATTTAAAAAAAAGAATCGCAATCGCAACGACGGAATCCGAATCAGACGGTTTCCTTTTTCTTCCAATTCCGCTTCTGCTTCTGTGGTTTTGACTTCCACTAGATTGTAAGGTTCTTACGCTTCCGATTCCGCTTCCGATTTCCCTTACGTGGGAACTAGCACTAATACAAAACTGACAGTTATATATAATACTTACTTTGCAAGCAGCATAATATTGCCGAGTAATGGCAAGACATGGGATGCACATGGATTGCGTACATAAGGAGTCCCATTAGGCATCGACCCAATGGACAGCCCCTCACTGGTCGCCGTCTGCACAGAAACAAGTTATAACCAGTTTACAACAGACTTCTACCAGTGAGAATATTGGAAAACAAACTCACTTACACATAGGGTCCTAGAGCTTCTTATTACATATCAATGAAACAGGAATCAACTATTTTTACCTAACTACCCCCACCCCAACACCTACCACCCTTTCCCCGCCAAAAAAAAGCTCTGTTACCCCTCTCCTCTCTCTCTTTTATACCTCCCTCTCTAATAAGCCACCCCCCCCCCCACCCTTCTGGCTGTTCAATTTTTGTAATATGCCCATCCCCTTTATTAAGCCCTACCACTTTCAAAGATGGTTGATCATAACAAACATGAACATGGAAACAAAAAGGTGTACCAGTAACTTTACGCTTTCAAATAATTTATCTATCATGTTTACCTTTATTTGCTTTTTTTAATGTTTTTTTTTTTACCAGTAACAGATGTTCCCAAAAAGGTACCGATAACTAAAAAAGTCTTTTTATAGTTACTATTTTGGGGAAATGTGTTAAGGCCCGTTTACACAGGCGATTTTTGTTGCGCAACTCAATGCAATTTTTGTCGCGCCAAAGTTGTTTCAAGTTTCGAACAGGTTCGAAACTCCTGCGACTCGCCGTGATTTTATCGCCGCAAATTTTCACGCGTGCAAACTCGCGCCGATTTCATGGCGATTTTATCGCCGCGATATCGCGGCAAAGTTGCATGAAGTCGCCGCGATGACTTGATACAACTTGGACGCGACAAAAATTGCATTGAGTTGCGCGACAAAAATCGCCTGTGTAAACGGGCCTTAACTAATCAGCGCTAAAACATTGAATCAAGCAAGGAAAGGTGGGCTGTAAAATGCAAATAAGGTGGGTCAATGTAGCTAGAAAATTTGAGTCAAAAGGACACCACTGAGGTACTCAAAGGTCTCTAATAAAGAGATCAAAAAAGAAGCAAAAATACATGTATTGTCCTATACCCACTGTTAAGGGCTACTTCTTGGAATCATAAGTAGTAGCTAGGTGGTTCTCGTGATGGCAAAATAATAGAGTCAAAGCTCTCATAAGCGGACACCCTCGGGACGCGAAAAAAGTGTCCGTAACTGGAGCTGGCCGCTTACGAGAATGGTTCTCGTAAGCAGCCACTAAAGGCGTAGGGGATAGATGGCCGCTTATGGGACCTTGCCCTGTTAACAATAATAATACAGTGCCATATTGAAAACAAAAAACAAAAAGAACGTTGTATTTTTTTAAAAACAACAAATTATAATTGCACCTAACTTGTAATTGTTAGATTTTAAACATTAATTTTGGGAAACATTAACGTTTTACAAGATATTATTATTCTAACTTACTTTGTAATTACAAAACAGTTGCTAACTCAACAGAATGAAATTGCTTTTTGTAGCATACCTGGGAATTGAGTAAAGCACAGCTTCTAACAACAGCCATGATAGTAGTGACGCACCACATCACCTGCAGAAAAATAAAAGAACTGTCAACAACTTTTAATAAACAGGTAGTAGATTAATCAGTGTTGCATTTAACGGCGGGAGATTATAAAGGCAAAGAGTGTAATTCTAGAAAATGTCCATACTCCCCCCCCCCCCACAGAAGAGATTTGGAAATTTATATTCATGAGGATGGGGGGGGGGGGGTGCTTTAGGGCCAAACACTTTAAGGAAATGTATGAAGCTTAATTGGAATTTCCAGAGGGGTGGGGACATCTTAGGAAAAATCCATTACATGGTAGCCTGAATTTCAGACATCCCTCTGTGCTCGCTTGCTTGCCAGAAGGGACGTCTGAACACATTTGGGCCTAATGCCGTCCAGTGACGTCACTACACTTTGGTTTTAATTCATGCGGAAAAGTTTCTGTCGAGGCCATGAAATTGTGAAAGAAAAATTGCTTCAATAAAGGATTACAGGGTATAAAATTGTTTTAATAGTAAACTATTGAAAACTTGAGACAAATGAATGAGATTTTAATCGACTGCAGGCTATATTCTTTACGGAACCGATTTAATCTGAACTGATTTGCTTTATCTAGCGATCGAAATATAATATGTTAACTACGCAGCGGACAAATACAACACACCTGTGAGTACTTATAAATGAATCAATTTAGACGGTTACAGAGGCATCAAGAAACGGAATTCAATACAAAAATATCCTACTTGACTGTGGGCACTGAGTTCAGAAATCACTGGCTCATCGAGGCTGCAGGACATAAGCGTCGAGCGGCTTTGTTGACAAAACAAGAATACCGTAAAGTTCCGTGTATAAGCCGCACCTTTTTCCTCTAAATTCAAGTCAAAAATCGGGGGTGCGGCTTATCTACGGAAACATCTCTGGTTGGAGTTCTCAAAGGCCTAATTAATATTCATAAAAAACTTCTCAAGACGTCATTGAATGAACATATAACAACCTGAAAACTTTGTTGTTGTTCACTACCTTTTAGTTCCTCTGCAAAGCTGTTTGCAGTGATGCCTGCCAGTCATTCGAATCGTGTCTTTCCGCCGCGTGCGAGAAGGCACCAAGATAAATGCAAATACTCACAAGGCAAATGGCCGACCGCTTCGGTTTTTTATTGACCTTCACAGCAAATACATCTGCTGGATTAACAAACTCTTATTCTGCATGAAGTTTTTATCCTGTTGCGGGTAGCAGTTTCCAAGAATCTTGAAATAAAAACGTGGTTTCTTCCGAAGAAAATGCCGCCATGTTTGTTTTTAATGCCCAGACTCCTCTCTACAACTCAGAGCTTGGCTACTAAGCATTCGTCATTCGCGAACGATTCGAACGAATTACAAGTGTTTTAGGAGTGCTTAGAAGTGATAATCTCGAAAAAATGATATCAAGAGAGCATCCAAATTTAAGATATTGTGAACTCAAACTAAAAAGAAGGTACACTGTATGACAAGTGAAATTTAGCTTTCTTAAAACTTAATTTATATTAAACATTGCAACAACCACCGTGTCAGTGTTTCGAAACCGTGCTTGTTTGCCCTTGTTTGTTTACCAATAGAACTTCACTTGAACTTCAAACTTTATTGTCTGTATATTTTTTTTTCCAAAATTTGAGCTTCCAAATCGGGGGTGCGGCTTATCTACGGGTGCGGCTTATACACGGAACTTTACGGTACTATAAATTTGGCAAAACACTGCATGTCGAAGTGACGCATGCCGCCAACTTAAAACCTACCGAATTCCATTACTATTCTTCATCCATAGGTAAACTAATAAAGTAATAAACTCAAGGTAAATGAGTAATAAATTCATTTCTGGGAAGGTGAACTCTTTCGAACTCTTTCCAAACTACAATCCTCAAATTACAATCCTCGCACGGTAAAATTCAGTCATAATTTCACATAATAATAATGCAAATAATTTTTAAATCAACCAATCAAAATCACTACCCGGTTTTCGGGTAGTGACGTCACCGGACGGCATTAGGCCCAAATGTGTTCAGACGTCCCTTCTGGCAAGCAGGCGAGCACAGAGGGATGTCCAGGAAATTCAGGCTTATTACATGGGGGGTATGGATATTTTCCGGAACCACACAATCATACCATTAGCATAAAGTTAGTTAAAATAACCTAATTTTTAATTTCAATTAAAAGCTCACTTACTTGAAATCTCCTTCCTTTCAACTCATCTTAGAAGTTAAACAAAATCATAATCAGTAAGCAATAATCATTTTAATGATTAAATACTTAAGCATTAAGCAGGCCTTCAAAATTTCTGTAAACATACATATTTTTCTGTAACATACTGGAAGACAGTTTTTGCAAAGTATGTTGACATAACTGATAACATGTATATTGTAGCATACATGTAGCTCTTGTCAAATTGCTTGCATTGTACATTTTGTAATAGGTTAACAAAATTGTTTTCTGTCAAAAAAAGTAAGTTACATCATAGATCTTTACCCAAAAATGCAACAACAAAAGACTTTTGATAAAACTTTGCATAATACCGTTTTGTAAGTAAGAAGATGGGTCCTGGTCCATGCCAATAAATGAAAGAAAACTCTCTGGAGATGAGATGGCCCTAAGTTTAAGAATAAAAAGAATATACTTTATCTCTTTTTTAAACAAAAAAATTGTGTTAAACTTCTTTTATAGTAGCAGTAGAAGTCTTTATTAAGAAATCAGTCACAACATACGTGTGGCTTTACAATCCATAACAAACTAAGCTAAACTAGTAGTATATGGACACCAAAGGGACAGACCAAAGTGTCTGTATAAGAGAGGTGTCTGTATTAAAGGAGTCACCACTATGACGTCACTTTTGACTTCATTAACAGCTTCAAGTATTAAATAACTCGAAATGTTCTGTAACACAATGCTGCAGGTAAAAAAAAAACACTTAATAGCACAAATCGAAAACGTCGATGATGAATAAAGCGTTGTACAATGTTGTTTTAAAAACCACAAACAGGGAATTGCATTACGAACGCAAAATATCATCGCCTGATCACCGGAGTGTCCATAATAAAAAGGTTAAGTTTATATGAATTTGTTCCCTGGGGCCAAGATTTAGTGTCCATTGTCCGTATTACAGAGGGTCTGTATTATAGAGGTTTTTTTCTGAAAAAAATATATGAGAATTTTGTTTGGACATCGGAGATTGTCAGTAATGGAGAGGTGGCCGTATTAGAGAGTGTCCATATGGAAAGGGTCGACTGTATTACTGTCGCTTGCATCTAAGCGTAAAACACGTGCCGCCGAAACATGATCTAATTGGGTATCAAACGTGGCATGATTGGTCATCAAACGTTTGATGTTTAGCAGACCGTAACGGCAACTTTCGCGCCAAAACTTCAACACATTCCGGTTTCGAAACAGTCGAAATGGCGGAAAGATTGGATATCAAGACTGCCTTCGACAAATCAATCATGATCTTTGTCGATATGCATTTGCAGGTTCACTTGAATCACTTCTGGTGCAAAGTTTCACCTGTTCTCAGTGTTTATGGTGAGCATTTTGAGCGTGAAAGTTGTCTTTACGGTCTGCTAAACTTCAATGTTTCATGACGAAACATGCCACGTTTGATACTTGTGTTCACGCTTAGATGCAAGCGACGGTAGCACAGATCAATCATTGTCACTTACCCTTGCAATTTGTCACTCAGCCAGATTTCTCTGATGGGAGTCAACAGCTCAATCAGAAATTCATTTTGCTTTTCTCTGTCAAGTTTATTGCTAAAAATGGGAAGAAATATAAGGATACAGGGTTAGCATGAATTTTAAACGTCTTCCCCTGGTAACTTACTCCAGACAAGAGACATCTGAACAATGAGATGCTAATGCTGTCTTGTCTTATATCAATGTAAAAGACATTGTGGCTCCTATTAAAGATTTAAACAGCTGATTATCTGCCATTGTCATGCATGTTTCCTCATTTCTCATAGATAGCAGAGCATAAGGGGCAGGGGGGCTGTAGCCCCTCCACCATGTTTTGATGCCAAAAAATATCGTAAGCGCAGCGTTTGTCAAGATCTTCTGTCACGTAAATGAGTTCAAACATCTTCGAAACTTTCTTAGAAGTCTTCGGGAACCTTCATTTATTGTTGGAAAAGTCCAAAAAATGATCGGAAACGTTCGTATGGCCTTTGAACAACAATTGGAGAATCTTTGGAAATCATTGGTCTAGAAAGTGCCCAAAAAACAAATAGTTGCTAGAACGGAAAAAAAAGTTGCTCCAAATATGAAATCTGCCGAGTATTTTTGGGACAGTCTTAGACCCTCACATTCCAAAACGCTCTACCGCCTCTGCTTCTGCTTTTTTAATTCCATCAAAGAAAGGTTTAAATCACCTGCTGCTAATAAATTATATACTCAATGTATGGAAACCAAACGTAAAACTTGGTGAAAGAAATCAAATGTAGCTTGAAGAGCTCTTTGATTTCATGTTGCATGCTTTAAGTCAATCGTTAGAATCCTGCTCTTAAATAATAAAACAACCAACTGAATGTTACGTACCTGGCAATGACTAATGCTTCTGTTAAAGTACATCTGTCTTTAACAGGTACCAGCTCTCCCACAAACAAGGACTGAACGTGCTGCTTCAGGGCATCAAACACAGGCTGCAAAACAAACAAATTCCCATAAAGTTTCAAAAATTATGACCATCATTACTTTGGATTTAGCTGACCTTATTTATCACTACTTTGCCATCTTAATAAAATTCAGTGGAATCTCGATTTCTTGAACCTCTTGATAACTAGAACCAAAGTTTGTTTCCATTGGATTAGCTCTACTAAGACAAACACTGCAATTTTACCCTGGTTTTATGAACTCCTGATTTCTTGTCATGACTAATTTTTGTTTCCCTTGGAGGCTCAAGAAGTCAGAATTCTACTGTAAAATTAAAAATAATGTTTTTAAATTAAAGAGATAGGGAAAAATCTTGTTGGAAAGTAAAACCAACGATGAATAGTTCAAAACAGGTCTAGTCAGTCATCTAAAACAAAATTAACACCTCTTGCAGTATATATCGAGCAGTAAAGCTATTAATTAGTAATGACGTCATTTATTGTGAAACTACCTCCTTTATAACAAATAACGTTCTCTATTTTATCAAACTGGAAATAGAAATCCTTTAGCGCTATCATTATTTAACGTTAAATTGTCTAGCCTGCTTGCACATGCATTTTAAATTGGTTTCGCACCATAATTCTGCTTTTCCAAGTTGCTTCCCCTTACATCGCAACCTTTTTTTTTTAAATGCACTTATCTCTATTTTTTTTTCACAATTACGTGTACATAAGTAATGTACGGTAAAATAACTACTGGTAAGAATGTAAAGCAATGCTACTTTTGGGATATGCTAACAAATATGAAATGTTGCTACTTTTGGAAGGGACACCTTTTTGGGGGGTGGGGGGTGGGGGGGGGGGGGTACTTTCAGAACTTTAGGGTATACTTACAGAGCACTGTATGCTTTGCTACATGCAGTTGCCGTAGCCAGGCAGTGGAGATATTCATGACAATTAATGACAACAACAATGATATTAAAAGACAACAACTTTGACCATTTAACTGGAATAACCCATTTTTAAGAAATCAGCCATATAATCATAAAACTTTTAAACTTCCTAGAGCCAAATAATATTTAGTAAAGTCTTACCACAAGCAGCTTTCCAAAATCTTTGCAAATTTTTATGACAGCTCCACATGCATGGCGACGGGCATGAAGAACATCAGGACTCCAGGGCCCCTGAAATCAAGACACATGGTTACATTTCCTAAATAAACATCCTTCAAAACCTAAGATGGTTTCAGCCGAACATTTGAGCAATACAGGCAAAAATTAAGATACCAAAAAGATCTTATAGCATTGTAACAGCTTGAGCACAGCTAATAAAAGGCTACCAAAACTTTAACTCTCATGCTGACCCCGCCAGAGAAAAATGGATTACAAATTATCTACACTTCAGTCAAAATGGATGTTTGGCGCCAGTTTAAAACAAAATGACGCTTGTTTTAAACATTTTTACGAGGTTTGACTTTAATTTTCTTGAGAACGCTTTAGCGTTTTATCACAGGGTCACTAAAGCCGCACACTTGGCGATTATATTCGCTGCTCGCAGCGATCAGCAAAAAATCGCTAAGTGTGCCCGGTGCAGCCATTGCGATTTTCGCCGTTCACCGCGATTGGCTTAGAAAATCGCTGACATCTGGCATTAGATATCGGCGATTTTATTTGCCGATCACTGGCGAATAAAATCGCCTAGTGTGTCACCGGCTTAAGGCAAATAAATTTTAGTGTGATAATTCAAATAGTACATAAAATGTTACTGAACTATAAGTAGATTTTTGGTACTTTTAAAATTTTTGCACTCATTGCTCTCTGTAACTTACCTGCCTTTCAATAGTTTTAAGTTATAAATCAACAAATACATTTTATGCACACCTTTGGATCACCAGTTGTGTTAAACAATACCACTTGAAACATCTAAAAGAAAAAAAATGTAAATTAAACTGTATAATTCATAAAATATCAAAAACATTCTGATTAATTTTTGATTTTGAATCACTTGGCAAACATTCAATTGTCCTGGCATGCAGCCATTTAATTTCACTACTACTTTCGGTATATAGGTTATTACTCCAACAACAAAAAGTCAATAAGGTTTCAAAATAATTTTACAAAATAGTGCTTTTCAAAGTTGTGTGATGTAGTGGTTTTTTTTCGACTTTTTCGCTTGTTTACAAGCAAGAAAAGGAGAATAGTGGACAAGTTGTTCTATCTCGAACCACATTCTTGTCAACTCTCAAGGGACTGTTTTAATTTCTCAAGGGAATATTTTAATTTCTCAAGGGATTACTTTCCACTGTGGGTGATGAAAGCGTCACCCAATAGTAGTGCGTCAACACTTGCGAATCATAAATGGCATGTCAGCATTCTTATCTCAACGCACGTGTTTCTGAAAGGGGAGCTATAAAAAGCGTTGCCGCCGATGTGCACATGGTTTCAGGCAGTGCTGTAGTCTTGATAAACGTTACAAACTTACCCTATACTTTACCAACTGTATGACTCGAGCCGTAGTGAAAAGGTCAAATGGATTTAATTATTACGATTACAGTGATGCAGTTTTTTGACAACGTCAAACTAAAACATATTAAAATACACAAACGCAAGAGAAACTGAGAACATTGAACAATCGAATTAAAAACGAAACGAAATTAATAAAGTTTACTGATTGTCCTCCCTCTTGCCTGAAGAGTTTAAAACGCACGAAGGCAACACAGGGAGCGGAGGAACTAAATTCGACGTTTGTAAATATTAAAATGTTTGATCTATTAAATTGCAGTATAGTATCTCTTGCTAATATGCTTAATTTACCTTTTTAAGAACATCCATCACCAAGTCTTTGTTGTATGTCAAGAAAGGATAGAGAGCTTGCGTAGCATCAGTCACACTCGATAATATATCAGGGACCTGTTAATAAAGTTTTGAATTTCAGCAATCAATTTTAAAAAGAGGCTAAATGGCAGCATGGTCATGAAGCCGGTCTTGCATTGCCCTAGAATATTTTCCCAGCAGCAGATTGTGGATAGAAACAATTTTCTTTTCACTTTGTCAAAAATTAAAAAGATTATAGCTTTTTAGTTGCCGTGGGGTTTGGATATCTAATCTGGATCAGCATACTTAAAATGTTTGCCACTCAATTTCTCAGTTCGCTGATCCTTCATGTTAGTTCTTGAAAAGAGTGATATGCAGTGTATCAAACCCTCAAGACAATGTCTCATCACAATTCCAAACATCTCAAACTTTGCCAAAAAAAAACACTCCACTGAAAGTTGTATTTTCAATTTTCTTCTTTTCAGAAAGGCAATAAAACTGTCTTTCATGCTTGCAATAGAAATATTAAAGGATTATTAAAGGATTAAGTTGTTGTTGCCTTTTACACTTCAACTAACAGTAATTTTGCCAAGCTAGCTATATAGTACATATACCTTTGAATCAACCTCCAAAGTTGTCTGGATGCATTTCCTAACCAGTTCAACAAACCTCAATGGTGTTTCTCTAAATGTTACCTGGCCTTGAATAATCTCCTACGAGTGACAAGTGAACACGGCAAGTTAACCACTTTTTAATTGTTTCCAAACTATCTCCTCCTATACCTTTTATACCTTCAGCATGTAAAAATTAAATTAACAAAACAGAAAGAATCTTGATTCTCTAGATGTGTGTATGTGGGGAGGGGGGCTGCATGGGTGTAGCTACATGGAAGGAAGGAAGGAAGAATGCAACAGACAGGTAGGTGTGAATACATTCCAAATTTACAACCTCACAATGCCCCAAACAAAAAAAATCACAAAGTAACATTATTTTTACAATTATATAATTATTAATAATCTTTAGCTGTATTAATTATTAAGCATATTAAATTTTCATGTACACTTGTACAATTTGAATAAAAATGCTAAATTTTTAATTACAAGTTGCAGGGGATTCATTAAGGTTTGGAGCAGGTGGGCGTCAGAGTTTTGAACTCAGGCAAAGTATTAGTCTGGCCCTACCCTCTTTGGTAAACTGAAGTCAGGTCAGATGTTACGAAAGGCCGGGTAAAGTTGTGTTCACAGCAAGTCATGTTGCCCGGCGACTGGCCCTTAATTATAATGAAACCCCTGAAGTTGTTAAAGAAAGATAACCAACAAAGCAGACACACAAACTAATAATTTTACAAGAAAAAACAACACCAACCTCATAATTGTTTATTTTAAAAAATCTGGACATCACTGCGTCCAAGTAGCGGGTAAGTCCATCCCATTCATGTATGATTTTCTCTGTTTCATGTGCGCTGACTGAAAAACCACATCAAGAAAGGACATTAAAGAGAGGATTGACTATGGTCACAGATCTTTAGCTCTAGAAGTAGAGTTTTGGTAAGCCTCCCTCACACCAAACCTTGGCTCAAAGCTCTCTGATGACCCCCCCCCCCCCCCCCCCCCCCCCCACCAACCAATCAAAAAATCCTTCAAAATTCACCACTATGTACATTGCCTTGCAATGTTCAGGTAACTCTTTATTCAAAGAAGGTACCAGTAGGCTAACTTTAACTTTCTCTTATAATCAGAAAATTTCATTTCTTCTGAAGTGTAACCTCCCCACTAAACAAATTACAGTTATGCACTATCAGTCTGCAGTCTATCACTGTTTTGTTTATTTCCTTCGCATTCGTCAAAGGCTGAAGACTGGTAGCTGAAATTCAGTGTACATATATATTTTACAATTTCTCTAGTCAGAGAGTGTTTCACAAGATGTGGTAACTATTTACTTTTTACTAAGTTAAACTTACGTTGCACATCAGCAGCAGGGGTTTGTGTGGCCCTCTGTAATAACCAATCAGCTCCATACAGAAAAGTTTCAACAGGATATACCATTGTTATTTGACGAATGATGTCCATGATCTCTCCTCTCACCTCTGAAACATGACAATAAGGTTAAGGGCACATAGAGAGCAGTCTGTCTGAAGGACAAGCTGAAAGGTTTTTTTTTTAGCCCTGACAAAGGATATACTGACAGATAAATTAAAAGTTACCTTATTATAGGAATATAACGAAGCATTTAAACAACGCGAAACAAAATTTATGCAAAATAAAATTAAACCAAATATAAAATTAAACCATAACATTTACATCAATGAAATTAATGCAAATTTTTGAAATTCATGTTAATAACATGATCGTTCATTTCCTATAGTAAGGTAATTGCAAGAAGATTTTTTTGGCCTTTGCTCTTTATGTGAGAGGCATGCAGTCTAATGGTAAGAGCATAATGCATGCTGTCTTGAAACAGTCTCTGGCTACATGAACAACCTGTTCCACAAAGAGACTTCAGTTGGTAATCTACCTTTCTACATCACATCATTCTTCTATATATTGTTATTAAAAAAAAATGATTTCACACATTCATCACTAAAGTCAGAGTTCTGAATACTTACGACCATTAACAGAGGTAAATTCTCTCTCACTGTTGAAGTCTTCTCTGTTAAAAACACTTCCTGGTGAATCCTCCTCTTCTGGACTACCAACCTGAAGAGTGAATTAAAACCTCTTAATCCTTCTTATAATAAATTAAATTCACACCATGTTTTGTTCCCTTATAATAAAACCTGCCTTTGTATGGTGATTAATTTATATAAGTTACTGTGGCCATTTTTTGGCAGATTTGTTACAATGCTTGGCCTAAATGGATTTAAAGGGTGTCGAATGGTAAATACGAGACTTTGCGGGACAGCCAGACTGATATCTTTTCTGTGAGCCTGAGACCGTTTTTTTTAGCGTTGCAAAATAAATCAAGACTCCGAGAAAGTGTCAAAGAAAAATTTGTGATGACGAGACCGCTGAAATTTGGTTAAAAAATTTTGAGAAACACATTTTTTGAAGGACCATTCTCCACCCCTATTTATGGTGGCTGCAAAATGTGCCTTTACTTTGTTGATCTCCAAACTCAATATGTCTTACTTGCAGCCTGGGATTCAGTAACATTATTTTGGAGCTGGCTAACTCTCTCTCTTTTTAGCGGAGCTCCCAGCGGCCTGAAGGGCCGCAGAGCAAAGCCCCATACCCAAAGAAAATTAACAGACCCATGCTTTTGGTTTTCATGGTCATCATGGCAAGCGGCATGGCTCGTGGGTGCGTGCGACAATTACGACAAAGTTGCCCCAACATGGCGGCCATACTCCAGAAATCAGTTTAAGGTTATGGTTAACGACAGCTTACATCTTTGATATTGGACATCCATGTCATGGTCAATTGACAGCTGTCAAAACAAGGTATCCGCTGACCAGTATCACATGACTATATCGCGGGCTCACATATAGAACTTATAGAACTCACCGCTGACCAAATAATGGTGCTATTTTTTTTCTATTATTGGTCAGTAAATTGGGAGCTCCGCTTTTAGGGTTGGCTTAATCTATTTTAATACAAAAGTCCAAAATAGCACACTTTGATGGAATGCTACTTTGTGGACATTTTGCCACACTCATTAACAATCCTCACTAAAAGACGTGCTGGCAGCACCATATAAACATGATTTAGCTCAAACTTTCACATAAACATTGCCCATACTTACATCTAACTTTGGGGGTGAAAATCACATCTAACTTTCATAAATTAGTGGTGGTGGTGGTATATATATGAATATGTTTAAACCTATACATGTACACATAGTGGGTACTTGCACACAAATACCTTGAAAAGTTTAGCTTTGGCTATTTCCAAAAGTGATGGAAATATTGCCCGAAATGTTTTATCTCTGGCAATAACAGGATTTCTCAGCAATGTTAGCCATAGCACATTTGTCAAGTGAGGCAGGGTCTGAAAATAACAACAAAGAATTTAAGTACCTCAATTATCTGGACTCATGGGGACTGGGATAAATAGTTGGGATAATTGAGTCCGGATAATCCAAAAAAAGATTGAATAATAAAAAGCCATAGAATAAAACTAAAACTCTGAGAGATTATGCAAGAGGAGCCTCGTTTAATACATGTAGTTTCCACATTGACTTTTTTTCTTTAACTCTCGCCACTGTGAGATTATAAGTTACTCATTATCAGAAACAACATAAAAAACAAAATAAAAAAATGGGGGGGTACTAAATTCACTGCGGAGATAAAAGAGTAAACTGTACCAGCCCTATAGTTACATGTTTAGAAATTTTCGTCAGCACGTGTGCTCAGTACATGACATGTCGTTGCAACATGTTTACCTGTTCAGTAAGTCCTTGAACAGCAAAGTAAAGTGTCTTGGACAAGAACACATGCAACACAATAACCTCTACCTTTGCTCAAACCTAGAAAACCCATTCTGGAGTCCAGGGCCCGGTTGTTCAAACCATGATTAAGCTAATCCAGCATTAGCGCGAAATTTGATTTCAATTTTATATAATTTCGTTAAGGGTTTCTGCTAATATTTTCTGTCCCACAGTTTTGACATGGACCAATCTCAAACTTAACAAAATATTAGCTTTGGGAAACCCTTTAAAACAAGAGAAATTAAAATCTTGATCATCTTTTAATCCTGGGTTAGCGTTAATCGTCTTTCGAACAACCCGGCCCAGAGCACTAACAGGTAGGCAACTAGGTCAACATTCCTCCCCTTACCCCACCACCCAACCAATCCCATCTACAACATATACCCCTAGTCATTTAACACCAAAGAATCACTAACATACCAAGCTTTCATGCTTCGAGAATGCAATCAGTGCCTCTAAATACTGTCTGAAGTTTGGAGGTCGCTCTTTGGGTTTGTCTTTATTCTAAAAAGTATTGGAGAAAAAATATTTTTTTAATTTAGTGAATGTAGTTAACATACAGTTGAAAGAAACTGTTGGCATGTAGTTATTTTATTTTTTTAACTTCAATCTTTCTTTTTTCAGATAATTAATTTTTTTCTTACCCACAAATGAAAGAGCTGTACTTCTCCTAGAGTTACAAGAACCTGACACAGTCTTTTCAGAAAGAGATACTGCTTCTCGTCAAATTCAGCTGTAATTGACTTCCTGCAGGAAAAGCAAAAAGCAAGGTACCTTTGAAGTTACAAGTTTGGTTGCAGACATACATTAACAGCACATTAATTTTATGCTTTGTTCTTTCCTGATAATTTAGGAAAGAAGGCTGAAGAAGGCTGAAGTCACAAATACACATGCCACATTTTGGTGGATAGCACAACCTTGAAACAATATAATATGATGTTTATACACAAAAAAAACTCCAGCAGGGGATAAAACCTTATAACAATAATATATGTTGTAGTTTGAAACAAATTCAGGTCAAAATGATTTCAAACTAACTAACAAAGTGTAGTCTGATTTGTTAATTTCTCTTTTTCCAGATTTATTGCCATAATCCTTAAACAAAGTAAGATTTAATTCAAAATAGGTTGAAATCATTTCCATCTGAAATTCATTTTAAACCACAACATACATCAAGTCAAAAAAAAATTATCAAGGGACAGCACAATCTTGTAACAATGTTAACATTTATAAGACTAACACAATAAGACTGTATTAATGAAATAGCAGGAATTTTTGTATTTTTACAGAAATTATACAATAAAATACAATGTATACAAATTAATTTTTCATTATGATAATATGAATACATTGTACTTACTGGGCAGCAGACAACATAACGCTCATAGCATCCTCACTAAATAGCTTTAACATTGGTATCCTTTGCTCGTGTTTTCCCTACAACAAACCGATAGCAACAGAATAAAGTGTACATCATTTAAAATACTGTAATTATTAAAAAATATCAAATGAATGTAAATTGTGAAACAACTTTGATTTACCTTTCTGTTGACAATAATAAGAAGACATTCACAACTAGGTATTTTGAGTGCGTCTTCCTCTAGTAATAAGCAGAGCATCTGTAGAATGATACAATCCTGTATATACAGTACTCCAAACTTCACCCAGTCCAGATATCCCGTTAGAGTCAGCAGCGTCTGCTCTGCTAGACGTTGGTGAACTGCGGCCTAAAAGAAAAAAAAATTATCTCAGGCCTCTCTTATTACATACAGAATGTAGGTAAAGTCTGCACATGAGCCCAGTTGCCCATCAAGCCAAAGTTTATTCTGGTTCCACAGCGTGAAGTGACTAATTATAAGAGCATTTCAGTCTACTCCCCCTGGATAGGATGCTAGTCCATCACAGGATTTGCCAGTATCCATTTATACACCTGGGAGTAGTTTCACGCTACGGAAACTGGGATAAGCTCTGGCCTGATGGGCAACTAGGCTCGTATGAAAACTTTCTTTTTATTTATACACCTGGGTGGAAAGGTTCACTGAGTGTCTGATCCAAGAACACAACGCAGTGCTCCGGCCAGGGATCAAACCCAGACCACTTGATTTGTAATCCAGTGCACTGGCCATTAGGCCACCGTACATGAAAGTACATGAAAGCCGTTGTATATTCAATGGTATTCAACCCAACCTTCCCATCGTGCGCTGCGATCTTATTCTCGATGAAATTTAGTGAGCGTATTTTCTATGGCATGGTATAAAATAGTTACACAACACTTTCTCGTGGTATACTATGGAATATCCCACTTGTCACTTGTATTTTCTTCGTATACACACTCACCTAAAGGCTCGTGTGTATACCGAGAAAAAACAAGTGACTCGTGGGATATTCCATAGTATACCACTCGAAAGCATTGCATAACTGAAGAGCGGCGGGAATAAACGGCCCCTGGACTTTCTGACTAAATCGAACATTATCGAAACAGCTCCAAATTGCGCATGCAGGTTTGTTTACGTGTGCTAAACACTGTCCTGTGTTGCATTCGGCTGGTCTTTTCTTCGTTTTTCAGAAATTATGTATGCAAAAAAAAAGGCATTTTGCAAGCTTACGTGCTCCCAGTCAGCTAGCAGTCTGAGTTTTCCAACGCATCGCGTGTACATCTTTCCCTGTAGGGTTTTCTAAGCGTCTACGGAAGACGAGAAACCATTTAACAAGCATTTCTTCGACTCGGTGCGCATGTCTTTTGTTGATTTGAGTAGCGTAGCACTGGATACTGCATTGTGACGTAAGGTCACATGTTAGAGGCGGAAGAGTTTGAATTAAGCGAAATGGCGTGTCTGTGAAAGTAAAACGGAAAAGTTTATAGTTTTAGCTCGATTGCGGCTGCCAGGTGGTTGAAGGACATCATTAAGTCTGAATACCCGTAAGTTTACAGCATCGCTCGAAGAACTGAGTGATGTTTCTGCCTTTGTTTTGTACAACAGCGCTGTTTAGCGCTTCGGAAAAAACGTTGCAAACAAGGTAGTTTGAGCCTGGCCGCATAGAAGGCCTAAAACAAGAGGTTTCTTGCCGGGAACTTCGTCAACGCGAGTTTTACAGGGTCCGCTTGGGTTCTGCCGCGACAAAGTTGCCGAGAAGTGACCTGGTTTTAGACTTTAAAAAATTCTTTATAGGTTTGGGGGGGGGACCTCCCCTTGCAAAATTATTTTCTGTGCCTCATTAAATATTCATCAATCAATCAATCGATTCGTGCCTTAGTTTATCTTGTTTTCGCGAGATTTTGTAGATGTGTGATGATGTAAGGAGTGGAGATAGAAGTGAGAGCAAGCCGGCGGCACTTAACTGAAAGCAAAACTAGTATAATGTGACAACTCGAGCAAACGTATTCAATCAACAATCAGTCTTTATTTCACTTTCACCTCAAAATTACAGCTAACGGTAACAGATTACAATAGTCTTGCCCGAAACAACAAAAAGAAGCTAACCGCAAGCAGACTGCAGTGAAAGCTAGCCGCTTGAAACGCTAACGCTAACCCTAACCCTTAAACTTGGGTTTAGCTTTTTAACCCTAAATTTGAAATGAAACCCTAGCGTCAGACCCTAACCCTAACCCTTGGGGTTTAGGGTTAAGCTTTTTTTCGCTAGGGTTAAGCTAAGGGGTTGGGGCTAGGCCTGTAATCCCAAAACTTTAGCTGACTTCATCGTTTTGAGAAACAAAAGGTTTCCTTTGTTTATCGTTTGTAAAAGAAAAGACAAAAGAAGCCGCGCGAGCAAAAACCTTGTCTTTTTGCATGTGTAATTTTTCAAAAACGAAACAAAGACCAGTGAAATGAAAGACAGGACATTGTTAAGCACACGTAAACAAACCTGCATGCGCAATTTGGAGCTGTTTCGATAATGTTCGATTTAGTCAGAAAGTCCAGGGGCCGTTTATTCCCGCCGCTCTTCAACTAGTATATATATCATTAAATTGTAGGCTTCAAAAATCATGTTGAGATTCACTTTATTAACAAGTGTTTTTTTCACAGGGTTGGAAGCTAAAATTTCGGGGCACTCGCCATCTGGGCGAGTGACCTTAAAATTGCACTCGCCCAGTCTCCTTCATTAAAGAAATGAAAATTTAGCACCCCACGAATAATATTATGTTGGTAAGCTATCAGCTTGTGGACAGTGTAGATTATTTTGAAGTGAAAAGTAAAAGCTTATTTTGAATAATAATTTATTCTGGATATGAAAATCGTACTCGCCAAACCGGGCGAGTGATCCTTGATTTGCACTTGCCCGACAGTTTTCAGACTCGTCTGGGCGAGTCTGAAAAGCGCTCAGTGACTGAGGAACAAATAAAACAGGGAAGGCAACTATTAAATATTATAGTGTTTCTTGTACAGGGTCGAAACCGTGTTCTGACGGGAATAAACTAGTTGGGTGCATGACATGAAAGGCAGTTGATTTTGCCCACCATTTCTGACTTTCCCAATGATAAAACAGAATTTACCTGAGCTTGACAGCTGACATCCCCACTTTCAATCTGACTCTGTGATTAAAAATAAAAACACTACATGTAAATTGATCAAGCCAAACTTTTAAAGATAAAATCTGTTGAAACTATACACTCAGTGACACAATCTAACTAGACCTTTCCATTTCATGCAGCTCTCTCAAAAGGTGCCCAAATGATGGTCTCAGGCACACGTAAACTAATTAATTTCGTCACACTCTTTAGTTTCTGGGGGTTTCTGGCACCACTAGAAAGGGCCTGTTACACTGTATAACCCTGCCGCTAACCTGTTTAAATACCATAATATTTATTAGATTAAGTGCCCTGGGCGCTTATTAAATATTTGTTCCTTGAGAGCGGGCGCTTATTCGAGGTGGGCGCTTACTAACTTTCCACAATTTCAGCAAGTAGTAAGTTTATTTTGCAACGAAATATTAAATTATAACGAAACGTGAAGATGCACTAAAGCAGAATTCTAACTGTTCATTGAATGTTTCTGTAAAATACTAAGAAAACTTGGTCTTTGGAAAAGTTTTTTAGTAGTAAAGTAGTCAACAACATTCAACCCAATTGTCACTAAGGTCAATACTCTTCTTGTTCTCTTCATTTTTTTTGGTTTTGGAGGAGTGGGGCAGGGTGGGCGCTTATTCGAGGCCGGGCGCTTATTCGAGGCCGGGCGCTTATTTACTTTTCCTACCTATAGGGTGGGCGCTTATTCAAGGACGGGCGCTTAATTGAATAAATACAGTACCCTTTCTTGGTGACTAACAACTAATAACAGTAATAACCTTACATCACTGATTTAAGAACTTTTCTAGTAATGACAATAAAGATCGATGTGACTAGAATGTACATAACATAAATTTTGGGAAAGGAGTTAGAACAACGATGACGATAACTGATCAACAATGACTTAGTTTGTGAATTGAGACAAAACTCACTATAAATTAAAGAAGTTAGACACACCTTTAGAGTCCTAAACTTTGCAGTGTTCTTCTGAAGTGTCTCAATAAAGAAAGTAAACAATCCCTCCATGTGCGTGTGCAGTTCCTGAGTGATCTGTTTCTTTCTGTTTGGCTGCAGGTTGCTGTCCATTGAGATCACATCTTCCGCAAGTCGAAGTAGAATCATAAGAACCACTTCTGTTTGAACATCCTAACAAAGACATTCGTCAGAGTCATTACAAATATCAGCAAGAGTGAGTAAAATGCAGGCTGAAGGACACAACATAACAGTAGAGATCATAAAAGGGGCAGTACCATTAAGATTTAGTGCAATTTGAAAATCCCATGAAGGTGTTGGTATGAATTGTAATCAGTAAATACACTCGTTGTGGCCTGGCCTTGCTAAAACGTACTTTACAAGTCCTGGAAATTGTTAAAACATGGTTTGGGTACAGACTGGTAGGAAAGAAGTGGCCTAAAACTTAAAAATGTCCGCCTGACATTTTCAAGTTTGTCAGTTTCTCTTGGAAAAAAATTCTTTAAAACCATTGTTTGTGGTTTATTTATATCTTGGAGAATGATTTCATGCCTTTCTCTTGTTGTTCAAAGTTTATTTTGCTTAACAATGAGTGCATCCTCATAATTCTAGAATATTTTACACGAAAAGTTAGAAGATTTCTTGTGACACTGACCCTTTAACCATCAGATCTCCAGTCAGAAAAGCTATGACGATAAGATACAACATGAAGCTACCTTGCTACTGCATGGACACTTACAACAGAAAGTGAAGTTCCTTACCCCTAATGCACAGATGCTGTTAAGGTCTGGAAGCAGTGATCCCCATTTCTGTGGCCACTCTCTCTTGGTTATCTCCACAACCAGCCGTGATAAAGCTTCCTTGATGTGAAGAGGTTCATCTGGTAATGAGCCACTTCCCTGCCAAAGCAATTGACGGACGTTGCTATAACCTGCAATCATGCTCTCCCTCCCTACATTTTATGTTAATATTGTTGTTGACATTGATACACAATGTTTATGTGGCAGTTAATTTTTTATCTAGTAAGTTTATTTTTTATTTTTACTAGTTAGTTTTTTCTAACTACTGATATTGTTAACTACAGTAGGTTCATAATAGGTTTAGGGTTAGGGTATGGGTTGGAGTCAGATAATTATTTTAAAAAAAATTGTGATTCACCCAATGTTTCCTACATGGCAGAGTGGATAAGGGGTTGGATAACAAATCCAGAGGTTGAGAGTTTAAATCCATTATAGGTAAGTAAAAAGAAAAAAAAATACCGGTAGATGATAGTGCATGTACTTAGAGGAGGGGGATAAATTATTGCAGATAGTAGTGGAGGGTTAGTTAGGATGGTGGGGGGGGGGGTTATGAGACATGAAGGGAGGGTAGGTGTTTTACTTTTTCACTATTTTCTACTTGTCATAACATAAATGTTGTTGTTCCCTCGAGGTACAAATTTTGTTATTTTTCTTTGTTCTGGTTTATCGTAAATATATATGATTGTATCATAATTAATATAAAACAAAAGAAAATACCAGATTGTAGCAAGAGTTAATTGAACTAAAACATGCACATGACCACGGAGATAACATAGATTAAATTTTTTTCAATCTACCTGTGCAAGCAGGTGAAGAGATATCCCCTTTAGTCTTGCTTGGTCATCTGAATTCATTGAATTCCAGTTGAATCTTTCATCAACAAACATATCAAATAAATAAATAATAAAATAATAATAACAAATATTTATAATAAGGATTACCCTTCAGTACATGGGTACTGTTATCAAAGGCTTCCTGTATAAAAAAAAATATAACAATATAAAACACAGTAATTCTAAAAGATAAAAAGATAAAGATTTTTGGCCACGTGCTCAGGCCATAAATTGATTGGAAAAAAATTAGTCTGTTTCTTAAAATACAGGCCAAGAAAACAAGGTTAGTAAGAGGTATGTAGAAGGTGGATTTACAAAGTAACTCTCCTATACTAAGCTAGAGTGAAATACATTTTTGGAAAACAAACAATCCTCATAATCAGCCTTACTTGACAGCATGCTCCAAGAGTTGAAGTCCAGTATGGCGTACCACAGCAGAGTTTTGACGATCGTACATCAACAGCCCCACAGGAACACATAATGGAGAACTGGCCTTGAACTGTTCAATGAACTGTATAATGCACAAAACAAACAGACGTCAAGTTCATTGACTGTTGTACTCAGTACTTTGACCACAAGAAGCTAAGTTCATGTGTTAATGAGTTAAATTCTGAATCAAACCTAGCTCATAAAGCCGCCGAATAAATGAAAAGTACAAACTCTCACGCACAAACCAAATATTACGCAGGAATGCAGCTATAAACTAAGATAAGGATTGCAAAAAAAACTGATCGAGAAACCCCAGAAGCGCAGAACAACAAAACATCAACTGCAAACAAACGCTCCACTTTCTCCTTGTTAAATTAGTATTTACCAATGATAAAAAAGAAAATACACGTATAAAACTCTACCTCATAAGCCTCTATTCTCTGCTGTTGAGCAGTTGACGGACTTAGCGCGGTTTCGACAGCTTGAATCATTCGCACTGCTGCCTGTTGCTCGGCCGCCATCTTTGATTGAGAATCCTGCAGTGACCACGTCATGTTTCAGTAATGTTGTGTCCTTTCAAACGAATACCGCTAGTATAAACTACCACAGGCTCATGTTTTCACCCAGCTGGCCTTGGTTTCCCTTGGCTTGCAAACGTGCAGACTTGCAGTACAATCGATATCTCTTGTACGAACACGATAGACACAATTTTCTGTTTTTCTACGTAGCATTGGCTTTTGGGCCAGTTTTCAAGAATGATCGATTGGTTTTCGATTGTCTCGTGAATTCTCTGGAAATACGAGAGCGCGCGCGGGAATTTCGCGAGGAAGATGACTTCAAGAGGGTCCGCTCCCATTCAGAATTTGCGGAAGGACTCGTATTTGATTTAATGGTTTCCTTCCGCTTGCATTATGGCGGACGATACATTCAATGATGGCAGAGCGTCGGAAGAGCCGTACACCAGAATTCGAACCCTGGGAAGGGGAGCTTTCGGTGAAGCAGTGTTGTATCGAAAAACGGAGGTAAGCTTAGGTTTTTCAGCCATTTTCAACAGCTGCCGAGAATTTGAAATAGAGCTCTTAGAAAACGAAGCGTAACCCGACAATTTTGATTTTTTTTTCAGTAATATTTTCAACACATTGTTGAGATATTTATGTGAAAGACGTTTCTCTCTAATATTTTGGTTGTCATAAATTTATTTTTTAGCAAAAGAACTCCTGCTGAAGTTTATATCATTACGGAAATCGCGTTTATGATTATTCGATGAATTGCAATTGTTTTTTATTGCAGGAAAAGTTACTCCCTAGTTAAAAAACCATCTTTTTAATGATTTATTATGGCTCTAGTGAGCTGCATGTAATGTCAAAATGGTCGTTTCACTCTTTATTTCAAGAGTCTTTTAGCTAAAATTTCAAGATATGATAAATCTCTTTGGACAGGGAGGAGATAAAATTGAATTATTTATTTTTGGAAGACTTGACGTTTCAGACGTTTCAGATTTGACGTTTGAGAAAAAGATCCCAAGCTCGCTCAGAGGGCCAAAGATAAATGAAATGATCAAGACTATGCAAAAATATTTAAGATTCCTAGTGGTTTTGGTTTATTTAGTGGTCGATGGATAAAATGTCACTGCATTAGTAAGGTATTAACACGCTGAATTATTTGGAAAAAATTAATCAATAAGCTGATAACTTTAAGGTCAGCACACAGGAGGCGACTTGTCCCTGCAACCAGTCCCTGCGACTAGTCCCAGAAACCAAGTCGCTTTGTGTGAACTTTCCATTTTCGTCAAAAAATCCAATCTAGTCGCAGCAACCAAATTTTAGTCCCAGTGACTAGTTACAAGAATTCAGATTGGTTTGAAAACGAGGGACTAGTGGCATGAAATTTTGCTTGTTCCCTCATGATCAAGAACCAAAGTCATCGGTCCCTGCGAAGACTAGTCCTCTTGTATTAACACTACAGGTGACTTGTCCTTGCAACTAGTTGCACGCTAATGGGTGTGACTAGTCCCTTTCATATGTACCGTATGTACGACAAGCCCAGGGGGGTACTCCGGCTTGTAAATGAATGAATGGAGGCAAAATTCAGGACCCAAAAAAATCCCTAATTCTTCCAACATTACCCAAAACAATCCCTGAACCAAAAATAACCCCCCCAAAAAAATCCCTTCTCAGGCTTGTCAAATTACCCCTAAATTGCCAGGAGGTGCAATTAAATAACACAAAGAATGCTTGTTTTGTTTATTCATCGCCAAGGCCGCACCAAGGCACATTAGTTCGTTTTTAATACCCAAAAAAATCCCCTATCTAAATCAAGATACCCAAAAAAATACTTGCCAAATTTTCCAACCCAAAAAAATCCCGGAATCAAAAATTTCAAACCCAAAAAAATCCTTCGATCATCCCTGTCATTAACAAGCCGGAGTACCCCCCCCCCCCCCCCTGGGACGACAAGTCACAGGGGCTAGTTCCCTCTTACAAAATGTATGTGCCAACCTTAACTGTTTCAAATATGGTTTAGGTTACTTGAAAAAATTGCATATATATATATTAAAGAAAAATGTGAAGATGTCGAAAACAATAGGCGGCATGTTGTTACATGTAATTAGAAGTGGATTGATGTCATTTTCCTTGCATTTGGCAATGATCAGGCAAAACAGAACAACAGATCTATATAATTCATATAATTATATTACAATACCTGATAGAAAAAAGCATGCAATGTTTAGTTCATCAGTTTGTGGAACACCTAGAAATTTTTCGGATTTAAAAAAAACTTGGTTCAAGTAAGATGTGCAAGAGAAAATGAGCCAAATTTATGCTTGGGATGGTCAACCTAAAACATAATTTTCATTAAATCAGCAGGCAAAAGCAAGGCAAATAAACTGATGCCTGCATGCCCGAACTTGCTTTGTCTGGTGAATAAATCATGTACAGTGTAAGACATATAATCCTTCTCTTAATTTACACTCTGGTGACATTTTATACAAGGGATAAAAAAGTAAAAAAAAAACAATAGGTGTGGTTGGATTACATTGTATTTATCCAAGGGATCCAGGCATCGATCCAATTAACATTTAGTTTGTTGTGCAGTTTTACATCTCATCTTGATCAAATCCGATTTATCCCGTTATCTTTTGGGCGCCTTGAAGATATAATCCCATTATGTTTACATTATCTCCTCTTATCAGTCAGAGTGTAAATTTCATTATGGTTTGATTAATCCTGCTGGTAATTAATACTACTGGTAAAATATCAATGGATTAAACCCAGACAGATTATACCCTTAAATTCTTCTAAACCCCCAAATTGTATTATATACAAAACACATATTTTGAGGGTGATCATTCCTGATCAGACAAATTATATGATCTGGTAGCTGATATCTCAGAAAATCTGTCTGTAGATTTATTTTTGGACTTAGCTTTTCTAATTTTGTAATTTTAACTTGCACTTTAAAACGACGTTGGAGAGGTCAATACGTCATGACTTTTTATTGTTAATTTTTGTAACAAAATTTATTTCTATTAATTATTGATTTTAAAAATTTACAGTAGTACAAGTCATGTCTTGAGGCTTGAGACTAAAGGTAGTCAACTAGCCAAAAACTACTAAAATTTAGGAGTTGGCTACCAGGTTTAACACTCCAACTTAGCCACTTTGGCAAAGTGAAAAACTCGGAAAAGTCAACAGTACTTGATAGAAATCAATAGATCTGACTAGTGAAAAACTCCTTCTGGCTAGTAAAATCTGACATGTTACTAGCCAATAAACCAGTGAGTTTAAAAAATAAGTCTCCAGTCTGTAGTGTTGAGTGGTGGAACGTGTGTGGATTCTCTAGAGTGTGTGAGCCAATCACGAGTGTGTTATTGTTGTCCTCAGATATAAGGCTCTCGATTATGTATTCAAAGTGTAGTGTGATCTAGTGTGTGAGCACATTAAATTTACTGTTTGTTTTCTATCGAGTTTCTGGTGATTCTACATTGGCAACTGGTGATTCTACACGGCCCTGTGTCTGATTGTTTCTTCTCTTACAGGACAATGTGCTTGTGGTTGTTAAAGAAGTAAACCTGAGTCGCGCTAGTGAGAAGGAAAGAGTTGATGCAGAGAAAGAAGTTGATATTCTGTCTTTGTTAAACCACACCAATATTGTGACGTACTTCAATCATTACATTGATGGTACATCACTGCTCATCGAAATGGAATATTGCAATGGTAAGAAAAAAACAATGCAGTTCAGGGATGGAGACTAACTTTTTTGCTAACTAGCCAAGTGGCTAGTGACAGCTTTGATTTCACTAGCCAAAACTTATTTTCTACTAGCCACAATTTTCAAGCATAGTTTTTCTTTTAAGGGGGGAGGGGGGAGGGTGAAAACAATGTGAGATAATGTTTAAACCTTGAGCCGTAAAATGTTCCTTAAATCTTCATGTTTTTTCTTACAAAATTGGGCTTTGGTCTTCACTATAAAACTTGTACATGTACATGCATTTTTGTCAACTAGATCGTTTAAAGCTTCACATTCTATCATGTCAACAGTTTACTTGTTACTTATATTCTCTGAGAGACAATTTTAATAAATGTGGTTTCTTGCCACTAATGCCTGATTGTTTCACTAGCCATTTTGGCTAGTGAATGGCCAAAACCTACTAGCCAAAACTGCATTTTTACTAGCCCTTGGCTAGTTGGCTACCGTTAGTCTCGAGCCCTGGCAGTTCAAAGCTGTGCTCTTAGAATAACTGCAGGGTGCCGAAGGCTCTTACGTAAAAAATCTTGGGTGCCCAACTCATGATAGCAAAGTTATACAAGTCACCCAAAAACAAATAAAGTAATTCGCCTGTGGCAGAACTGGGCTCTGCAAGAGCACATCTCTGCAGTTGTATTAATTTTTGTTGTATTCTGTAGACTTTTCTATGAGATCCCACATTTAACACAAATTTTAAAATTATTACATTAATGTATCGTGATCCAGAAAATTGAAGGTATTAAAAAAATTAATCTATCATGGTCTATGAAAAAAGGTCTGTTCTCTTCTCTATTCTCCGCCCTCCTTTTTGCTTCAAAAATATATCAATGGGCAGGAAATCCTTCGTCTCCACTTATTGCAGCAAGAAATGACGGTCTACCTTCACTTTATCAGCCTCTTTCCTCCCTTTAAGCAAAAAGGAGCCATTTTTACTTTGTCCCTACACCCCTTCCCCCTCCCCCCCCCCCCCGAGTACCTCTGGATCTGTTACAGTTTATCATATATGATGTACATTAGATGGATGATGGACTTAGTAAAAATTTTAAATTAATTAATTAAAATCAATTTTAAGGGGGAACCCTAAATGACAAGATATGCAGTCAAAAAGAACTTTTTGCAGAAGAGGTATGAATGATCATTTTTTTGCTTGTCAGTCTGTGTAACAGTTACAAATCTACCATGCTACATGAGAATAATGTGTCTTGTCCTTTACTCACACAATACTTTTATCTACTGTATGTTGTATATGTTGTGGTTTAATTTTTTCTTTGGTTTAAAATTTTCAAACCAGTTTGATTTTGATTTTTCATTGTCTTATGTTCATTAACATAATCTCAAACAAAAGGAAATAAAAATCAAACTGGTTTGAAAAATTTTAAACCAAAGAAAAAATTAAACCACAACATATACATTGGTTTAAATTGAGAAACCACTTTCAACTTTCAAATCAGAATAATCTGAATGATCTTTGTTGTTGTTTGCAGATTGTGATCTGGTATTTCTTCCAAATCTGTTCTGGTATGAGCCACATTCATGAGTGTGGAATAGTTCACAGGTACATGCTTGCTGCCGATAGCTGCCATGTTTGTTTTCCCGTTATAATGCAAATTAGACACATGATTTCTGAGGGGGCAAACAAGCTTAAATCAACAAATTTTAGCTCAGTGGTTTCTTACCTCACTGATAATTTTTTTCATACCAACCATGCTTGGTTTCAGTATTGTGGTAAAAATGTTAATTAGTTTTTCACAATATTGTTGCTTTCATAAAAAAGAAAACAGCTTGCATAGTTAACAAGTCAAGTTATTGAGCAACTTTTTCAGACTCACAGGGGGGGTACTCCGGCTTGTAAATGATGGGGATGATTGAATGGAGGCAAAACTCCGGACCCAAAAAAATCCCTAAGTCTTCCGACATTACCCAACAAAATCCCTGGACCAAAAATAACCCCCCAAAAAATCCTTTGTCAAATTACCCCTAAATTGCCAGGAGGGGCAATAATATAACACAAAGAAAACCATAAAAAATTGAACGCTCGTGTTTCTTTATTCATCATACCATAAATACGCCAAGGCCGCATCAGAGCACTTAAGTTCGTTTTTAATACCCAAAAAGTTCCCTATTTAAATCAAGTCACCCCCAAAAATACTTGCCAAATTTTCCAAACCAAAAAATACCAGAATCGAAAATTTCAAACCCAAAAAAATCCTTCGATCACCCCCTGTCATTTACAAGCCGGAGTACCCCCCTGGATTCAAACTAACCTTAATGAAATCATTATTCCATAACTTGGCTCTCAAATTTGATTTTGGCACAGTTGATTTTCGAAGAGATGGCAACATTTTTATTAATGTTTGCACCCCTGGCAGACAATATTGCTAATTTCATAAATTAACTGATGTGAAAACCGTCATGGTGGCTATCGTGAATATGGTCTATTCGTTAAATTTTGCTTTTAATTAAGTCTTTTAATTCCCATTATGATAATAATTTTGCAAAGAACTCGCTCCGTACTCCTCAAGAGCATAGGCCATCAACTGTCTTTCTCCACTGCCTTCTGTTCTGTGCATCCCTCTCTAACTGGCATCAACTCTTGGTGCCAGAGACTTGACCTCTGCGTTGAGGCAACATCTCCATGTGTTTTGGGAAAGATCTCCCTCTTACGCATCCCTAGTTGAGGATTCCAGGTCAAAGCTTGTTTGGTAACACACTACATGTGGGCTTTTGCAAGTTGTAACCAAGCATTTCCTTTTCCATCTCTGAACAGCGTTTTATACTGGAGTTTAGCCAAATCTCTGCTATAAAGAATAATCTATCTGACAATTTCAACTGCAAAACGATATGCAGACATGTGTTGATAAAAATTTGAAGCTTGTCATGCTTGAAACTATCTCTGCCTTAGTAACAAACATTACCGTTTACTTTAGATAATATAAAGCTTCATGATCATGTAGTCTTAAGTGTTACATTTTGCAGTTACTGTCATTGTATTCTGTCTTCTCTTTCAGAGACATCAAGACACTAAACATCTTTCTAACCAAATCTGGGTTAGTCAAACTTGGAGACTTTGGTATAGCAACTGTGTTGAAAGGTTCAAAAGAATATATGGCTGAATCAGTAAGTATAAACACTGATTTCCTTTAGTTTGTAAGCTCTGTTAAATATCGTGTACTAAAAAAACGCAAAATGCCAAAATAAAGATTAGGAATGAAACATTGTAGCAAAAGAGCAAGTAAGGAGGCAAGTCTTCTTTCCTAACTCTCCTCCTTTGTCTGCTGAGTTTTATTTTTGCCAATTTAACCTGGACAAGTCTGTGCCTTTTACTTAATATTCATTTTTTTGTGACAGGTTGTTGGAACACCATACTACATGTCACCAGAAATACTTCAAGGACAAAAGTAGGTTCCCCCGTTAGTAAAATGTAACGTGCTAACCTAATTGTTTTATGTACATGTACTTTTTACAAATTCACAGAAAGTTTTGTATCAGGGCCATTACAAGAAAAGGTTGCACTGCCAGTGATAAATCACTTATTGTCTGCATGGGTTAATACTATAATTATTTAATGTATTTTTTTCCAGATACAACCAAAAAAGTGACATGTGGGCACTTGGGTGCGTCTTATATGAGATGCTCTCCTTGAGAAAAGTGTTTGATGCGACTGTAAGTAATCCACCTTTAGACATCTGTATCAACATCAGTGAATAAGGTTACTGGCTACTTTTAAAACCCCAGGTGATCCTTAACTTACCGGTACTTCAAAACAGTACTATTTTATTTGTTTACAACAAGATGGTTTTAATTTTAATAAATTATTATTTTTGGTATTCTTATAGAATCCTCTTAGACTAGTGTCAGACATAGTCAAGGGTGAATATGAAGATGTCAGCCCACAGTACACAAGTGAGATGAGTGGCCTGGTAACAGCACTGTTGTCGCAGGTAATGATGATGATGATTGTGCACCCAATTATCTTTTCTACACAAAAGCAGATCACTATCAGAAGTCTAGAAACAATATACAGTCAACTCTCTCTTAACGGACACCTCCAAAAGATGGACACTTCTGTAAGACAGACACCTGGTGTTGGTCCCGTCCTTGCCATTTTACTGGTACTAAAAAATGGACACCTCTCAAAGACGGGCAGCTGGAGCCAGTCCTGAAGGTGTCCAATTTAGAGAGAGTTGACTGTATTACTTGTAATAAATTTTATAAACACCTATTAAGTTTCACTGACAAGAAGCAAGAACGTGCTTGCCTTGGTTCTTTCTAAATTAAAATTATATTTTTTTACAGTAAATTGAAGTAAACTTTTCCATTTCTACCTGTATAAGTGTCAGCCCTTTGAAACTAATTTTCCAGAGCAGACTACAGATTGAAAATCAGCATCAAATTAATGTTAACTTTTCTTTAACAATGTTCACACTAGAATCCAGATGACAGGCCAACCATTGATGCAGTTCTAGCCCTGCCATTATTGAGTAATTTAGGAAGGTAAATCATGCTGTCTTATTTTTTGGAAGACATGATTATAGAAATTCTGTTTATATTATCTAGTGAAATCTGCCAATACCTAATTATAATTAACAATTAGACTACGAGCCCAAGTTTTCTATGAGCAAATAGTCAACGAGGCGCAGCCGAGTTGACTATCGCTCATAGAAAACGAGGGCGAGTAGTCTAATTGTTTTAGTAGAAACTCTAAAGGATTGCAGTCCAAAACCTACAATATTGTGCACTTTGAAGACAAAAATCAAGAAAATTTACTGCTTAAGAGCTACGCGAGCGCGCGACTGTTTTCTATCGGCGAATAGAAATCAGTGGGAGAACCAATCAGATTCGTGGATTTCCATTAGAACACAGCTGAGTTTTTACTAACTTAGGTTAAAAGATAAGATTGTAAAATTTAAATTGTAATTGTTACCCAAAAGTATAGTTTACATTGTCATTCACTTTTTAATAAGTGATCTTTTCTTTCTACTGTTCAAAGAGAAATGGAAAAGAAAGTTTGGGAATTAAATGCAACAACAAGAAGGGCTAGGTGAGTGTATGTCAATTGACAGAACCTTGACTGTCTAAAATTATTTTTAATTCACCTGAAGGCAGATATAAATAGAAACAAACCCTAGTAAAAATAGGCCGGGAATTCCAGTTCTGGGAAGGATACCAGGTGGAATCCGGTGGAATTCTGGGTAAGTGGAACACAGAATTCCTGAGTCTGGTGGAATGCCAGGTCCAGAGTGCGAGTCCAGTGGAATTCCGGGTAAGGGGGAACCCAGACTTTCAGAGTCCGGTGAAATGCCAGGTCTGGAGTTCTTGAGTCCAGTGGAGAACCTGGAATTCTGAGACCACTGAATATATATGGAGATTTTGTATCTCATAGGTGCACTCAATGCCATTATTTTCCCCGAAAATGATACTGAGTGAGGGTTCAATCAAAATGATAGGTTAAGTAATAGAGCTCCTGCTCCAAAAAAAGACAATGAAACACATAAGTTATATAGTTTATGTACCAAACTAAGTATATTTCCAAATGACAGTACTTAAGAAGACCAAGAGTGCTTCAATTCAATCTCCTTGAAACACTGTAAAACTTTTGTTCCATCTTTCTAAAAACCTGTCCAAAATATTTGTAAGAAACACTCTTAAGACTAGCAGTGCATGATCTGAATATTTGGGACAACAAACAGCAAACTATTGTAAAAATGCCTGTGCCATCATGATGGCTTACTGCAGCAAGATTTACTGAAGTTACCCAGATATTACCTTTTTAAATGCTGTGCACAGTACATGTGCTAGGTCTTTTAGAAGTTGTCAGTAAATTGTTTTGTTTTATGCTTATTATAATTTATTCAGACTTGCCAGTGGACTAACAGAAGTTGTTCCTGTAATCACATCCAAAACCAGTGAGGTAAGAGCCTAACTGCTGGTATAGAGACGTACTTGCCTGAAAAACTTTCATTTAACCTGATATAACGAAACTTGAGTTTGACAGCAGCCAAACTCAAACTCACTCAATTCTCTAACTAAATCGACTATTGTTAATAGCATACTTTCATTTTGTAATGCTACAATGTAGCTAATACCATAAGCACAAAATGAATGCAAAAAACTTAACAATTGTAGTTTTTGCGTGCATTGCATGCCTATGATGCTTCATAATAGTCAGAATTGCCACTGGTTGGAAAATGGTCAGGGAAAAATACATTTTGTTGAAGGCCAAGGAATTTCATTCCAGGTCAATGTGATCTGGAGGCTATAGTGGCAGTTACTTTATGTGACATTTTGTATTTTTTGGTCAGGGAATTTTTTTTTATCAAGGAAAAGTTGGAGAATTTTGAAAAACTGGTATCTGTGGCAACTATGTCATACTTCTTAAATCTCATGTATCTTAAATGGTTTTTTATTGTTTTTGCTTTTCTGCACCCAGGTATTTTACTGGGGAGGTGGTAAACAGACACCACATAAAGTTGACATGTTCCAGGGAGGGCATTCTGCTCTGCAGGTACTGTTATCATTGCATATTTTAATCATTTTTCAACAAGGTCTAAATCAGCTAGAGTAATACCAATCCCTTTGTGCGCTCAATGTTTATTTAATATTACCCTATGGGAGAGACCGCTATTTCACTCAAAAAAACCATACTTGTGATGCAGGCTCTGTAGATCTGTGCCATAGCATCTCAGGTGGGTTGTTGCTGTTAAATGGAAAAATTAAGTTAAAAGTGGTGGATTCAGACCTTGAACTAAGGTGAGGGGGGGGGGGGCTTTTTTGTGTGAACGCCCCAAAAAAAATTTAGCGGAGAAAGCCAATTTATGTAACATTGCTGTCAACATGGGGTCATATTGACTTCGATTGCAGAGCGCTAATTATTAACAGTGCAAAATGGTGCTTGTAGCAACCAACTTTGGCCTTTTTTTCTCCGCTCTTAAGCTTAAAGAAGCCCCCATCTCTTGCATTTGTGTTAACTTCATAATATCTTTGAAAAGAGCGAGTTTTTAGGTATGGTTTATTTTTGACATTTGAACTGTTCTACTTCCTTAAAAAACAATGTCTTTTAGCAAAAGTAAGAAGGGGGCCCGAGCCCCTGGGCCCCTCCCAAAGATCCACCACTGGTTTATTAACATGCAGGTTGAACACTACTCTTACCGGTAATGTCATAAAAATAATGCACAATATCTATCCAATCAACTTGTATTCCTTAATGATTATCATACTTGTAACATTTGTTTTGTTTTCAGCTTGCTGTTGGTCAATCTCATTTTGCTGTTGTCACTGTTGAAAATGAACTCTTCACATGGGCAGTAAGTGGAAAGTCATCTTTTATTCCGAACACGCCTGAAGGTTGTTTACAAGCATGTGAATATAAAAACCTTGAAACAATTTTTTCAATCTTTGGAATTAATGCGGTTCACAGGCATTGATCTAGGAAAACTGGTGACCGTTTTCCGAGCTAGGGGGGTTGCACTCTTTTCCAGGAAAAGTGTTAGATGTCGACTCCCTGAAATGTCATTTCTGGGTATTTTGAGTCACTCGGACATGAGATTGACCGATTTCCGTAAGACGGTCAAAACCGGCCTGGATCAGCGCATGGTTGAGTTTAACGAGAGTCCACTGACTGCGTAGGTTTTTGTAATTAAAAAGACTGGAACCCAACCCTGCAAATTGAAAATTTCCCATCGAGCAGTAGTCCGATGGTTATTGATACAGTCAACTCTCTCTAAGAAAAAATCATTGGGACCAGCTCCAGCTGTCCGTTTTAGAGACTAACCTTCTTATAAGGAGTTTAGTTACAGTAAAATGACTGAAAAACAACAGGGACCAACACCAGGTGTCCGTCTTATAGAGGTGCCCATTTATATAGTGAGAGTTGACTGTACACACCAAATGTTTATTTTATTTTTCCAGAATGCTCATGGTGGAAAACAAATGGTTGGTCAGCTTGGGCATGGTGATACAGCAACTTATCGCATTCCCAAACCAGTTGATGGATTGCATGGAATCGCTATAAAACAAGTGGCCTGTGGAGATGAATTCACCGCTTGCGTCACAGGTATAAATTCAAAATTACATGACTTTCTTTACTCTCATCTAGATAAAGTCTCCTTCAAAGTGTGGGTGATCACACAGTCCTTGTGTCAATCATTACATGGAAAACAAATAGCGAGTCCAAACTAGACTGTATGAGAGGGATGGCTCTCATTTATAGGCTTACATAATACTGAAAACACATTAAAAATCAATTGCTTATTTATAAGTCATCCCGTGAGAAATATATTATTCAGTAAGTGACATAAGCTACTCAGGAAAAGGGCTCCAAGTTCTCCTAACAAAGGTTACACCCATGACCTGCATGACCGTGTCCTAGCAGATTTGGAACCCCCTCGATTGGACCCCCAGTCTTAATCTACTAGTGGATATGGACCCTCTTATTTGGACTGGGGGTCTAAATCCGCTGGGGCTCCAAATTGGCTGTGACATCATTTGTACACTCCACCAGTGTGCTGAGGCCTTCCAAGGGGTAAAAGCGACAAGCGACATGACCCCTGAAAACTGGCGACATGGAACATTTTAAAAGCGACAAGCGACACAAAGCGACAGCAAAACAAGGGGTAAAAAATGACAGCGACATTTACCCCTGTTAGCTAGGCGACATGGGTTCTCAGAAACATGCGACATTGCGACACGGCTACCCCCTTGGAAGGCCTCTGTGCTAGGGCATGGGGTTAGGAACATCCTGTCAGAAATATCAACTCTGCTATTCCACACCAATTTCATCAGGTAGACCACAAAAGTAAGGCAGCCAGTCATAGTCCAACACCAAATTCTCCAAGTTTACCAGAAATGTAGTAAATGTATTCATATATATTGATACATTTTTATTTGTGATCAGAGGAAGGTGTTTTGTACACATTTGGGTCAGATTACTGGGGCTGCATTGGTTGTAATAATGAACTGGAGGAGGAAGTCACCACACCATACAGAGTGGAATTCTTTGCTGAGAACCCCGTGTCACAAGTAGCGTGTGGAGAGTGCCATATTGTAGCTCTGACAGGTGGGTTTATATCTTGCTTAATGGATTGGAATCACACTCCTTTTGTAGACAATAGCGATTTTTTGATGATTTGTAAACCAAAGTAATCACGTCTAACCATTTACAACATGAACAAATGACCTTATGGCTATTAATTGCGCATTTCGAGGCGAGTCTATAGAGAAGACGAGAAACGTTGCTTGTATACTCAGGTTTGTGCCTTCGTGACAAAGCTTGAATACCTGTTTTTGAACAAATTGTCAAGTTGCGAAAAGTGCTCAGAGACATCGCTCGAAAATTGCTTTTGAGAGACTAACTTCATAAAATTGGCATGAGTTGTTGTTACTTACTTACTTACTGCCCATCATGCCTGTGTGGCACATAGAGCAGCATGAGTTGATGTACACGCGAGGAAATAAACCTGTACGAAATACTCTACCTTTTCTATAGGCTTGTTTTCATCGCTGCTATTTTTCCCTTTCTTTATGCAGTTTCAATGGAAGTTTACTCTTGGGGTTGCGGAGAATATGGTAAGATTGCTGATCTTTAAATTTAAGGTCATTGCCCCGAAATAAAACTGAACATAGATTTTTAACCAAACTTAGCCTACTGGTTTATTACTTTAAGGGAACTTAAAATTTGAAATAAAAAAGAGGGGTCACCAGATTCGTTTAGGAGCGGGAAGACCTTGTATATTTCATATATTTCCAAAAATCCTCTGCGAGTACTAGCAAAGTACATGTTTTTAGAGATAATTTATTTTTCAAACACAAGAATTGATCTGTTTTCATTTACAGAAAGAATTTGATCACTACACCCAAAATATAAGAAAAAATTGATAGGTCACCAGACTCGTTTATGAGAAAGCAACAATTTACTTCTCTCGCGGACTAAGCCGCATAGAAAAAAGCCACCATTTTGTTTATGTGTGCGCGCTAATTACGCGTAAAATTCTGCGCAGTAAGGATGCGCAATGCAATACAGGGCAATGACCTTAACAGTCGTACCTGAGCTGAGTGGTACGGCCTTGGACTTTGCCCAAACAATTGTCTGTTTATATTAATGAGAATCATAATGATAATCAATTTATATAGCGCATTTTAAATATGTAATGTTCAAATGCGCTGTACACATACTGTAATTTACTACACAAAGGCCAGACCACAACACCGGGAACTTCGTGCCCTACTCTTTGCGAATAGTGTGTGGGCTCTTTAACGTCCTCTGTTATAAGACTGAAGATACAGGAGACGGGACCTACGGTTTATCATCCTTTTCCGAGAAGACTAGAATGTCTAACCATTTTGCAGATGCAATTACAAAGGCAGCACATTCTCCTCAGTTATTTTAAGACCCTGAGTGTTGGTCCGGTCTGGGGTTCGAACCCACGACCTCCCGCACAGCATTCCGGCGCTCTACCAACTGAGCTAACCAGGCGACGGTTAGTGTGCGATCTGTTTATAAAACCCTCAATAATGTGATGCTAGCGCTGTTTTGTATACTCCATAAAGACCAAGTGACTGAATGACTGTTCGTAACGCAATTTCATTTTGACTGCAAGAAATTTCATATGAAGGCAATTTCTTTTAGCGTGAACCTTTCAAATAAAGGGGTCTGGTAAAGATGGTAAAGGCAGACATGCAGCTTCCACCTTCCCAGCTACAGATTGCATGTTTCTAATCTTTCCTTTCATTACGGCATGGTCACTGAATGCTTCACATTGAATTGTTAGTTCCTTTTCTAAGTGGCGTTTTATCGAATGTAAAGTTCTGCGCTTTTAACAGTATGTCTTTGTAGGTCGTTTGGGCCTGGGGAATGAAGATGATTTCGCGGCCCCTCAAAAGGTAAATACATGTAGACAAAAAAACTATTTTTAAAATCACAATTAGTCAACGCTGTTTTGTACTAGCATTCCGTGAAGCTGTCAGCTTACAGTCGAGCTATTTTACTGGAAATTTCCATAAACCGTTGGTCTCTGTTAGGCCCTTCTCCGTGGACAAGATATCCATCGAAATTATAAAAGTTGCATCTATACATTACGTTACATCTAATGTTACTTAAAAATAAGACAAATTCTTAAATACGCAGCAGTGAAGGCTAAAATATTCATAACAAAACACGAGTGAAGTCGCTAGCCCTGAGTAGCGGCGGGATTCATGACCGAGTTCTTTGTTTACTTCGAACGGCGGAGTCGAGCTGCAAAGCAGCGAGGGAGTTAGAGAGGAGTCGAGTTGAGATCGCGGCTGCGGCTGCGGCTGCGCGCTAATTCCGCCAGCTTCGCAGGCTAGCAAGTGTCTAGCTTTCTCTGTAGGATGTCTTGTACTTTAGGCTCAAGATTGTTGACAGAAGTGGCCGCCGACTCCACCTGCTTTGTGCTTTGTATCAGGGTCACTCCGTAAAGTGTATTTGTTCTGTTTCAGGTTGATGTACCTTCGCAGTGTAAAGTAGTATCAGTATGCTGTGGTTCGGACTTCACCTTCTTACTTACTGCAACTGGACGAGTGTTGGGTTTTGGCAACAACGATGAAAATCAGCTAGGAATTGATACACCACAGTCACTGAGGAAGAGACAAATTAGGGTTTGTTGACTGCTTTATTTGTCCATTCTTTCTGTAATCGATTCACTTTGCCAAATGTTTATAAGGGCCTGAGTGACACGAGAAATCAAGTTTTATGCACTCACTGTTAAGCAAAAATACCTTTGAACAACAAAAGAGAGGCAAGAAATCATTCCCTAAGATGTAAATAAACTGCAATCAATGGTTTTTAAGAAATTTTCTTCCAAGTAAACCTTACAAACTTGAAGTTTAAGCCACGTCTCTCCTACAAGTCTGTACCCAAACCACGTTTCAACAATTATCAGAACTTGTAAAGTACGTTTTAGCAAGGCCAGGTCACTATGAGTGGATTTACCATTCATACCAACACCTTCATGGGATTTTCAAATTGCACATAATCTTGGTGAAACTGCCCTTTTACACCCGCCTTCAGTGTTACGTGCATAGCTATCTTTCTACATCCATTTTTCGACATCATCTTTCGACATCGTTTTTCGACGTGCTGTTTGAAATGAGCCAATCAAAACCTATACATACCGTTGTTGGTTTCATGCAAATGTGCGAAAAGGTCAGAAGGTCATGCTAGTGGGCTGTGATTGGCGGATTTCGATCCGTGTTGTTTGTTTAGCACGTCGAAAGATGGATGTCGACAGAAAGCCGCTATGCACATAACACTGAAAGCGGGTGTAATGTTGTTTTGAGTAACTAGTTTGTGAGTAAATATTTAACAAATGTGATTGACGATGTTTAGCTAAATTACTTGTACACTGCTCTTCATTATTTCCTGTTTTGTTTTCAGTCTTCTACTGGACATTTCCCGTACGTTACTCTCCCCAAACCTGTTATGCCTCTTAACAAGTGAGTACTTACTGTTAGCCAAGTTGTTTAACGTCTTAGCACCACAAGAAAGACCCGTTTTCAGTTTACAGTTGATTTTTTTTCTTGTCCCATGACCTTTCTTCTCTTTTGTGGAGGTTTTTTCGTTGTTGTTGTTGTTGTTGTTGTTGTTTTATGGGGGGGAGGGGGGAGGAGGCTGAAAAATCATGAGCAAAAAGACTACAGGTAGTTTCTTCTTTATCTGCAGTTGAATGCTTTAGTAACCTTTAACTTCGAAAAATGGTATTCTTTTTTAAGTTTATTGCATTAAGCAAGTTCGTAGCTAAGTTGTTTTTGTCTCTCCTTGATGTATGTGTTTTATTGTTTTCAGATACAGTATAACTTCCGTGTCAGCTGGGAGATCACATTCAGCTGTAATAGACGGTAAGTTTTACAGGCTGAGTACAAAAACAGTGTTAACTGTGGTTTGTCATCAACATTTTCATTCAAACAGAGTAGTCTATTCAGTCGAAGCTCTCGTAAGCGGACACCCTCTGGACACGAAAAAAGTGTCCGTAACTGGAGCTGACCGCTTACGAGGATGGTTCTCGTAAGCGGCCACTAGAGGTGTAGGGGATAGATGGCCGCTTACGGGAGCTTGCCCAGCTAACAATAACCGGACGGACGTAGAAGACGACAAAACAAGCACTGAAATATGGTACTGTAATGACTGTAAAATCATTGTGACGAACGGCGATGTGAAATTGATTGATAAAAACAAGAAAGAGAGGTTTTTTTATAGGATTTTCTTTGGGGTGTGCTTACAGGAGCTTAAAAACAAAGGAAAAGTCAAATTCTAGTTTGTATGGGAGTTAAAACGGGGTTTCAAACAATGCGGTCGTAAGTAGAGCTGTCCGCTTACGAGAGTGTCCGTTGAGAGAGCTTTGACTGTATCGAAGTCTGAATAGACAGACGTCCTTCCTCGCGCCCTTAACAGAAGTCGACCCGAAAAATTCCATACTAATGACGTAGCTCTACAGAGACCCATGCATTGTTTCTGATTGGTTGTTGCTTAGTTTCGAATTTTCGCGCGCAAGAAACAACCAATCAGAGACACTTCACGGAATTCTCTAAAACTACGTCAACAGTATGGAATTTTTTTCAGGTCTTATTGCACAAGTCTCTGAAGAATGAAGTGAATTTAAAGGGGCAGTTTTACCAAGATTTAGTGCAATTTGAAAATCCTGTGAAGGTGTTGGTATGAATTGTAAACCCACCAATAGCGGCCTGGCCTTGCTAAAACGTACTTTACAAGTCCTGGAAATTGTTTAAACTGAACGTGGTTTGGGTACAGACTGGTAACAAAGAAGTGGCCTAACACTTAACAACGCCGGGCCGACGTTTTCGAGTTTGACAGTTTTACTTGGAAGAAACTTCTAAACCATTGATGGCGGTTTGTTTACATCTTGGAGAATGATTTCATGCCTTTCTTTTGTTGTTCAAAGGTTATTTTGCCTAACAGTGAGTGCATTCTCTAATTCTGGAATATTTTACACGAAAACTTAGAAAATGTCTTGTGACACTGTCCCTTTAACGCTCGAAGATGGAGCAGCTTTTTTCCACTAACCGTTTGATTCTACTTGTTTACAGCATACGGGCGTCTAATAACAGTGGGATCCAACAAATTCGGACAGCTGGGGGTAGGAGACTTTAAGCCCCGGGCGGGGCCTTGTGTCATTGGAGGGGAAATGGTTGGAAAAACAATTGCGCATGCGGCATGTGGGGATGACTTCACCGTGGTGGCCACTGCAGGTATAAAGCGGCTTATATCATTTACTTGATATCTTATCTTAGTTCAATAGTTACATCTGGAAATTGTGACATACACACTGTAGATCGTCTTAAAGAAGCTTTGTCGTGACACTTTGCGAGCTTGAAAAAAATGTCTGCCTTATTCGTGACGTGGAATTTTAACGATGAAGCTCCTAAAGCCTGTTTACACGTATTGGAACTGGTCCTGGTCCTGGTCCTGGTCCTGGTCCTGGTCCTGGTCCTGGTCCTGGTCCTGAGCCTGACAACGACTTATTTCTAGCTTACCAAAAAAAAACAGTTCCCTCCGCAAGGTGGATCTTCAAAAGGAATCTTCACTTTCAACCCTTATCAACTCCTCAAATTATTCATATTTAAGTCTGACAATATTTCCTGTGGTTCTTCTTTTCCACAGACAACCAGATCTACTCATGGGGGAGGGGTGACAATGGTCGGCTTGGTGTACTGACTGACAGCCTCGTTCGGGCGAAGGGCGGGATCCCGTGTACAGCCGTCCCACGGCCTATTTTTGGCGCCCTGCACGTGTTGTCATGCGTGGCGTGTAGAAACTGGAATTCTCTCATAGTGGCAGGTAACTAAAAATGTTGTAACCCTTTTAAAGTTAGGCTGAAAGGCAGACGCTGTCTTCGCATGCCTGATCCTTCCACCACTCAAGAGACCCTGAGACTCAACCCAAAACTTCCACACGAATAACTTAGTTATAATATGACAGGACCGTGTAGTGTCTTTATCTCGTTCCCAGAGCCTGCGTTCCCCCTTGTCCAGCGGCCGGGAAACTTAACTCCTCTGGGCTAATCCAAAACCGGAACCAGGAAATCCTGGTTCCGGTTTGATTGTGCGCGTGCGCCTGAGATTGTGGTGAAACGAACAACTTTTCAACAACCAATTAGATTCGGCCGTCTTTTTGGCGGACTTTTAGATTAGCCCAGAGGTCCCGATCCCTGACGCAGACCAGAAGGATCGCGGCCTCTGGGGACGAGATTGGCAGTGTCTCAGACTGGTTGTTGTTGTTGTTGTATGGATTTGCGGGTTGATTCTCATACGTCGCAAGCGAGCTGATTAATTGAGCGCACGAAGAAGAATTTAACCTCTGATTATATTTGTTCTTGTTTGGGCAGAGCGTGTTCTTAGTTCCCGTGCTGTCAAACGTGGCGGATCATCTGGACGGTCCCTGGAGTCACAGTCGTGTAAGTACAGACTACTTATATTCCCCTGCGATGTTAATTTTTAAATATGTCCGGTTTTTGGAAAATCTTCGTTGAAGCAGTCGGAGATTTTCCAATTGTTTTGCTTTAATAAAAAAAAAAAAACTAGCGCGAGCAGCTAGCGAATGCTCCGAAAAATTTCATGTCAGTATCACATATGACGTCATAAGAATACGAGTTAACCAAACCCATTTGAGGTCTTACCGTGGTTTTCCCATTACCTAGAAAGTCCGGAGGTGGAGCACTTAGTGTCCTGCTGATAAACTGCAAGGCGTTTGTTCGCCTAGACTGTCCACAGCCTCTCTATTTTTCAACGCAAAAAAGGCGAGGGAATCAGATATCGCTTCGCTCTCTCCCGCCCCTCTCCAGTCCCCCGCGCTTCGTGCTCACAATCGCTTCAATCGCTGATTCTCTCCCTTTTTTGCATTGAAAAATAGAGAGGCTGTGGACAGTGTATTGTTCGCCTTGTGATTGGCTGGAGGTTGAGAAAACCCTCAAAAATTCGAAAGTTAACCGACAACTTTAGCGATGCATTTTGCTTAAATTCCTTCTTCAAAACCACCTTTGCAACAAATGTAACAAATCTTTGTCTTCAACAGCGGGTGATAACGGTGCAGACTCGGTGTTCTCAGAGCCGATGGGACTAAACCTCAATCATGACAGTGGACCCGCCAACCCAAATGATCTGTTTGGTGATACAATGGACTCTGGTGTAGGTCGCTCGCCCCGGGCTCCGGGGTCTGCTTCTGACCCCAGGAGTCTGGGAGAGAGCAGTGTGCCACCAGCCTGGCTTCAAGATGTAAGTGTGTGTATGAAAAGGGACTTTGAAGCAGCTTTCTTCTGACTTGCATGTATAAAGTCAATCTCAAATAACAGTTCACTAAAACACTAAAGAGGAATTTAAGGTTAAGTCTGCGTCAGGCCGTGCCGCCCCATACTTCCGAAGTGTATCCTGTTTTCTGTAGTACGAAGCAACTAGGAGTATTTCTACTCCCCTTTGGATGGGATGCTAGTCCATCGCAGGGTTACCCCCGGCTTTAAATTCGCTGGTACCCATTTATTCACCCGGATTGAGAGAGGCATTGTGTTCTTGCCCAAGATCACAACGCAGTGACCCCGGCCAGGGCTTAAACCCGGACCACTCGATCCGTAGTTCAGCGTGCTAACAATTAAGCCACCGACGGACGACGAACTAAAAAAAATTAAGGCTTAATTTCTCAAGGTGTGTCGTCCAATACTTTGCGCCATGGTTACAAATACAGTAAATCTTCCTAACTATTTTGCCGACATATTCCAGAGTTACTTGTTTGTATCATACACCATGAGACCTTTACCTAGGCTTTCTTCCCCCTATAGGAGCTTGATCAGGCGGAGTACATTTCCATTGAGTCGAGCGGCTCACACGACTCCAGCAGAAGCCCGTCCCAGCCCAGCGCCTCCGGTTCTGGACGCACTCTCTCCAGTTCAGAGAGCAGTGTGCCAGTCTGGTTGAAAAATGTACGTGAATGATATGTTTTGAATGTACTCTTAGAAGTGGATAAAGCTTTTTGGAAATTGAATTTGGATTTTGATGGGTGCCTAAGATGGTTTGAGGTTACAAAATAATATACTCACGACAAGGAGGAGCGTCGAAAATTTGATGACATTCTGACATGCCAAAAGATGTTTTTAGACAATTGTTCAGCTGGAATGTGCGTTTTTGTATGGTTCTTTAAGTGATATCTTTGGGTTTTTTATCGATCAATAACACTTATTTTTAAAACCGCCCTTGACATCAGCATTCGGGGAAGCAAGTCCCATTTTCATAGTTCTGAAAAGTTGTTGTTATTAGACGTTATAGACTTCTGTTTTTATCTAATCAGGAAAACTGAACCAATACTCCGAACGTTGACTTAAGCTCGTCGCCATATTTGCTTAAGCAGCATTGCAGGCTAAATTGATAAATTCTAAGGGACAAATTCTTTGGTTAAAACCTAGCTGAAGAAATTTCCATGCTTGATATATTTACATATTTTGGCAATTTGTTCTGTTTAGGAACTCCGTGACGCCGAGTATATACCTATACAAGGCCAGGCAACGCCTCCACCTCCCAACAGAAAGTAAGTCGTTTACTCCGCGTACCCCAAAGCAATCAACATTCATCTTCTCTCTACAGTATTACTACAAAGTCAAAAATAGCGTCATGAGAGTTCAGGAGTTGATCACCGAGAGGGAAATGTCTGTCTGGATACCGTTTGAGAGAATTTTTATGTTGGCATTAGAAGTTATCCTTTGTTACCGCAGAGCTAATCAAGGGACCTAAGCTATTAAATGAGTTAACATTAAAGCTGCAGGAGTCCAATGCGATTTTCCTGAGTCCTACTTTGGTTTTGAACGAGCAGCATAAAAATACTTGGAACCTACCAAACAATTTTAAGAGGGTCCTGAAGGGAAAAAAATCCAATTTCCCAGCCCAAATCTTGCCCATGTCCCATTTCCCAGCCTATTGTTTTCCCGATTTTCCAAATCCTATTCCTAGCTTTATTGTTTATTTGTGTGTGGTTCCCAGCCCCAGCGTCCCAAATCACACTTTCTCAGTGAAGATTTGCCCAAAATCCAGTTCCCATTTCACCCCTTCCTCTTTTAAGAAAATAGATTGTCGATAAGTTGGTGGATGGAGTAACCTAGAGTATGATGTCATGTCTTGAGTTGTGTTTCTTATTTTTGATTTGTATTTCGTGTGACATTTCAGTGAAGTTTCTATGACGTCCGTAGCGGTTCAATGCGATCGCGAACCAGGTAAGGGCTGATGCAAGTTTTACAAATGAAGAACTTTACTAGAACAAAATGCTGACAAAGGATCAAAATAGTCGACAGAGCAGCTTTTTTGGTAAATTGTTGGAAAAGTAGCGTTTGTGATAATTTACTTTATTGATCACATTGTTGTGCTTGTTGCCGTTGCTTTACAAATTGGAACTCCACTTAACATTGCGTTGTCATCTTAGGCGATGTAGAGGAAATGAAGGCCCGTCTATTACAGCTAGAGCAAGAGAATTCCAAGGTATTTGCTGGTCTTTAGACTCTGTTACCCGGGGGGGGGGGGGACGATCCCATATATGAGCTATATAGGCATGTGCCGCTGTAAAGGGTATGGTTTTCAGGCAGTTTAGTCTGGGATAGGGTATAGAAATCAGCGAGTTTTGGTTTAGATTTGGGTCTCATTTGCCGGAAAACTGTTCAGAAAAATGAGGAATTAAGTCCAGGATAGGATTAGAAACCTCAGAAGAGAAAGAGGCCTTGAACGTAAATATAATCATCGCGGCAACGTTGTTGACAGATTGTCTTCCATTAAAAACACAAATAGTGGTAGGGTAGAGATTTTCCGTGTTTAGTCCAGTAAAGGGTTGCAAAATCTGCTGAACATGGTCCAATATATACCCAGCGGCACACCCCCACCCAGTCCCCCCCCCCCCCGGCTCTGTTAATGCTAAAAGTGCGCTAGATAAGACGATGCATTTAGAAAAGAAGGAAACTTGAGGTCTTGTGCACTCGAACAAGCATAACAGAATTTATGTGTCATTCAGTCTTATTTCTGAGTATTTTCTCTCGCTCATTCAATTTTCTTTTATTATCTAGCTTCGAGGAAAGCTAGCACAGCAAAATGCCAAAATGAAGATCTTACAGCAAGAGGTAGGTTTTGCCTGGATACAGATGTTAGAATGTTTAGTGGGCAAGACTGGGCTAATGTTGAAATACAGTCAACTCCCGCCTTGCGGAAACCTCGCTATTATGGACACCTTTTATTACGGACAGGAGTTGAAGTCCCGGCGAATAAGTGCTACTGAAAATAACTCCCGCTACTACGAACTTTCTCTATTGCGGACACCAAATTGTGGTCCCGACGGTGTCCGTTATAGTGGGAGTTGACTGTGTCAAATAATTCCCCCTTATATTACTAACTAAGCATTTAGGCCACAAGCGGGAATAAAAAGTGTAGCATCTGGACGCACAGTTCCAAGCCAGGACGCGTATAGCCTCCTCCGAATTTAACGCTTGACTCTCAGCCAAGCTTCCTGGTTCCCAGACCCTCGAGAGTCCAGAGCTGCATGTGGGGTGGTTGTGACGGATAGACGGTGGCAAAACGCGGGAAAGTCACGAGTGTTTATTTAACTTACACCTGGTTGGTCGATAAGATAGTATCTTTGTTCGGATTGGTTAAGAGCACTTTGCTCCAGTTTTATGAACACATTGAAGAACTAAGAAACCGAAGAACAACGCAAACACAATTACTTTCGATGGTCATGGGAAAAGAAAACACCGTACTTGTAACAAAGACAACTTTGAACTGTCTGTTTCTTGTCTCCTTTCCAGAACTATACTTTTGTGGCAAACCAGAGGAAGTTTTGGGAGTTGATCGATTCATGGCACAAAGATTGTCAACAGGCTTCGTCGCTGAGCGCTATCAATAAAAAGGTAATCGCACTTGGTAAAGTTGTCTGTTCTGTTCTTTTTATATTTAACAACGTTTTTTCATTTGCACTATCAACCGTTTCATGATTATGTTGCTATTGCTTGTTCCGTTACTGTCCTTTGCTCAAAGCCCCTGGAGGGGCTCCTTTCATGAACTTCTGAGGATCACCTTCCCCCTTCCCCCCTCCCCGTCACTTTTACATGGGATCCCCTGGGCCCTCCCTGATTCTATGTCGTGCTCTTTTTAAGATACTTTACCCTCAAAGATCGTCTATTCACCTAGGAATGGCAATTTGTTTCAACAAAGCCTGACAAAATGTGAAGGGGGAGGGAAGGCTGAGGGGGGATGCGATGGATTAACGTTCCGTCCAGGTAGGGGGAATCAATACTCTCATTCACTTCATGTTATGCAAGCCGAAGGTAAGCCCAACATGGATCAAATCCATGGAATAGGACAGAGATGAACCTTGTTTATTGTGCTCGTTCGCCAGTTTTGGTTACAAACTGAACAATCGTGTGTCTGTACACTTTACTAGGAGATGGAAAGGCTCGGTCAAGGTCACAGCTCGACGGACTCTGACGACACTTCGGAGGTCTGACATGCCGGTGGATATCAAGTTTATTTCCTTCTTAGTCACTATAGGACGAATGTGCGTTTGCGTGCTGTTAGATGGAAAGAATCAGGACAAAGTGTCAAGCGATAGAGGACGGGGGCACCAATGGTGTGCAATATAATAGTGATATGTATGGTCATTTATTTCCCATTATAATTTGAGGAAATTTACGCCCCGGTCAGATCAGGGGTTTACCGACCTAGGGTACTTAGAGTGCGTTAAGGTTCCCTTGTTAGCCGATTCTGTTATGGTAGCTAATGCTGTTTAAGGCTTTTCTGTCATTTCGGAAAAAATGTTTGACACAAGTTCACGCAACTTTAGGAGGAGGTCCTATCACGCATCATTTCGAAGCTTGTTTAAATTTAAAACTAGTTCATGATCAGGCAGGTTTATACGGTGCGATTTGTCGCCCGATTTGGCCCAGATTTGATAGAAAAATGAGTGCACAGTTAATAATCGGCCCGATATTTTTTCTGTTAAAGTGCACAGTTTTTAGAAATTTTCATCCTCGCAATTCAAATAAGGCAAATCGGGCCGACGAGTCGCAGCGTGTAAATTTGCTTGGAACAAATCGGCCGACAAATCGTAGCGTGTAAACTGGCCTTTGCACAATCGCGTGAACCAGCCAAACCATCACTCCCTTGGTACATGACCTTATGAAATAAATCAAAATTCGAATTAAAACTAGTTACAAGCGCGGGAAATTTCGCGTGCCCCTATTCGCGATTGATATGGTGTTTGCACTTGATTGGTCGAAAATACGTCATCCTCGCTCTGATTGGTTTGCTCGAGTGTTGTGAATACATGTGAATAGACCAGTGTGACTTTTCAGTGATGCTGCCATGAAAGATAAACTGGTAGTTTAACCAATGTTTCAAGTAATATATCAAAACACTCGAGAGAGTGTTTCATGACATTTCCAAACACGGAGAAGAGAGTTGAAAATACGACGCGCAGCGGAGTATTTGTGACGAAGTTCGAGGTGTTTGGAAATGTCATGAAACACCCAAAAGACAGAATCTAAATCAAAACTAAAACTACGGAGAAAACGGAGAAATATAATCGTAAAAAATTTATGCTTATTATATCCAAACCACCGTCACGGTTCTGATTTCCTTTGTTTTATTTAAAGGGCCTGTGTCACGGATTTTAGTCAAATGTAGGCACGAGAAATGACCATCAAATTCGCTGAAATATAAAAATGATTTCTTAAAACAGTGAAGGAACATTTCAAAAACACAGCCAATACAAAAAAAGGTACGCATGGCCAAAAGTGACGAAGATTGAAAATAATTGCGATATGGGTTTTGTAATGTTGTTGGGCTAAACAGTTTTCAAAGCTAATCTCGTTTGCTTGAAACTTTAAATTATAATGCCCAGGAGACAAATTTGGTTGCAATGAAGCTATGGTTTTGTCACTTAGATCCAGAGAAGTGATTTATTTTCAAAAAGTAAGTTTAATAGCGGGTTTTTGTCAAAACTTAATACAATATACTTTACTCAGCCGTGACACAATCCCTTTAATTGATGAATTATTATTACATGTACTGAGTTTAAGAAAGAAAAAGAACCCTTATTTTCAATTAATTTAATACTTTGCTTGCATGAGTCCTTTCTTTTCTCTTAAAAATGCTGCTATAAGCAAAAAAAAGTTATTTATAATAGTACTCTATGTACGGACTATTGGTTAGTATTATTAGTTTTAAATTCAATAAGATTTTATTTTTAGATAGTTAAAATTGTTTATGAGGAGGGATACAGAAGATTTTTGTCGAAAGGGAATATTCAATTTGTTCGACAATGAACAATTATTGGATTACAATGATACAATGAATTGACAAAATTGTTAGGCAATATATTTATCATGAATATGATAGTTAAAAACTTCATATACTAGTATTTACTCTACACTAGGTAAATGTTGTATTTATTCAAAAGTAGTCAACGTGGCTGGTAAATAAAAGAGCTCTGTAGATAGATTTATTTATCAGTCCCATAAAAGTAGTTTAACTTACATCTTTTAACTTGCGTGGCGATGGTTATAAATTAGTTAAATAACTTTAATATACACTCTAGTCCAGTCCCTGAACACTCTCTTCCGCGCGCCCTTTATAGAGGTTGAACCCAGGCGCCTGGGTTCAGCCCCTATAGGGCGCGCGGAAGAGAGAGTTCAGGCACTAGTCTATGAGCACTCACGAAAGCTGGGGTTAAGAATCGTGAGTCAGTGAGAGGAAGACCGATTGAAGTCAGTTGCGAGTAACATTCTCTAAAGTTACGCAGTCATTACTGAATACAGTAGAATCCATATTTCTAGCTCCCTTTAACTCAAGCCAAATGTAGTTTCCCTTAAATTTGCCTCACTGAGTCGAACACCGTAATTTAACTTCCTATTTCTCGAGCTCCCCATTTTGTGGAAGCAATTCTTTTTTCCCTTTGGGGGCTAGGGAAATAGGGATTCCATTGTAGACTGTTAGTTTTCTTCGCAAAGTTTGTCGGAAAAGTTCACGTGCAAGCAGTAAAATTACTTTTATTAACTGTAAGAAATGGCAGTAAACGGTAAAACGCTAAAAAAAGAATAAAATATGGCCAGTCATTCTCAGTGGTGTTTGCTGCGTGCATTTCAAACCAGGATTGCTACAGCTCTGGAACTAAGGGAAAAAAATTCTTCAAAGGCAGGGAATTATATTTTCATTTTCAAGAAAAAACAGGGAAAATTTGAGAAACATTTCAGGTCACTGTGATCTCAGCGATGGTTCTTTTGGGGAGGCTGGGGGTCGCTTCTATAAATAACGTTTTGTATTTAATTGGTAAGAGAAATTTTACTTTTATCAGGGAAACTGAGTATCGGAATTTTGAAAGCTGATGTCTGTGGCGCATCCATTCAAACCCATCGGTCTTTCACTCTTGTAAGAACGTAGCACGGTGGCCGAGATGTCGTAGCAAGAACATTTGTCACTAACATTCAACATTGTGATTGTCAATCAATCAGTCAGGAGAAGTAATATCTAACTATAAATTCTCCTAACCGATTGGCACATTATCTAGTGGTAAATCAAGACAATTGAGGCTTCTCTTTACTCTTATTACCCATCTGCAATGTCTTGTTGCTGTTAGGAGAAACTACCATTTGATCAACATGGGAAATTTAATTTTTTTACGTCCATTGAGCAGTTAAAGAAAGCTCTTGATGCTGTAAAAAGAAACTACCATTTGATCAACGAATGGGAAATTTAATTTTTTCCCCCCTGGAAACCCATTAAAAAGGCTCTAGCCAGCTTCCTGAATATGCTGAATTGGTAGCCGCCTTTCTATAGTGATGGAAGCAATAAAGTTAAAGCTCAAGTACTTTACCTTAGTTTTTCGACTCGTCAGCAAAGAACAAGCAGCTGCAAGCTGAATTTCAGCCGGAAACTTTAACTTTCCTGTCGTAAAATCACAATGTAAAAGTCATTTGAACGATTGCTCATTTGTCTTGCGACGGAAGCGTCATTATCTCTGATCATTTTTTGCTTGGTCAAGTTTTGAGCTGTTGAAAAAAAAGTCACGCAAATTATAGATGGATTAGGTGGCCTTGGCAAAACTAAAAATATATCTTTCCTACATGCATTTTATTTTAAGCTAGTTGCAGCACTTACTTTTTGTAACAAAAGCGTTTTTACCCAGATTTTCATTCACTCGTTCTCAGAGCTTCGCGCTAAAGATCAAACGTGGGGACTTGGGAGTGGATGTTGTCGGGTGGATTAAATAAATCAGTTTTGGTAATTTTTCTTTGGTTTTAAAATTTAGCAACATTTAAAACTTTCTTGTGATTAAATATAACTATAAATATGGCTAATCGAAGTTAACAATTAGCATTTCGCTATTTTTCTTTGAAAAAAGACTCACAACGTAACATTTTGCAGTATTGATTCGAAGCATGAAGTATCTTTATTCAAAGATTATTCGTACAACATTTGTAAAGCGAAAAACTGAATTTAAAATTTGTTATCTATCAGTGGATGGGGGGAGTCTACGCATATTTAATCTCTTAAAATAAAGGAAACAAAAGCCGAAAGTCAGTTTGATCACGGCTTAATCATACTAGTCTTCGAATCCCGCCTATAAATCAGGATTTATTTTAATTTTGTGTCTTTCCGACAAAAGTTAAACCAATCGCAAAAAAGTCTAAGTTCAATTATTTCTGAAAAGCTCTGCACCTCGACGAATACGAGACTGAAATAAAAAGAGATATTTTTGTATAATATATACTATATATTCAAGGATTTTTTTTCTGCCTTATTTTAATAGCCTAAGGGTGATATTTTTGCTACTATGAAAACTTCCTTTTCCGCAAAGTAATTATTAATTTAATTTCACATCATCTATCCAAGTTGGTCACGGAAACACACATGTCTCCCCGAATATCCTCACAAACACGCTATTTTTATTTTCTACAGCGGGGAGGATTGATTTTAGCCAAAACAGTGCAAATGGCGAAGCCGCATCTTTTAATTTTCTCTGGTTTTGCGAATATCCAGAACCTTCGGGGCTTTAGACTACAAACAATACGTTATCTCGGAGTGATATTCAAAATTACGCTATTAAGATGAAAATACTACGACTGTGATTGGTTCCAGTGTTGAAATAATGGCCATTTGTATTTACATTTATATTTAAAACACCGCTTTATTTGCTTTACGAAAGTGATATTTGTCGAGTGAACTAAATTAAAATTGAAACTTTTCGCAGACTTCCTAAGTTTAATCAACGACTGCCGGCGAAGAGAAAAGCTTTCATAGATTCTCTCTGCGGCCACTCAGCCAACCTTTCCTGAACAAACTGTGAGTATTTTTAACGTAATTAACTAAAATTCCTCCAAAATTTAGCTCAGAACTCCCAACCTCCACAAACAATTCCCGAGAACGTTTTCCTCTTTGCGTGAGCCGTAACTTCTGTATCTAACGGTGTGAATTATGCATTATTTGTGAGGGGAAGATGATTTTGCAGTAAAGCCTTGCTTGAGCATGCACTAGTTTTCTCTCCAAGATGTAGTTATTTGGATCTATAGTTCCTCTTTGCCAAGTCACTTGGAGATATTTGAGGACGAGATTTATTTTGCGGACTTTATTGAATGAATTAGTTTCGATTCCAGACTTTGTAATGTGTCTGAGTGTCGAATCGAATGAAATAGTTTTCGCAGTATGATTCGCATGAAATATAGTAACTTAGAAAAGATAAGATACATGAACCATTTTCCCTTTGTTGGCCTAAAATACGAGGAAAAACCGATAAACAAGGAAAAACACTTTTTCTTTTTTAATACTATGACTGAATGCTGCCAAAGCAACGCTCATTAATTAATTTTTTATTCCTCCCAAGATAACAAAATATTTATCTACCTTGGGGTTTGTTTGTTAATTCAAATATATTTTAATTTCAGTCTTAATTCTACCCGAGTTTAGCCGCACCTAGTTATACAAGAAACAAAATACTATAATTATTCATTTTACAAGTTTTATTTCAGAGATTACGCTGGGGCAATTTGAGAGATTTTGCATGTTTTAGCTTTTTACTCGAGGCGTAGGAAGCTAAGGGAAGTGAAGTATGGTTTGAAGATAGAGTTTTCTGACAATTTGGTGACAGCTTTGGGAACATCCCTTCGTGTTCACGTAATTTTTATATTAATTACGCGTTTTTAACTTTATTTTATTTTATTTTATTTTATTAAAACTGTTGCAATTTGACGTCAGTAATCGCACACACACACACACAACACACACACACAATGTTACCATTTCTAGGCCTGGTTCATCTTTGTCACAGCAGCCTTAAAAAATCTAAAAAATAAATTGAAAGATAGTGATTAATTTCGAAGCACACGAAGTTTGTAGACAATTAAGTTTATTTGGCGTTTTCGATTGAAAACTTTGACAATCAGAATCAAGTATAAATATATCTGGAACATACTGCAGTGACAGCTGACGGCACGGATCTGAGCCGCCAGCGAGGTGTTTAACAATATGAATTTTCATTTAATTTCCTGAATGCCTTATCGTGGTTTGCTCGCTTAGTTACCATCGAAAGATAGTTCCGAATCTTAAAATGTCTTCAGAGTTGAATCGAAAGGATAGTCCATTTTTTAATCCCAGTTAAGTCGACGAAAAGAAGTCTGGAAATGAAAGCGCGGGAAATGACGAATGGTGTTGGGGCGCGAACGATAAACTTGGATAAATCTGATTGGTCAAAAGAGCCAATGCTGTCATCCGATTTGATAATTAATGTAACGCCTTGTAAAGGTTGTAAAATGAAGGCATCGACACTTCTTAAAATGTTTTTTAATTAAAGTTACATTTTAAAGAATAAAAGAATATCTCGCTGCTAGTATTAACGAAAATACATTGGTCCACTTTGCTGTGTGTTGCATGGACTATTTAAAGAATGTATTACGGGCCATTTAGGATCATTTAGAAAACCTCAAAGCTATTTAGTATTACTAACCAGAAGAGTCAAGATATCGTTTATATCCTTGCATGCATGGAAAACAAGCCTATCAAAATAAATCTTGAAATGTTTTCCTTTCTCATAGAGCTTTTCGTGCGCTGGCAGCCGTAAAGGTTTCAGATTAAGTCTGTGTCAATTATATCGATCAGTATTGTGATTTCATACAAACGGCTCGGATATCATTCATGATATACCCTATCTGTTGCCGGTACTATCTTTACGCTGGCTCTGAGAGAGGGACGATTGTCGCTTCTCGATTCTAGTCTTGGAACGGCGCATTCGACGCCATTTTTTGTCCTGTCGCGGAGTTCTCCCTCGGGTTTCGAAGGTAACGAACAATCCTCTTATTCTAACTTGCCTCGTATTTTAGCAATTGTCTTACTTAGAAAAATCGAGGAGTAAATCGATCTGTATGCGGTATTACGAGCATCTATGGTTGCTTATAGCGCAAAAATTTCAAGGCCTACTATATATAGCACTTGTATTCGAGAACCTTTCGACTCTTCAATATTTTTTCATAGGGAAAGAGAAAAACGTAATTATCATTTCCCTATGTAGGTATCTTTAAAGCACATCTAACTAATAACTTGTATCATTTTAAAAGCATTTTTGTATAAAAATGCCCTGTTCGTGTTATTCTTTGTTACTGATCAGATTAGTGTCACCTCAAAGTCTGTCGCGCTGGAAAATCTGTCCGAATACACTTACCGACTTAAAAATTGCTGTTATTGCTCTCTGATTTCAATCAATACAGAGGCTATAAATACAAAGAGAGGACAACAGCTCTGATTTTGAAGGTGCACAACAACAAAATCCGTCAAGTCAGATCACAAAGATTTATTAATAGTGCCTTTCCTTTTAATTTTCTGCTGTTTAGTGTACGCCGTTTTGTTTGACTGTTGACCTTTCATTGCTACTTGTCGACTTGTCTTTCTGATCGCGAGAAAATCTAATCGATATTTTTATGGCTGATAGAGATCTTGCTGTCCTCGCATAAGTCGAATTTCATTCCTTTAATATAATATGCCGTGTCATAATTTTAATTCCTCTTCAGCATTAGTCGAGAGTCGAAACTGTCGAAACAGAAACTGCTAGTTAATTAGGTTTTGCTGTACTTTCTCAGTAGTCACACAGTATTCATTTCTGAGATTCTGTGCGTCCCTACTTCGCCACACGGAAAGCCACTTTTAAACTCAAGTACATAAAACTATAAGGATCTAATGAAGGTACTGGTTTAGAGCTGCGTTACATGCACAATTCTAAAACGGTCAGAACAGTACAGGAAGAGAATCAAGAGAGTGGTAATACACGCTCAAGGCACGCGTGTGCCGCGCTCGCAAGCGCAAAACACCCTTCTCGAGTTACCTTGGCAACCAGTCTGAACAAACAGCGTGAATACTATTATACATATTCATGACTTTCCGTTGTTTTAAATGGTCGAGGTTTCGTGACAAAGGTGTGGAAAACTACTGCAATCTGCGGCAGTTTCGATTGTGAAACACATTGCAGCATTTTAGCCGCTTTAGACCAGGAATCATTTCAACCTGTCTGCTACCGTTTCTGACAGTACTCGGTAAGTTTAGTTCTGCTTTAGAAAATTTCTGATCTCTAGTTTTTCATTGTCATTGACAAACCCGGAAAAAACTTGAAACCTTGCATGTCTCGGGCTACAAATTAGTTATTTTGCAATTCAGTTATCAAGCCGATACTGAGTTATCGAATGTTATGGTTTGCATGCAAGTTAAACTTATCTCGTTTTCATTTAGTTTTGCTTAAAATTATTTTATTCAATTTATTTTTCCCATTCAGAAGTCTCGATTGTATAAATCTTCTTTATCTCCAAGCAGCTTGTATGATATTGTAAGTTCATACTGTGTGTATTTAGGGGCTGGCGGAGAAAAATTAATTTGTTTCAATTTTTATAAACTCAAAAGTGAAAGAAAATAAATTATTTTTTCAGCCCGGGAAATCTTATGCTTAGTTGGTTCGAAATTTTATTTTCTTCGAATTCAATAAAAATATTATATCTTAAAACCTTTTCAGTGATGACTAAAATATATATCAACCATTCGAATACACAAGGGTCATTAGCAAATTTATTTATTTATTTATTACCGAGGAGACGTTTCGAGTTATTGTAATAAGTCTGTTGCGTGCATTGGCTGAATTGTTAGTTGATTCCTTGGCTAAATTGCTACTAGGAAATATAGTTGCCCATATCGACTGAGAAATCTGCTCATTTTCAATCTTTTGTTTCCTCATTCAAGCTTCGAATTCGTAGTACTTCATCAGACGTTTTTTTTTTTTTGTATTTGTTCGGCCGGTTTTAATTATGCTAAACGAAATACCAATATCCGACCCAGTGGCCATAGAAATTAATGAAAAATAATGGTCCAGTAAGCAAATAAATGGACATGCAAGCACAAGAAGCGTGCTCGTTTTGGGTCAAATTATTACACCACGCGATGATACAAAAATCGACCTTTTGGAAGCTTCGAGTACTGTAGGGTATTAATGGCTGACAATATGAAAATTTCTAGTTCATTTTTAACATGTCTCGCCAAGCATGTCGCAATTTCCGTCGAAGCACCTTGTGTAGGGTAAATAACAAAACAATTACACAAAAACTAAAGAGAGCGTTCTTCTACTGGCTTTCTTTCAATGCTATTTATCATTACAATAGTCCTGTCAAGTTTTCAATATTGCTTTTCGATTTTCCTCTCTTCAATTCAGTTTATACTGACTCACGAAAAATAGCCAGTCACTGAAATATTTTTTACGCTCAATTTACTTGCAAGAACAAAAGATATTTTAACTTTTCCAAAAGAAAAGAAGTCTATTTGATTTTTTTTTACGTTATCGAGAATTCGTGCAAAGTCACTGGCATGTTTAATAAATTTATGGCCTGATGATTATGTGTTCTATATAATATTTATGTCCAGTGGTCATTACATAAAGCCATTATTTACTTTGCGCTGTGCTTAAAATTCCTGTCGATTCTTTGTGTTCACATCAGTGGCAATTGCTCTGAGGCATATGAATTGCAAAAGCGGATGCTAATTGATTTTCAGCCTTTTCCTCGTTAACAAAGTCGTATCTCATTCTCCTTATCTCGTTCTAACCCGTGTTCATTGATCGTTAACTCGTAAACGAGGAGGCCTTCACAACATCTACAGAGATACGTATTGTAAGAATGTTGGGATAGAAAAACTTATGGGCGAGCAGTAAAACAATCACTTTAAGCTGCAAAACATCACTTTTGATGGAAATAAATGTCCAAGTTTGTTTTAGAGTTGCTTTGTAGTGCTGTTTTTAGTCAAACGGAATTCCTCAAATAAGCGCTGCATCGGGACTACAGGGCTTATTCGAGGGCGGCGCTTATTCGGGGCGGTGCGTATGCTTACCTTCGAGTAAATTCGGTATATTAACTATCAACCACGTTGAATCTGCTTTCGTTTTACGAAATATTAGTTCGCATCAGTACTTTTAACTCATCTCAAATTATTTTGCATTTTTTTTTGTTTATTTATTTATTTATTTTTTATTTACTTATTTGCATTTTTATTTAACTATTTATTTGTTTTAGCAATCAGTAGCAACGTAACACTTCTGATCACTTCTTCTAGTAAGATGACAACGAGGTTTTCATTGCATTGGAGTTGTTAACTTATCATACTGTTCAGTTTTAATCTATCTCCCGCCATTTTCGATCTTGCATGTTCCCAAACTCTACTCCTCTATTTCAGGCAATTTATAAAGGATTCCCATGTCTTTTTCAGGCCTAAGCGGCCTCTAAACCCTATCCCCTTGCGAAACTGACCTTAGAAGCCCTGTATCATATTTCAGATTCTAAGCGATCTTTGATCCCACTGACACTTTTTCCGGTCGTTGAAGATTTCTGTCCCATAATATGATGCAAGAAGGGCAAATAAGTATGTACCTTTGCGCAGTTTTCTGTTAAATGTCCCACCTAACTTACACCAAAAGACAAAATGATACTCCAGAGTCAAAGGCTAAGGCAAAATTTTCACCCTTTTGCGACAAAACACGGTTATCGTAATTTATAGGTTACGTGAGTGCACAGTCAAAGTTGGGAAAAAGTTTTTATAAAAGATGCCCAGTTGATCGAGTCTTTATGGATATTACTGTTTGTTGCAAACAAAAAGCAATTTTCTTTCTTTCACTTTGGCCGAAAGTTGATGCCTTAAACACCGATTTAATTAGTCTTATCTCCTCTTTTGCACGATTGCTATCAAAATCAGAAACATACATTACAACGATTAGCAGTACAAAGTGTTCGAAAATATCAAAATAATCGATGTGCTGTTTAGAAGGGCGGTGACCTTCTAACATAACAAGCTTATTTGTTTGTCTAGATCTAAATTTTTTCCGGTGCGCTGGGATGAAACTAGCCAATCAGAAGGACGATGATGTATTTCGAGTCAATCAGCTGCAAATTTCCCGCGCTTGTTACCAGTGTCTTCTCGCGGAGCGTAAGAAGTCTAAGAAGGGAGAGGTTTTGCTAAAAAAATGTTAAACTTAAAACCGGTGTAATCAGCTGTAATAACTGAACTAATATGAGCTAGGACGACCATAGTGAGTGTGATAGGCAAATCGGAACTTGAGGCAAAGATCGTCCGGTGTACATACTATATACTGGTCATTGGATAGGTTTTTGTACATGCACTTGGCCGGGAATCACAAAGAGGTTTCGTGCTGATCGCAAAAAAAAAAAAAATTGCATGAATTTGAAGCTTAAGAAATGAAAACCAAAACAAACACTATTTGATTACTTTCGAAAGTCGTCAGGAAACCGCTTTATCACACTTCGGCTTGGATGACTTTTAAATTTACGACAATCATAAAAAAAACCCGCTTAATTACCGATGATAAATAGGAAGAAAATTATACCACATCAAAGGCGGGTGAAGTAAATCTGGGCTCTGCCCGCTGCTTTCTACTTCTTCCGACACTTGGCCGGTCCATATGTAGGTCTATAACAACCTATAACCCGCACCTTTTTTCGGAACTATCTGACTTGTAATTCATTGAATTGCAATGTATTGTTATTCATCAAGAAAAACAAAGTTCATATGTGACGGGTATATAGTTCATCATAGATCGGTCGGTGTCATGTGCCCCTCACCCAAGTCCTTTTATAGTCTGTCTATTTCTTGTAGGGTGTTAGCTTTTTGGTAACAGTGAAAACCTAACAACTGCCCCTTTTGACCGGAAATCAAATAAAAGTTCAGTGCATGTTCAGTGGGAAATATTAAGATATTAATAGTGTACATGAACGGACAATGCTCTTTCTCGCCTTTTCCTGTCTCAAGCTAGAGGGACCGCTCGCAGCATAACATTCATCATTATTTTGTTTACAGTTATCAGCTATTTATTAGCATTTTCGTCTGTCGAGGAAAAAAATAGTGTTCAAGGTTTGGTTTGGTCGGACCATTTGGTGAAATTGAATAACTTTTGGATGGTTTGGCGCCGAATTCAAAACATGTGCCATTTTTAAGTCCTCAGTTTACAAATTTCGTTTTTACAGGCCACAGATAATCTGTCAGCGCTCTCTGTAGATCTCCTTATCTTTGTTCACAACTCACATGCACGTGAAGTATCAAATATTCTGAAAGACGTTGCGTATTGTGTATCGTCAGTTCACAAACTGAGAAAATCTATGTCGAATCGTTGCCGGCTTCGAGCACTGCCTTCTGAGCACCTTCCAGGCAAAGAGTTCGATTTTGTGGTCTTTGTGGTAAGAGTTTTATCGAATGATTTGACACAAATTGATAATATTCCATAGGTAATAATGTCATTTATCTTACTCATGTTTTACAAGTGAAATTAACCCCTCTTTTGTTTTCGATGACGGGAATTTGTTCGTAATAATCTCCGCTCTTAGTTTGTGGAGCATGTGGGGAATTATGAAACCAGAAGGGCAAAAAAATATGAAAAGAATCGGGCGACAGAGTAAAGGAATCTCTTCACCATTTGCACTGTTATTTACTCTGTGCAGTTAGACAGAGGTCCCATCTTCTGTAGGTATATCCCAAGCTCGTGGTGTGAGAACCCTTGTTTGTGTAAGGTAAATTTAGGTTTAAATTTAGGTAAGGTTTGTATGAGAATTTAACGAACGTACTAAAGCTAGTAACAGGCTAATGGCTGTTTTTGCCAAAGCATAAACTGGAGTTAATGTTTAGCTCAATTAAACCTTGCTCTCCCCGTGGATGTGTTTTTCCGGCAATCTGTACCCCGCTCTTTGAACCGTAAACACATGATAAGCTTGCACGCGTTCACAGCTTGTCGGCCAATCAGATCCACACAGCCTTCCCCTGTTTACTCTTGTGATCACAGACGATCTTCACTTGCAATTCAGTTAAGCTGCTGGACTCAAGCGTTTATTTCCCCACCCACCCTCCGCATTTATCTCATAGCTCTACTGTTGCCACTCAGACAAAGCATTTCTTGTAGGCTACTAGTTTACATCTGTTTCATTTGTGATGTTATATCCAGTTTATCTATAGTTTATATATATATATATAAAAAAGCGATTTTTGTAATACCATTTTAGTTGTTGTTGTTCTTTAATAAACGGTTTGGGGGATAAGTGTTGCTGGCGACAACCCTTCAGTCCCACACTGAAGCTATGCCTGGGTTGCCTTAGCTTGGGTGAGAAACGGTGGACACATCCACTTCCCCTCGCTACCATCCCTCCAGGAGCTTGGCATAGGTACACGCCACCCTGCCTCTGTGCCCCGTGACACCCATCTCACGGTCTTATATGCCACTCGCTGACACTAGCCCCGAGTACTGGCCTCGCCCATGGCAGGCAGCTCTCGGGTCCAGGACAACACTTATTCCCCTTACCTTTCTCCCACATAAACGGTGTCCTTTCGATTGTGCGTGACATTAACCTGCGATCGGGCGTTCTTTTTCCGAAAGGGAGAGGGAAAAAGTAGGGAAGAAGGGCATGATCTCAGGTTAGTAACAGGCAAAATGTAAAAATAAAACTCAGTGCCGTCAGTAATCAAAATGCCTAATTTGGGAAAATGGGAAATTTGAATGTATGGGAAAATGAAAAATTAAATGCTGACGTTTCCAATGTTTTAAAATTGCCTAGTCGCTAGAGCGCAAGTCTAAATTAAAGCTAAATAAATCAAATAAATATAAACTGCTTATTTTCAACCCTGAACTGAGAAAAAAAATTGAATTTTAAATTTTATAGTAAGGTAATCTTTGTTTACACGGATGGATCATCAGCCTTTTGAACAGTACATTTAATCCTAATTTAAGCCGACCCTTTTTTATGACAGAGATACTGCGTTTTGAGTAAGTGGAATCGCGATTTATCGAGCCTCCAATGGGAACGAAATTGAAAATTGGTTTGAGAAATTCGGGGAGAAACAAAGTTCATATGTGCCAGTTATAGTTCACCAAATCGGTCGGTATCACAGTCCTTTTATCGTCTTTCCTTTGAGAAACTCAACCTCGTTTTTAAGGCAAAAAGCCCTGGGAACGAGGTTGCGAGAAACTGGCGTTGTTGGGTTTTGGGGCCGGTTTTAAAGCGCGCACAAGCAAGCGGCGAAGCCGCGAAAACGAGTGGCTTGGGGAGGCGGAGTTACGCACTAAAACCTAACACAACAATACCGCTAGCTACTCAGGCTAGAAGCAATTCCAAGGGAAACAGGCATTTTCAATAGCTGCCACTGCCAAGGCCCATTAACCCATTATCAGCTGCGCGCGTTTTCCGGTATCAAATCGCGGGTAATAATATGTCCGTAATCTAAACAACATGTTCTCCTTGTTCTTGTCGTTGAGTCGAGTTAAAGTGCATGTTAAAGCAAAGGCTGTTGAAACAGGCTGTCGGGACAGAATGAATCAAATGATCCATCTGCTAGACGAGTTACGTAAACACATGAGCTACCGATATTTTCATAGTAGTCTCTTGTGGGTGGTCTTTTGTAGTCAGGGCAATGAAACCACCTGCCTCAGTCACTCTCTGATCACTGAACACCTTTGATGTTCGTTAAAAAAAAAAAAAAAAAACATAAATGGTTCATTTTTAAGAGATGTTTTTCACATAGAACCGATGTTAAAAAAGATTAATTGGTAAATAGCTATAACTTTCCACAAGCGACTAGGGTGCAAAATTGGACTTACTTTGTCATGCGCTGACGCTAATGAGTCTAATGACGCTGACAGTGTCCATAATTTACACTAAACTGTCCTCGAAACTCCTTATGCTAACAAAAGCTTTTTTGTTCTAAATATGCTTCGTCCTTTCTGTAAAATGCTCGCCAAAAAAGAATGGACAAAAAAGAGAGAAAAAATTGTGCGCTTCTTTTACCGAATAAGATCATTATACTGCTAATGGGACATGTCTGACATTTGTTTCGCGTGACCAAGTTTTGTCCAGGTAGAGTCTCAAAAATGTCGTGGTCAGAAGGGATAATATTTCAGTCGGGCTTGGGATTGCTAAAAACGCACAGATGGTATAATAAACCACGAAGGCAAGTACAGTCGCTTATCACTGAAGAAAGAGCTCCGGACATGTACACGAGTGGCGGAAATTATGCCATCTTTGAATTTATTTATCGTGGCGCGATCGCTTTTGTTTGCTCCCGCCCCCACTGTGCTCCCAGCGCGCCACTGAGTGACAGCTTTTGTTTTGCAAGTTATTTCTGAATAAAGTAAGAATTATTAAGTACAGGTCATGTAATCCACAATCGAATGCCAGCTACAAAATGCTGCCCTTTCATGCCTAAACTTGTAAAGCAGAAGATAGAATGTCCATTGTATGTGTATGTAAGCTGATATTATTTACTCAATTGTACTTTTGCCATTCATGATATCGGCGAGGTCACGGTCGCGCGCGGCCGGCTGTCACCGCAGTGAATGGGCTGTCTTCAACGCTATCAGCCAATCAGATCGCTTCGATTCAGTCCCAAGAGCTTTATTTAGTTCTCTGGGTGTTCATTTACGTCGCTTGCAAACTCCAACTGGAAGCTGTAACGTACGATGAAATCAACACGGTAGATTTTCGGGCTTCGCTTCAAGGTATTCCTTTATTACGGCTTTTCCTTCTAATCTTGTTGTACAAACTTCGTTTCAGGAGCTTGTTGACTCGCGCAAATGCTTGAAACCGTCGTTGAATACGTATAAATCAGCTTATGCTTAGTACACACTTTGAGAATGAGTGAGTGGCCCTGTATTCTGTAGTTTTGCCAAATTTCCTTCTGTGCGGTATTATTTTGAAGTTTTACGTTCTTGGAATCCTTCGAGTCGTTGTGTCTGTAGAAATATTTTGTTTCGAATCGTTGTTAGTGCTCTCATTAAAATATAGCGAAAAAGTAGCTTGCCGCGGGGGAGCGAAGGAGTAGAAACGGCGAACACGCATTTCTTTGTCAACGGCACCTGGCCTTCATTGTGAGTTGGAAATGAGCTTATTTCATAATTTTCCTTTCCGCTAGCCAAGTTAGACGAAGGCAGAATTTTGACTTGAATGGTTTAGTGTTCTGCTCAAAGCATAATACTTCATCGAGGTGAAACTGTTGGTTTGCATTTTGTGAGTTATTCTGAACATTGTGGTGTTTTCGTAGGGCACAACCACCCGTCCTTCTGCTGAATTTTTTATGCCTTTACCCAAATGTACGACTTTCCTCGTTTTATGTGAACGAGTTTGTATTTAAACCTACTTTAAACCTTTGAAGGTCTTTCTTAGATTAAGTGCTAGTTTATGTTTTGTGTCATGTTCGTTTATTTCTCGAAATTTGCCTTGCTTTTATTTATATCAAGCCCATGCAAATAAAACTATGGTGAATCGAAGATGGGAGCTGGGTTAGATGCATCTACAATTTCCAATTGTGTTGTGTTTTCAGTTCGTAAGTAAGTTGGCTCGAGTATCTCGTTTGAAAGTTAATTTCCTGTTTTCTGTTTGAGGGTCCAAAAATAAAATTTCTCGTTGAAGCTTTCAAAGGACGCTTATATTTTACCATGCAGCAAGAAAACAAGAATTAATAGCTTGAGTTGTTTTGGTGATCGCTGCTCGACCGCAAGAAATGCATTTCAATCAGTTTTGGACTCTTGCTGAGTGTAAATGAAGAATTTGAAAAAGCGTATGTTATAAAGCAGTAATGATTATGTTGTCTACCGTATAAGCTTTGATACCAATGTGTTTTTTTGGTTTCTTCTTGTAGGGGCGCTGCGACGTCAACTTGACGCCACAGGAACTCGCGGGAAAACGATCTTGTTCCCGCCATCCATCAGTTGAGCGAGTGACTTCTCAGCAAAGAAATGCTGAAATTTTTGGCTCTCAAGTTCAAGAACCAATCCATCAATGAAGTCAAGCCTTATGAGCCGCAGGTAAAAATAGTTCATGCAGTTTCTTTCTTCGTAACAACTCTTGTGTTGACACGAAACTCATTTGTTCTTATAGCTGCCCATGCATGGAAAAGCTGTATTTCAATTTTATTCCCGGTATTTTATTTTTTCAGCTATTTTTACAGAACGGGTCTGACTTAGAGGAGAGTACAGGCGAGGATGACGAATTGAAGGAGATAAATAAAGGTAATCGAATAGTTTAAACACATTTTTATTCAGTCACAACGTCGAACGATATCACAATTTTAATATTTGTCGTTTTCACTTTGATTTAATAACAGCCGACAAGACACTGAACAACAACAACACATGTACACACGAGGAATCTGCAAAGATCAAGTCGTCTTTCGTGGGACAAGAACAACTAGAAGCGAAGGAAAATATATATACAGAGAGGGACACGAGTGAAGAAAACATCAGAGGTTTTTTACCGATAGAAATTCCAGCTAGAGAAAATAGTGTACCGGAGAAGCGAAAGTGGTCTCAAGTGAACTCTCACAAATTACTACAACAGTTCGCCAGCTCTGGCAACGATAGTTCATCGAGCGACGATGAAATCAAAGAACTTTGTTCTAAAAAGACAGGACCGCTGTTGCTCAGCTCAAGTCCACCTGGTAAAGTCACTGTTTTGTCCAAACATTCTGCATTCTCTGCAAGAGTGAGGCCTACTACGTATACAAGTGAAGGCCACTCGAGGAAAAAACACCGGCTTGTTTTCGCCGAAGACGAGGAGTTTTTCTCGAGGCCGTCATTAAACTTCGAGAAAATGCAACAGGTAAGGGCTATCAGGCGTACATTTGGTTAAAACAATAGGTTTTATTGTCTTAATCTTTCTGCCTACTCGTGCACGCATTTTAAATGTGGCAATGTTTATTCTAATGATTTGTGTGCATGAAGTGTGAATGCCACACATCAAAAATCCCTTTGAAGTGACCTCCAATTGTTGCGTTCTTTTCATGCGTTTGTTGAGAGGCGTAATTTTTGTTAGGCCCTTCCTACTTTGACATTTCATTAGACTTGCCTAGTTTCGGTTGTGATTGTTGTTTTCAGTCTCCCTGTGAGTCGTGTTTGTTTATTTTATCGTGATTGGTAACTCGAGAAATTGCTATGCCAGCATAGCATTGCGTCATTAGGATTGGATAACCTGACGAAATTATAAATTCTTGTGCAAATGGCCTTTTGTGTTTCATTGTATGTACATCACCTGGGGCTGATGCAACTCGTTGAAAAGCATTGTTAGGATTAATAAGAATCAAAGTTTGATTGGCTGATAAATTCAATAGCAGATTTTTAGCTTTATAATGTAGTTAGTCCTGAAGATTGTGTTTATCAGTTTTTTAAGGCTGGTTCTCATATAATCGCCCCAATTGTTTTAATTGCCTCTGTCACTTCAAAACGTTTTCATGCGATCGGGGCGATTATATGAGAACATTACAGACGATCGCTAACGTCGGCGGCGATTGGGGCGATCACGATTGCTTGGGTCATCTGTGTTCTATCTTTCTAGCTCTCTTTCACTTCTTTGCCGTAAAATTACAATAACTGAGAAGATAGGAGGCCACAAGTTTTGCTCTTCCATTGAAGGCTGCAATTTTGTTGGAGTTAGGACTAAAATGATTGTTTTTCGTATGGTCTTCGCTCATACCAGGCGATTGGGATGATCATATGAGAACCCCCTGATCGCTTCCATCGCTTACGATTGTCTCAGAAGTTGCAAACGATTGATGCGATACAGAGCTGGTGTTCCTAAAACACTCTCATAAAACGAAAACTTCGCTTAAATTCCTTCTATTTCTCTCACAACACAGTGCTCGAACTTAACGGTCGTCCACTCGTCCAAAACGAGTGAAAACTGCCCAAAACGAGTAGATTTTTTTGCCACTAGTCCTCTGGACGAGTAAAGTTACAGCTCTCCGATAAAGAATTGCCTTTGTAGTGTACCAAAAGGACTAAATGTGTCGAAGCAAACGAAGAATTTCCGAAAACGAATGTTTCGAAACAACGAGAAAAAATGCCAGGCGTTCTCTTGGCAGGTAAAAGTCTGGGTTCTATTCGAAATGAAATGTATCGTGGGATGCAATATGGCGGCTTTTCGTGTCTGCTCAACTTGATATATTTTCTTCCAAAATACAACTTGTTTTGTCGAAATGTCCAAACGAAAATCAGTTTAAAGTTCACTGAGTTCTTTCTTTGGAGGAAAGCAACAACTTTAATGCCTTTTGCAGCTCCGACCAAAAGGACACGGAAGTTTTGGGAATCGTGGAAAGAAAGGTACAAATGGCTCCACAGTCCAGTTTGATGAAAAAGAAAACAAAACTTTTTGCAAGTTTTGCAGGGAATTTCCAAATGGAACAAACACGCAATATTCCCTGACGATCGGAACAAATAACTTTCAAACTGCTTAAAGGCACACGAGGCCAAATCAGTGATGCATATATGTACGTTGCAGCTCTTACGTGTAACAAAGTAATAGTAATACTTACTAAAAAAAATGCATATTATATGGTTGTGTTAAATTATTTGATCATAATTTGGTGTGTATTTACCTGCAGGCGCAAATTACTTATTGCATTTGCCATTACACGTGGGAAAAAATGTAAAGAGTGACCAGTAGCTTTGCTCCTGGGACGAGTAAATTCTAAGCCTACTCGTCCTGTGGAACACCAGACCTAAAAGTTAATTTCGAGCACTGGAACATGCTGATGTTTTCTTAGCCTTGTGGAGGTTATTTTCATTTGCAATCTATTTTTAAACCTTGTGGGCTTCGCTATTGTTTTGGCATAACCAAAAGACTGATCTATTCAACGAAATGTTCAGTGAAAGTGGTTTATTTATAGTGTTGGTTTGTGATTTTGGCATTTTTACTTGCGTGCACCCTTAGGACAGTCTATCGAAAATTAGACTGCCCTTTAGCATAGCCAATCAGATTGGGAAATTACCCAATAGTCGGTTGCTGGGTTATGCTACTCACTGATAGAACACAATTTTTTGTGTACATGCTGCCTGAAAAAGGAAAATATTCTTTATTTTTGGCTTAAAAATACCTTAAAATTTGTGGTTTTGACAAATTATTACACTCCTTGTCCTTGTTTTTTTGTGAGCGAAGTAGTGAGCTTGACTGCACCTTGTTGACTTTTAATTTGCTCATAGAAACTCAAGTTCATAGTTTTAACTTAAATAGACCACAATTGCACCACCTTGCTGATGAGGGGAGTTCAAAATTAGTAACTGTCCTTGAAGAATAATTTCAGCTATACAACAGGGAAGGAAAATAAAGGGCTTTTAACTGGACTGCACATTCAGGTTCTAATCAGATATACAAGTTTCCGTTTCATTGACTGGACTTTCCTTTTTTTAGAAATCTGTTCTAATAAAGAAGCATACCCATGGCCTGTCAAGACCAAGACCAATTAGAATAAGAGTAAGTAGCATACCCATTATTCTGTCTAACTTTGTGTTCGTGTAAACACCACAGTTGTGTTTACATTATGTGACACAAATACTTGAGTTAGTTTGCGAGAAGTTGAGGTTCGCTCAGGTGTTTGAGGCAGGCTGTTGTAAGTATGCTCACTATTTTTATTCTGTAATTGACATCTTTTAAAATAGCCCTTATGTATGTTTATTACAGACAAGCTTATTTCACCTCAAAACCTTGCTTTCAAAGTGCAAATCTGTAAATTTTATCCTGAATGAATTCCCGAAGCAGCAAAGTTGGAAAGAATTCCCAATGACAATATTATGAAGGTGCCAGAGGTTTGAAAAGAATTTCACGTCAATGTGCTTAGGGATGAATCTTTAGCAACTTACGTAATCATGTTTAATGCTTATTTTTTTTTTTTTTTTTTTTTCCTTTTTTTTTTTTTTTCTTTTTTTTTTTTTTTTCTTTTTTTTTATTATATTTTTTTATTTTTTTTTTTTTTTTTTTTTTCTTTTTTTTTTTCTTTATTTTTTTTTATATTAGGGGCCCCTGGTTTTTCTTTTTTACTGTTATGTGTTCCCCTCTATAAATAAAGTTGATTATGGTTATTATTATTATTATTATGCCATGGAAAAGCCCTCACCGACAACAAATTTTGTACACTGTTGCTATAAAGGCTGTTTGTGTAGGTTATTAGCTGTTATATTTAGTGATGCCACACCTGTAAATATTGACAATTAGAAATTCACAGTCATGTAAAATGGTTTCAGCTAATTAAAATAACTTTTGTTTTGGTTTAAAATTTCAGAGTATCTCCAATGCTAGGCATAGTCGTAGCTGTGATCCAGCAGTATTGTCATTCAAGCCAATCCAGATGAACACGTCATTCAGTCTTGCGCCAGTGGAAGAACCGGGCTTCGCTTATTGACTTGTTAAGGCTGATGGTTTCCAAGCTGTTGTTGGCAAGTACAGAATATTTTTACCTAACTCTGGACACTTGTACAAGAGATGTGCATTGCACGCGGCAGGGTAGAAAAAAGCAAGGTATCTTATGGGCTTCCACCTCTCTCGTAGTCTGACACTGTTTACAAGTACAGTGGTAAAAGAGCTGTGAAGTTATGTCAAGTTGACATCGGTTTATTGAGCTTTGTGTTTTTGCATCTTTAGACTGAGAGGAAAGTTAGACACCATTTATATTCTTGGTTTATTATATAAGGTTGCTCAATTTTTGGAGCAGTTAAATATATATGTACAAATTCTTGTTTTCATGCAATTTGTCATGTGGTGATTGCAATATTTCATCTTGTAACCAAAGTAAGTAACCCATTAGATGACTACGTGACATCAGTTAAAATGTCTTGCATGTAGAGGTGAACAGTGACAAAAAATTAACCATTCTGTGATGTCACATTTTTAAGATTTGGGCATCTGTTTTGGGAATTTTTTTCATTCTGTTTATTGTTCACCCTTCAATAAACACGAGAAGCAGGCAGTCATCAAAAAGAAAGCAAAATAGCAGCTCAACTGCGTGGTTCTGTTCCACATTACAGCTAAATAGTGTATGATTATTCGTTGAGAAAAAGGAAGACAGAAAAACTTTGACAAGTTGATCTCTGTTGAAAATGTTTTTAAGGCATTGTATAACCCTTTGAGCCTTGACAGTACTAGTCATAAGCATTTGAATTCAGCAGCTGATCAACAAAGAGAAATATCATCTTGATACATTTGCCCTAACTATGTAATTTTAATGTCTTGAAAATACCAGGGGGATTGTATTTGTGTTGTCAAGGCTCAAAAGGTTGGTGTGCTGTGAACACAGCTGGTTTATGGTAGTTGTTTTGTTATCTCATATGATGGAAGCTGGCTTCCATCACCCTCTGTGTGGGATTGTTGATAACAATGTCAAGCTACCTAAACTAGCTTTGTTTCATAGTGTTGAAATGGTTTTAGGAAAATTCTGAGTAACCCAACTAAGTATACTTGCAAGAGAAGTCTTTTTGATGGCTGGCAACTGTTAAGAAATACAAACTTTTAGGTTGTATGGTACTACCCTCAATAGAAACCTCAAAGGTTTTTTGGGTAAAAATTAAAAAAAAATAAAAAATAAGGGGAAAAAAATGGAGAGGAATAAAAAAAAGAAAAAGAATTGATTTTAACATTCTGCAGGTTTTATGCCCTTAGACTGTCATTTTGATCTTGGGAAACTTATTTAGGACTTGTGGTGATATTGTTACAATGGTTATGTGATTTTGAACCTGGTTTGTAATCTGTTTTTATCCGAACTGCAAAATCTTGTACTTTTTTGTTTTGTACTGTACATTTGAAATACTCTTCCTAGAAAGGTCACTTCGTTATGTAAGTGTTTGGTAATTCAGGATTTTAAGGTTCCATTGTGATTTCTTTTTTTTTTTTTTTTTTACTTAAATGCAACCCTGTTTCATAAATTAACACTCATTCATGTCTTTTCCGACATTCAACTGCAGGTTTAAACTGTTTATTTGCAGCTCAAACACCATAAAATCCTGAAAACCAAAACCACACTAACAAAATCTGATTGCATATTCTCTTAATACCTTTCAAAGTTCAGCATTATATTTCCTGTAATTATTGTTGTTTTGGGACATGTATACAATGTAAGTATATACTAAACAATCTGAAGTTAGTTTTGTTTATACATACACATAGATATGGAGGTCTGGGATGTGAACCATTGAGAGTGTTTTAAGTCTTCAAATTTCTTTCTTACCGCCGTAGGTTCAAAATTGTTTTGGCTTTTTCACTTTCTATTCTTCATTAACTGATTACCTTCGCTATAAAGGCATTTCAAACCTTCTTTCTATTTTGCCGTTTTCATTGATCAGAGTAAGTCAAGTGCATTGTATATTGTTTGCCTGGAAGTATTTCAACCACAATAACCATTGTTTCTTTTTGAACACTTGAGATTGAAACAGTGAAACAGCCATTGCAAATATGATGGTTATTGCCCTTTTTTCTGGTAGTTTGTTGGCCTGAAGACTTAATATTTATCTAATATTTATACAGATATTTTGTACATATGTATTTTATAACTACGAAAGAGTAAGTCAGAGATTATCTGCGAGTTTGAAACTTAGAAGAGTATTTATTCCGACTGAGACGTATGTTGTTGGTCATGACATAACATGAGAGTTAGGCAAGAGTGTGTGTTGTTTGCCTCTCGAACATTAAATGTGTTTTACAATATCTGTGTTGTGTTATTCTTTGGTGTGTTCTCAGTAAATTAACATGGATGTCTTGGGGTTTTATAATGCCTTTGTTATTTTTTTGTCATTTTCTGTATGTCTTCTAAACCAGAGGACTAGCATTAAATAATTTTATTTCTATTCTCTTCCACTCTCACTCATTAAAATAATAATTAAAATTCATTACAATTTTTGTGTTGTTTAACAGAAAAACGCCAACACTATAATATTACAGTCAAATGCCTCAGCAAAATACTGGATTCTTTTTTAATAAATGTTCCAGCCCAGATGTGCACGTGGCAATATTTGGCAGAACTAAAAGAATAATAGTCTGTAAATTAAAATATAAAAAGTTCTTCACACTGTATTTGATCCAATTCTAAATTCTATAATATTATCTGTTTTCGAGAATAAAAATAAATTTCATCGTTTTTTCTTCAAAGGAGCAGGCTTGGCTTTAATGTCTTTGCATTTTGGTATGTGTCTTTCAGCTGTAGCAGGATTGAATTTCCTCTCGCAGTGTGGACATTGGACGTAGTCTGGGTTTTCAGTTGGTGGTGGAGGCTCATTGCTCAATCCCTTGGCGTAACGGATAGCTTTGATAAAATTTTCATGTTGAGCTCTCCAGTCTGCCTTTGGCTGAAATCAAAATAACATCAAGTTTAGTTTCTAATCAGCACTGTTTTTCCAGAAGAGGTATACTCGGGATGCAGAGGTGTAAAGGATTATTTGGGGTATTTTGGGCCATGGGTATCATAAAAATAATATACAACCCACACAACAGAGCTTGGGGGCCATTGGAAATTATGATGGGGAAAGGGTTCTCAAAGGCGGAAACATTTTAAGAAAAGTGTAAAGCTAACTGGAATTTCTAAAGGGGGGAGGGGGGGTGTTTGGGTATAAATATTGTCGGGAGCCACACATGGAATTGAAGTTGAGTATGAACATCCTTTGTAATGTTTGATTTGGGCTTGCAGGGTTTGAAGAAGCTAACTTAAAAGGGATTTTTGAGGTTTACCCCTGTGTTGATTTTTGGGTATTGCACGTAATGTGGTCATGGTTGGTCAGCATACATTATGTAGGCCGAATTTTTTTCCTTGAGTGTTTCCCGTCTAAATGTATAGATGGAGCTTGTGAAGGTATGAATTTGTTCACAGGAAGTAAAGCAGGGCATAGATTCAAGGCCAAAGACATACGGAAATACTTACCCTTTTCTTGGGCTCCTCAAGGTGTTTTCCACTTTCCACATACTTTTCAAATTCAGTGCCAACATTGCGATGCTTTCTTGTATCAAAAACCTTTCGTTTGGAGTTTTTACTTTTTGCGCACACTTTTTCATGCTTGGCTAGCCTGTCTGGAGCAAAATTACGTCCACAGATAGAACATGGGGCAACATCAAGTGAAACCTCACCAATGCCCTTAGTTGCTTCCTCGTAAAAATTATTGTAAGCATTGTCATGGATATTCTCACTTTGATCAAGTTCATCCTCTGGTGCTTGTACGGGAGGGGGAGTTTCTTTTTTTACTGGTTGTTTGTGGGGTTTTGACACCTTTTTTGGAATTGTTTTCTTGGTCTGTTTAGAATCTTCAGCAGGTTTGTGTTGCTGAGGCAAGATGGCATGTTCTTCTAAATTGCGTTTTTCTGCCATCCATTTTTCATCCTCTTCCTTCTGCCGTTTCTCCTGTTCTTCTAGTTCTTTTCTCTGTTTCTTCAACCTTTCAAGTCTTGCTTGCTCTTCCTGTATCTTAACAAGAAGTTCATTTTCTCTATGAGAAAGAGACACCTCAGATTTCTGTTTGTGTTTTTCTAACCGCTCTGCCCTTTCTTTATCCTGTTCCAACTGCCATTTTTGAAAGTCTGTCAATTTGCCATTATCAACATCATCCAGGGGTTGATTTGAAGAACTGATAATTAATTTTTGCTTGCTAAGTTGTTTTTGCTTCAGTGCCTTTGCTTTCAGTCTGCTTAAATTTGGAGCTACACTGCTATAATCTGTAAGGGTGCTCTGTGCATCGTCATAATCACTAGCAGATTCTTCACGACTGGGGGGTGGTAACGGAACCTTTGATTGTTTCACATTTGGTTTTCTTTGAATAGGAGGAACAGGCATGAATGGGCCAGGAGCCTCAAAACCCTCGCCATCATCTTGTACCAAGAAAGAATGAGTTTCATATCTTTTATTAGGAGTTGGTGGCTTTCTTCTTGCTGCATTGGAACCACCCTTGTTGACGGGAGGAAGTGGGTCTTGTTTATCTATACCCTTTGTCCTTTTCCGTACATTGACACCAATGTTCCTTGCTGGATTCCTTGTTGAGTATTTTGACGGCAATGGTTTTTGTGATGATGGAGGTTCCTGTTTCAAACTTTTTCGCTTCCCAGCTGACAAGTTTGTTTTTGAAAGTTGTTCGCTGTTAAGTATGCCTTGTGATAGCGTGTCCTGTTTTTGCTCCTTGACCATTTTAAAATGTGATTCAATCGGGGGTAGCAATTCGGGATTTTTCTGTCCTTTTCTTGTAGCCTCCATTGCTCTTCTCTCCGCAAAGAATTCTCGTACCATTCCTCCACCATTACTGCCTTGTTTAAGACTATTTTCCTGTTGAATAACTCGTAACTTATTGATCTTCTCCTCTCTTTCAAGCTGAAGTTTCTTGCTAAAATCACTTCTGAGTAATTCCAGGCGTGATAACCTCTTTTTAGGGGAATTTCTATTTTGGCTCATGTTGTTAACTTGAGAAAGATTAGTTGAAACTGACATAGTATCGGGAATGTGAGATGAAGGCTCTACATTGCTGTTGTACTGACGCAGTGAACGTGTCCGTGAACTGTCATAAAGGATCTGCGCCATGAAGTTCCTCACTTAATCTATGATAGATAAATGGGTAATAAATAAAATTAAGATCACAATTAATTTAGAGCCTTACCAAAAACTGCCCAAGATCTTTGTAAACTTTAAAAAGTACTGGCAGTATTACTGAGCACAAGAGGCACTAAGTGCTGAGGTTTTGGAGAAAGTGAATTTTGTGAACATCCCGCTGGTGATTTAGATGACCGTCATAAAATGATTGCAATCCTTATCAGAAGTGAGGTGTTACAAACTAAGTTTGAAATAATCTGTTTAGTTAGCCTGTGAGCAAGCTCTCCAGGCTATTGCGGCATAGTTATCTGAGCTCTGACGAGGTCTTATGAATTCAGTTCAGGCATTGAATCATACTGTTTTGTTAACTAGCGTAAGTCGTGTTCCTGCAGAGAGGCACAAGTCTTATCACGGAAAGCTACACTTGGAGTTTAAAGTGTCCTTTTTCCATATTTACTAAGTTTAGATTTGTCGAATGAATATTACCTAACGATGTAAAACCAAAGAACTGCTTTGTGCTTTGACGAAGTCTTCATGAATGGATATCAATTTTACCTGACAATTTGAAACTCTGTTGTATAATTCTTTAATTTGTTGTTGTCAGGTAAACACAGTGGGTGCTAACACCCACATCACTCAACCAGAATCAATTACACCAAGGAACCAATTGCACCGCACCAAATGAAATGAAGGACATTGTGAAGTGTCCCTGCAGCGATTATTTTCAAAAATACACTCCAGCTTCTAGAGGCTCAAACAATCTTAACAGAATAAACACGGAGATTGTACTTTGATACAGAAAAGTGTAATTGACAAATAATTTTATCAGGGATGATTTCATTTTTTGCCTGTATATTATAAACTTCGAAATTACTTTGTGGGCGAGACTGTGTACGTGCTTCAAACTATTTGTTTAAAATAGGGCTCTGTTACGGATCAGTGAATTGAGCCTCTTTACTTCAAAATGGCACTAAATTCATTGGGATCCGTGAATGAAATCACCAGATTTTTATACTGAAATGCCAAATCACTGTGAATACAACGTGAATTCACTGAATCTAGAAAATGTTCAAGGATGTTTCGAAACTTAAATAAAATCAAAGTTTATGTTTACGTGTTCTGACACGTGTGTAACATCGTCTGCGAAATCTTTTATAATTCGTGATTTTTCAAGCGATCTCTTCTTCCGAATCGTATATTTAAGCTTTTTTTCAAGATATTACAAGGTTAAAAGTGTTTAGAAAGCCAGTAATGTGAAGACAAACCAACGATCGCTACGATCTTACGGGAGTAAAGCTGTATTGAATTGTCGATCACTATCGACCAGAGAGGGCCACGGCGAAATTGAAATCACGAACTAAAAAAATTTTCCCTGTCCTTTTCCAAAAAGCGCGCAAAAACGTAAAAACAGACTTACCTCCAAGCATAAATTGTGTTCTCTTTCGATAGTTTCAAAGCATTTTTAAACGAATCTCTACAACGATTTGATAGTAAGTACATTTATATTCTTACATCTTTAGTGAATTATTTTTACACGCGATTGGCGTTGCTATGTAAATAAATATTCGTTGCTAATAATCATTTTTTGGTGTCTTCCGTTTCTTAGCAACGTGTTAGTTTCAAACCCAGTCTTCTTCCGCGCAGCTCATCCAATATGGCGACCCCATCGCCAAAAAAGTTAAAATCGCCAAAAACTCCAAAAACGCCGTCTAAAAAGGAAAGAATTTCGCAGTCAACCTCTCCGAAGTCGTCTCCCAGCAGAAATTTGTCAGATGTTGCTAAAAGGCTAAGAGATTGCTGTGCAAATTGGCACGAACACGTACATAAATGGTCGAAACTGAACGAACTGGGAACATCTGTGGCTAACAAATTGGTTAATTTACAGCTTCAAAAAGAGTAGGTAACAGTATTTTGTTTTCAGTTATTAAGCATGTTGTTTTTAATACATTCATACCATATGTTTATCCATATTTGTTCAGAGTTTACAAGTTGCAATGCGCGTTTCAATTTAGTTTACAGTTTAGTCGCCTCTAATGCACCTATCAATGGTTTGCCCCAGGATGGGGGGGGGGGGGGCAACCCCAGGGGAATTTGAAAATTTTTGGAAGCCAGAGTAGAATTCCCGACCCCTGGGCACCTAGTGAATGTCAAATTTCACATATCTCCTCTTAAATTTCTAACCCAGCAGACCATTTTAGATGTCAAAATCCCCACCCTGGGAGAGCTTCATGATGTCAATTTCCCGTGGGTTGCCCCCCTCTCCCATCCTGGGGCAAACCATTGATAGGTGCATAATTTCATAATTTTGGTAAAATAATAGATACCACACAGATGAGGAAACCACTACTGTTGCTCTTTCAAGCGACCAAGACTCGGCCTTTAAACTGCAAGAGGAAACTATGAAGGCTTCTCAGGAACTTTCAAGAATTTATGGTTCTTTGGTATGAACAGTCATTTTCAGTAGTTTTAAGGCTATAATTAAAAGCTTGTTTTAATAAATTATTTCATTAGCATTTTTTGTTCAGCTATAGAACCTATATAAGTCTTCACTTTAGTTAGGTCAGCACGTAATGGCTCTCCCTTCTGAGAGATGTGCTGCATGACAACCCAGGCCCGGGAACCCAGGCAACCAGCAAAATTTCCGATAACCACCCCCCTTAAATAAGTCGTCTTGAAAATAAGCCTCCCCCTGGAAAAGAAAACATCCCAGCCCGCGCTTGTTTTGTGTTGTGTATGGCTAGTTTTGTTGTGGTTATACCTTTTTCAGACAACTTTTCTTCAAAATATTATATAAACTGTAAATTTTTTGCATATTATCCAAATTCCTTCTGATAATTACCGGTAACACCATCACTGCCACTATGATGTACCGAATACGTCATAATTTCTGTACTTCATGTGCCAATATGACGTACTGAGTTCGTCAAGAAAATCAAGACCACAGTTGAAACCCCGACAGCACACTGAACTCAAAAGCCGACGGCAGATGTGACTTAGAGAGACTTCTGGCCTGGTAACTACTCGTCACTAACTACTTTCGAAATTTTTGGCTGTAATCTGTCTGCCATCTTGTATGATATGATTATATTAGCCTGGGACTTATTATGTTCTTGTCTAAAAACTGTTCTTTTTAGGCCGATTTGCACACAAAAATGGAAGCTCTAGTACAGAATTTTCATGCCATAAGAAACCTACAGGCTCTTCAAAAGAACAGTGAGGACAGTTCAGGCAATCAAATCTTCAATACCTGGACTATTGAGCAATTCTGTAAGTTAATATTTTTTTCACCTTAAAGTTACAAGTGAAATATTGTTTATATTCTGCTTTTGCAAACTAAAGGGGGTGTGGTGGCCTTGGCATGTTGGAAATCTTCTGGATAAAAAAAAAGTTCAAGTGCTGACTGGGACTGTTGTCCTTGTTCTTCTTGATGTTTACTTCATTTATAAGAAGAACTTGAATAAAGTACAAGTCGTTTTGCTCTTCCCTGTCACATATTACACTGTAAAGTTTGAATTCTTCCAAAGCTTTTTACATACATGTAAGTAATAGGGTTGTGTGTCTTCAACAACATATATCCAGAAAACTATAAGCTTCCTGGGATATAAGCCCTCCTCTAGATAACAGTACTGAACAGAACTAAATGTTGCTTTATTATGACTTTTTAACTTAAAAACATATTTTGATCGACACTACCATGGCTCATTTTGAAACTTTTTTAATTCCATTTACAAGCCCCCTGGATCTAAGCCCCTTTGTTTATAAGCCCACCCAAACCCCTTACGAAGTTGTATAAGCCCAGAATTTTATGGTAATTATTAAATATAACTATATAATAATAAATTTATTTTTTTGCATTCCAGGTGATGTATCACAGAGACTTTTAGATTCATTTTCCAAAGAACTTTCTTTAAAGGAGAAGCTAGTAATGGAATTTGCTCACTGTAGAAACAGAGATGAACTTATGGTGTATTTGTCACTGTGGCTACATGAGCCACTCTTGGACAGTGAAAATGACATTCTTTTAGAAAGCATGTTGATTGAAACTGAGTTGAGATGACATGACAGTCATGCAATGGGATTTGCATTAAACAACTAGTTACCGGTATTAATATCTTGCACGATCTGTCCACTGATACAGTACAGTAAAAACCCGCGTATAAGAACCTAGGTTTTTTCAAGTTAGCCTAAACAGGTTCTTAGTCGGGTATAAATGGTATTTAGTGTACAATTAGGCTAACTAGGTTCTTAATTAATAGGTTCTTAACTTTTGTACAAGAAATAAAGTAGAATTTTTAAATGATCTGGTCTTTAATGTACAATAACAGTATTCTTGGAGGCTTCGACACAAGCTTCTTTTTTCAAGGAGGACTAGTTTTATGTAACTATGCTGTAACTATAATGTGTACAGACTGTATATATTTTTGAGAAAATTTTTTAATTCTATTTTTTGAGAAGATTATTTTTTCTTTTTTGAAAATAAGAACCTGTTTTAGAATTTTAGCCTAAAATGGGTCTTATAAAAAGTGTGCTTAAAAATGGTTCTTAAATGCGGGTTTTTACTGTAGCTCAGTTGGTACATGCAGAATTAAGGAATGCAATGGCAGAGCTGTTCAGGTGGCTGGTTCATGTTAAGCTTGCTGAAGTTTTGCTGCTTGTTAACCTGCACCTCCCCAGCTCAACAGCAAAGCGGCAAAAAAAAAAAAAAAACAGCAACTACAAAAATAAACAGCATGCAGGGCATGCAGAGGCAATGTGATGACATTTCCAAACATTATTGTTACTGATTGAAAGTAACTGACAACTTCTGTGTTTCAAGAATGTTTGTTCAACAAAAAGTTGCGTTATCTTGTAGCCTGACATCGGATACATGATACAATTCTTTTTACAAGTTTTCATGCAAGGTCCAATGCTTTCTTGTTATTGTTTAAACAGATGGACCACAGGCCCATTGTAAAAGAAAATTGCAAAAGAAAATAACATGTCTGTCCACTGAATTAAATGGAACTCGTCAAATACATAATTTGTCATACTTTGTATCAGTCCTTTCTAGTATTTTGCATCGTTTTTCACAGCTTGATCTCTGTCCGCGAAACATTAACTCCTGTACCTAACAAGTTCCCAGTCCCATGCGGTTCTATTGATTGGTCGTTCGAGTGCAACAGAATTTGGTACAGATCTACCAACCGCCTCATGATGAAAGGGGATCCTCATCTCCTAAAAAAACCAACTACTGCAGGAAGATGAAAAAAAAAACCCACCTGATCAGACAGTTAAAAAACTTTGAATACACAGTGGAATTCTTATTTCCCAAACCCGCGATTTTTGGAACATCCAGATAACTCGAACCAAAAGTGTTTTCCCTTCCCTCAGTCGAACAATGCAAATTATAACACCCGAATTGATCAAGCTCCAGATTTTTCTGAACCAATTTTTTATTTTTTTTTCGGTAATTTCTTGACATTCTCATTCTTTGTTATTCTTACGCAAATTTTGGAGTTAAAATATTAAAAAGTACCGTATTTATTTGATTAAGCGCCCTGGGTGCTTATTAAATTTTGCGAACTTGAGAGTGGGCGCTTATTCGAGGTGGGCGCTAATTTGAGGCTGGGCACTTATTAAATTCACGATTTCCAGCAAATAGTAAGTTTATTTTTGTAACAAAACAATAAAAATAACACAACGTTGAGGTGTACTAAAGCAGAATTTTAACTGTTCATTGCAAGTTTCTGTAAAATGCTAAGAAAACCCGGTCATGGGGGAAGTCTTCTTAACAGTTCTTAGTCAATTGGGGGGGGGGTCAATAATCAGTACTCCTCTTGTGCACTTTAGTTTTTTTTGTGGGGTGGGGGGTAAGGGGGGTGGAAGCTTATTCAAGGTTGGGCGCTTAATCAAATAAATATGGTATCTCTGTATCACTGCTATAAATTTTGCTGAAATCTCAGCCTCGTCAGGCATGTTCCACCATCTTGGAACATGCCTTTATTATTTAATTGGGACTCGTTCATTATAATTGGGACTAATTGGTGTTAGCTGTTATTTCCTGTTATCAGGTATTAGAGCCAATCAGGGTCAGGTTTATCTTTGGCTAAAAGTTGACCTAATGTTATCTGCTAACAAAGCCATTATATCCAATAACAAGCTTGTTATTGAATAACAAGTTAACAGGCTATAATACCTCAGTTTTCGTCGGCTAATGTTAGACATTTTAGCCAATGAAGTTCTTAGGAGCAAAAACCAAAATTCCTGTTTGCTAAGAAAAGACTGGAACACATGCATTCACATACCTTGAATTAACTAAAACACACGTCATTCGAATTTTCGTTTCAGACTTAAATGGTTTTCTCTTTCATTAAGATCAGATGATAAAAAGTGAAATTTTTATCGAATTTGTTGTAAGGCCCGTGCTACTGAACCAAAAACTTGAATGTTATGTGAATGTTCTGTAAACTTTCTTTGCTATAAAAACACAATTCATTACAAATAGTTTTAATATCTTCAGTGAGTTGGTAATACAATTTGCTTTGTTTCATCAAAGCACTCTATAACAGAGAGTTTCAGTTTGCGAACAAAAAAAGTTGAAATCGTTATAAAAGACCGCCAAAGACCGCCGCCGGAAATAACAGTTCTCAAATGGCAACTGTTGACATTCCACTGCTTTCCAGCAGGCAATGACTTGTCATGTCAGACGTTCAGTTGCTTCTTTCTTGTCCCAAACTGACTTTAGGAAACTAGTCACATTGTTTCACTCCACTATGAATAAAAGGATTTCATCTGTTCATAAAATAATAGAGAGGACATTCAATTAGAGTCTTGATCAAGAGTACTTCGCCGTTATTTCTATGCCCGCATCGCGCGCAAAATAACGGCTCAACAAAGCCACACCGTGACAATGCTAGCACATTTTGTTTGCTTATCGTTTGAAAGTTGATAGATATTACCCACACACGGCGAAAAATTCATCACATAATACGCATAAGCGTCGCTTTCATAAAAATTACGGTATTAGGTGAAACAGTATTTTATTTCTCAAAATTTATGTGATGATCGCGTTAGACACCCAAGTGTTTTTGCTTCGGTCTATTGACCTTTGCTGACTGATACTGCAGGTCACCAAAGTCGTCTCACATTTGTATAATCGAAAAAATGTCGATGGAATAGTGTCAATGGTTTTGAATAAATTGTAAAATACATCGCCTTGATTTCAAAACTGGAGTTAATCCTTCATCGGTTCCAATAAAATAGACGCGATTCTTTGAAGTTTTACTACAAGGGTCTATAAGATTTTAGAAAGATGCAACTTTGGCAACCGCAGAATATGTTGGTTATTAGTCTAAAACTTTAGAATGGCTTTCTAAGCGCTATCCTATTTCTTTATGCAAACACCAAAACGAATACTTAAGAGTTTAGATATTAAAACGGCGGAAGTCACGAACGCGGCAAACACAGTATAGTTATTTAATTTACTTCATTCATCTATTTTGGCGCCAAAGTGTGCAATTTATACCGCCAAAATGGTTGCAAAAATGTTATTGAGATTTTACGGCCACTAGTAAGCGCATTTTAGTGTGCACGCCAAAATGTTTTCGAAATGGCAGTAAAGAGTAACAATCAGAACTAACCGGGATTAAGCTCACCTTAGAAAGAAAGCCCACTTTCATTTTCATTTGTTCACCATATGTTCGTCGTGTTTTACCATCTAGCTCCCTATACAAGCCCTGTCAGACCTTTATAACAAGGAGACGTGACTGATTTTGCTGCCCGTTTCAAGCAAAACAGCTCGAGCATTAAAAACTACATTACAGATCAGAGCCCATAACATAACAGAGGCTCGGCGATCGTCACCGTAGGCGTACGTCACTGAATAGAACACGTGTAAGACAACTGATATCCCAGGGGGTTGGTGTGCGTACACAGAACTTGAAACGAACTTTTCATTTGCGTGACCATTTATTAAACGCAATATAGACTTTTTTATAGACTAGATGGCGGTATGTTGTTTTCATCCATCAACTAATTATAAACTGCAACATACACTAATTACAATTTTAAGGCTCTTGATATAATTATAACGTCTTTTCTACAATGTATGTTGCAGATGTATGTTGTGTATGTATGTATGTTACAATGTTACAATGTATGTTGCTGGGCAGCGTTTAGGTGTCTGTAGTTAGGTACACTTGGAAATACAAATGACTCAAAGGTTATGGCCCAAGCTTGCTAGACTTTTGTGCATGTCATGCATCATGCATGCATTACCATGGCATGACAGAAGCAGCTTGTAATTTTGATTTTCAACTTGTAATCAGTGTTGTTCTTTCTTTCGTCTTTTCTCTGTCAGGAAAAAATGTTATTGGTTCCAACCTCGCACGTTCATAAATTAAAGGTTGCGTTAGACTTTACCAAAAACTCTATTTCAGCTAATCTATTTGGCTAGCAAATTCTTAGAAAAAAAAACCATCAAAATATTATTGCGCTTGCCGTAAGTTGCACAAGCAGGTACAAGCATGAAATGTTAAATCACTTAATATAGTTCCTGAAGTAGCGCCTGTCATTGCTTGAATCAACCATTCATGACATTGTTATCAGAGGCATCATTCCTGCAGACGTTTTGGAGAAATCTACTTGTTGGTCGTTTTTCTTCTTTTCCTTTGAACAGTTTCTCCGTTTTTTCTTTTTTCCTGCACTATGACCTGTAAGTAAAAGCATGGAAAACGTAAGGAAGTGAAATACAAAACAACTGACTCGTTGCGAAATGCAGTCATACTAGTACAGGTGACTCCCGATAACTCGAAACCTCGCGCTAACTCGAACCGACATTAATTTCTCAAGGATTTCTTTCATACATTTACTGTAATTTTACCGTCAGTAACTCGAACCCTCGATAGATTGAACCTCCCGCTAACTCGAACCAATCTTTATTTCCCTTCAGGTCACTTTCTATACAATTTTACCCTCGATAACTCGAACCACGTTTGCAAGATGTGATAAGACAAAAATATAGTACTGTAGTCTTAAACATTAAATTTATTTTGGGGCAGACTAGTGTTCTTTCTTTTCGCGTTACAGAAAATGTGTCAGTGCAGTTCAGGGCCGTTCAGGTTTTAAAATGAAGCTTTGCCTCCTTCTTTAAAAATAATGTCAATAATTTTGTGTGTGTATCATTTGTTCTCAACTCCCAGTAACTCGAACTCCCGATAACTCGAACATCTTCACATAACGTTTGTGTTATATTGAGATTTTGGTTAATAACATTTTATACACAGCTTACATCAGGGAAGTGATTCGCCTTTTGTAGGAGATTTTCCAGGGTTTCTTCCCGCTGCTGTTGGTCAGGATCAGTTTCAGACGGTGCCTTAACCGGACGGTGATTTTTTAGTTTGTCCAACTGCCACTCTGACCGTTTCTCCTTTGCCAGCATGTCCGCAGAGGCAGTTGCCCATTTCGCACGGAACGCCTTCTCCTTATTAACAAATGACGACCACCACATTTGGTCTTCGTTAGTCAGCCGTGAACACTTCTTAACGGACTCTTGGAGATCTTTGATGTCCATCAGCTTCTTGGTTTCGGGCCTAACAAGGACGGGAATTCCCCTTGGTTTGCCGTTGAGCATATGTAGGCTAGGACCATCCGGCAGCCAAGTCTTGTCGTTCGCCCACTTCTTGTACCTCATAGTGACTCGGCCATCCCTCTTAAAAAATTTGTACGCGTGGGGGTACACATGGCGTTTGACGCTGTTGAGGTATGGCTCGAGCCAGGCCTTGATATCGAAAACGTACTTTAACACATGGACGTCTGGAGCAGGGGTATGGGCCTTGTGGATGTTTCTGACTAATGCCGGCAACGTCATCGAATCCTTCTTGTGTAGTCGTCTTGAAATTCTACTAAAAAACTGAAGTTAAAAAGAGAAGAAGATACTTGGTCAGACACGTTTCACCATAGGTACTTTGAAACTCTCTGAATACGTAATAGCATTGAGTATTTCGGTGTCTATTTAGTTGAGAAACGTAGAGGGACCTTTCTGTGTTCGTTTGCGGAATTTTTTGACCAAGTACACGATGTGTATAGCGAAATTAAACTTGACGTGATTCACATTCAATACCTGGTCTACATCTTCGTGCGTGTGTCCAACCATAAGAAATGATAAACGAACCTGCCAAGATGAAAAGACAACAAAAAAAGAAAAGAAAAGATAGTTAAAAGACTCAGCACAGGAAATAATGCTAGGAATCGAAAACGACATAATTTGGAACGATGACTGTTTACTGCTTGTAATCAAAGATAATGGTCGACCTACCTCCTTAAAAATGCCTTTCTCTACAAGAAGTGAACAGAAACCGAGAATGTATCGATTCTTGCACTCCCTGTAACAGTTGTCCATTTGCAGGAAAAGGTACGGAGGCAAGCGTCCTTCCTAAAGAAGAGACAAAGACTTTATCTATGGTATGATGCTGCAATATCCCCAATTTCTCAGTACTTGTGTGCCGAGTTTTAATCTTTGTCCAAAAAATGGTGCACGCTCATAAGCATAAAGTAATCTAAACATGTTTCAATACCTCGGAGAGCTCCACAAAAATCTGTAGTAGGACATTCAGCGTAAGGTTGGAATCATGTGGCCATCTCATTAGATCGATGTAGCTGAAGATCCTGCCGTGTCCGTGCGAAATTGCTCCAGTTACATGAGTTCTTAAAAAGTGGTATGTTTCATCCTAAAGCACGAAGAAACATGGACAAAAGAAGGATGAATATAGATTTGATAATAAAATCAATTAGTCATACAGTCCTTTTTAATGGGAGGAAACATTTTGGAATGAAAACATGAAAACTGCGAATAAATGTTATTTCCATTTCGCTGACACAGCAACATACTTGATTTTGAACACCTTGTTTTGCAGAAACAGCTCTAGACTGAATAATTAAATTGTTCTCATAACAATTTTAACAAATCCTTAAAACAAATAGTGTACGAATATTTCATTGCTTACCTTGGAAAGGCAATTTGCGTGTGGAAGATTTGTTTTTGACTGATCCATGCCGTCAATTATTAAGGATAAATACTGGTCTGGATTGAGTTCTGCTTTTAAACAGTTGGCGTAATACGCTCTCCTTTCAGCCCTTAAACGAGATAACCTTGGCATTAGTTCGATCCCTAACCAGATTTAATAATAAATAAAGCAGCTCAAATATTTCATGATCATGACCTACATTTGTTGTTCATTGTGTATTTTTCTTTTGTACGCGAGAGACCTCCTCTTGTCTTTGTTGTTTGTTCCTTGAAGACATAACTTCAAGGCCACGCAAACCCCGCATTTGGTGAACTTGTTTTCCTATGTAAAGATAGTCGGTATAAAAACAGAAAAAATGGTAGCCTTCAGTTTTGATGGGCCTGTCATAATTTTACATTGTAATCGATTTGAGAATTACATGAGTTTATACAAGTCCACGTGGTAAGGTACAACGTGTGAAACAAATAGGAAATTAAAGAAGACACACAGAGAGAAACTTAGTTGAAACTGAATGTTTTTTAAGTTGATGTATACCACAGTTTAGGTGACATTTTTAACTTGGAAAATGGCAAAGCCATTTTTCGGGTTGTAGTGTTTTGAAGCAGATTCACTCCTGCGTCCCCCTTAAGCTTTTTGACCCCGTAAGCTTTTTAACCGCATGTGGTTTACAGTAAATAAATGACCTTTTGTTATTGTAGGTCAGCGATACTTCTTATTCAACTTTCATCCATACCTTAGGAATGATGACATTTCGGAACCTTTTTTTCCACATTCGGGAGAAGGTTGCCCAGGATACTGTGCGCACGCCAGCACTCTTCAAATCATCTCTATAGGTTAGGTAAACCTCTCGTTTGGTAAGGCACGTTGGAAGACAGTACTTGTCTTCGTTTGGTATTCGATCTGCACAGCTTGCAATGTAATCTTTTGAAAAAAATAAGCAAATAATTTAAGCCGTAGGCTATGGTTCAAACAGGTGGTTATTTAAGTTCGACGTTTTCGGCGCTTGAATGCAAAGACGTTGGTGCCGTTTCTATTGAATAAGTTTATTATGATCATTGAACAATCCAAAATATATCTTTGTATGTACTAAGAACCATACAGTTACCAACCATTAAACCAAGATTCAGCCTTAAGAGTGCTCGGCTTTGTCATATTCCTCCCCTTTCTGGCTCCCTCTGGCGAATAACGACCATCGCGTTCGAATTCTTTCTGTAGGCGGTAAAACCTATACGCAGAGAAACACCTTATTTTCAGCATGTCCCCTCTAGTCTGCAGCATTACTTAATCTACATCATTATAAATTTGTAACACAATTTTACATGTTAAAAAACATTTTGTACTATAATTCATGACAGCGAAAACATAAACGGAAACGGATTTAACTAAAAATACACAAAAATACACAAGCTACTGTAACTTACGTAGTTCGTGAAATACTGTGAGCAGCCAGCCAAGCTTTTCTGCATACCTCCTTCCCATTTGCCCGAAAAGTATAATGCCTTTTTCCTTAAAAATTCAAGAAACAAATTTATAAATCTTATTAATAACGACAATACAAAAATACCAGCCGAGGACATGTTTATTTCAAGTCCAACTCTAGTTAAGGCCCAGCCGGTGAGGTGTCTAGCCGGGAAAGTAAGTAGGAATAACACTCATATATCAATTTGCTCCGTTGTTTCGAGTTAAGACATTCAAAAAGAAAAAAGAAAGCAGCGAAATTACCTTGGTGGTGATAGGCAGATAACGTAAAGAAACTCATAATGAATGATCTTTGTTCTTCTTCTGAAAGCGCGCGATAAGTTTTCCTGCACTTCAAGACATCGCCTTTATTTAAGATTTTCATTGTGCACCTCTTTTTGCAGCATTTTGTGTTGATTACTTTGTCTACTCCGACAGCAGATAATGCTTTTTCTTTCCTCACTGAAGTACGAGCTGAAGACTGCTTTTCCTTCTGCAACGGAAAACAAGAAATTGATCATAACGACCGGTCAAAATAGGCGCGCAGGAAAGTTTGGATACGCGTGGCTCATCAAACTTGGCCGGTGACAAAGAAATAATCATGGGAGCATGTTCAAAAAAAAGGGACAAATAAAAGGCATATTCAGAAAAAATCGGTACCTGGTTTAGAGTGCTTTTTCTTTTTCTTGAAGTGTTCACAATCGCACGCCGGGATCCCATCGTATCTTGTTCATTCTCTCTTTCATTTGCCGGAACCAGCTCTTCCACTAGGGCAGGCTCGTTTACAGGGGATTGCAACGAAAGCTGGATACATGCACACAGCAAAACCCCAAGGAACGCTATGTTACTTGTAACAATCAATTCCGATCAAACTATCGTCGTTGATACGAATGTTCGTATTTAGGTTTGAAAGGATGTCGTTGCTGCTCCGCTTTTTATAGATATTTTCCCGCCTCATTTATAATTGCATATGAAATGCGCGCCCTTTTAGCTTAACCAATGATTGGTTAAGCTAAAAGGCGCGCATTCCATATCAAACTGTTTTGATTGAATCAAAACAGTTTGATATGGAAATAATTTTTAGGGCAAATCGATGAAGATAGATTTAATAGTGGAAAAATACCTCGAAATGTTTGAAGTGGGGCATTTCTTTAATTGGGATACAACGATGACACAGATTTAAAGAGAAATTCAGATTAACTGTTTTGAAAAAAGGCTAAGAGTCGTGTGACACTTGGACCAAACGTTGCTTAAGATCACCGGAAACCTAAGTGGTTCGTACCAATAGTTATCTTCGTGACGTGAACATGCACTTGTCAGATTTTTTCACAAAATTTGGACACGTTCTTTTGTGATCGATGTTTTTGAAGTTTATTTTCATTTCTGCTTTGTTTTTCTTTACTAAAACGCGCAAATTATGTTTGTTTCAAGACTGTCCAGAATGGACATTCTATTCTATTCATGACGCTTATGCAAGTGTTCAAAGCGTGTACGCAAAGAGTCACGGCATATATTTTCGTGCTGCTTCCGATCGGCTTGATGATAAAGTACATCGTACTTGTGAGCACGAACACGATTAAATTTAGCGAGTACTAAGATTTGACCCAAAACTTTATTCAGGCATGAATGTTCGCGAAGTACCTTATAATGAACAAAGTGGCGAAGCAGCTGAAACAATCCGCGGAAACACTAGACCAGAAATGCCTCAACATTCTACTCCAGTGGTACCGACCGATCAACCAGCGCTGCCTCAGCAGCAGCAAACTTCGATTGCGACTGCCAGATCAATCCCCCTGAACACAGTTAATCCTCCTCAGGGGTACGTAATGCCGCCAAATTCGCAGGAACAGGTCTTTCCATTCCATTATGGTGTGCCGCCATACGCGCTTATGACATTCCCGGCCCACCAGCTGCACTACTCTCCGAGCCTGAGGCAGATAGCACCGAAGCCTCAAGGGGACATAAGCCAAACGCCTGCTGGAAGGATTTCCAGCCGACCGCCGGATTTCATAGATACGGTGAAAAAAATTAGAAAGCAATTGTACGCCCGTTGCGGAATTGATGAATTGCAAGAACCACCTGAGGGAGAAGTGTATTCGAAGTGGAGGAAGTCAGTTATGGAAGAATGGAAACCAGTAAGTTTTCTACATAACTAAGACTCCTGAGATATCGTTACTTCAAACTTTGCCAATATTCATCTCAGTTAGCTGTGCGTGATACTTCGAAATGGCATAGTGTGATGTCTAAACTACCTCTGAAACATCACGACTGAACTACATCCCAGTGAAATGATTGTTGGTGTACGTTTTTACCCTCAGAAGTTATCTTGCTAATGCCCTTTGTAATTTTTTTCCGCAGCATAATATGGGTCACTACTTGATGGTTGCCAGATTGTCAAACAGATGCTTCCGACTTGTTATAGAGATTCCAGAGTGCCTGAACGTACGGGTAACTCAGAGCGATTTTATTGACTTGTACGGAAAAAGTGAGGAGCAACAGTACAAGCTACTTTGTGACTTATTAAACGGACAAACTTCCTTCCAAGATCTTAAACGACGTAGAGTGAGTTTTTATAGTTATTCACATGATAGAACTTTTGATTTGTTTTACACTGTCAAAGTGGACTAATTTGATTTAATCTTCCCATAGCGTGCAAAGGATGCCCCACAAAAAACATCTGGCGCCGGAAATACCAAAGAGGCAAGTACCGCGCTAGCAGCAGTTCGTGATATATAAAAATTACATCTGACTTTAGCCGCACATGTCTGACTCTGTGCATTGTCTCCTTGTCTGAATGAATTTGTTGACTTGTTCAACTTTTGCATGAAACTTCGTGGGATTACGATGTTTACCTACATATTAATTTGACTTTTTAGGCCACGCGCAAATTAACCGGCCGACTCACGCTCAAGGCGTCAAATACGTATTTTTCTTTCCAGCTTAAAATCAATCCACGGAATAGCGTCTAGTTAATAAAAATCTCATATTTGAATTTATTTATTATTAAGCTAACCTATTATCGTTCGCTTTAGCTGGAGGAGGAAATTGCAAGGTTAAAGAGCCAAAATATGGATCTGCGTTCAAAATTGGAGGAGGTACAAATATATAAGTTTTTGATTGTCATTACTCATTGTGTGCTGATAATTCGATTGTAAAAAGTGAGCACAACTTTCATTCATTACGAGCCATCTTATCAATTACATGCTACGCACCTATGCCAGTGCATAGGTGAATGCTGACATGCTTTAGTGAACACAACAAGACATGTTTATTCGTCGTCGAATCGATATTACAAGATGGTGCAATATATAAACCACGTGATCGCCTAATTTGACTACATTAATAAATTTACATAAATTATATGAAACTGTTTACAACACTCCCCGGGGTTGCATCACGACTTAGTGATAAAACGTTTCACTCAACAGTCTAAATCTCAAAAGTCCACAGTTCGATAAATGTCACAACTTTTTCGTTCACTGTTCGAAATGACACAATTTCATTGCATGTTTTCACTCCAATGTTCACTCAGAAACTTCAACAGGAATTAGGTCCTGTATCACTCTACGTAATACTTGTGGCTTTCGCTCTCCCTTGCCAGCAACTTTGACTTTGGCTGATCGAATCTGCCCATCTCTGCCTGGTAGCAGTTCTTGAATCTTTCCCAGTTTCCAAAATGTTCTTTTCTTTAGATCAGACTTCACGATTACTATGTCACCTACTGAGATTGGGCTCTCCTTGTTTTGATTCTTGCATCTCTCATTAGCACGTTCTCGTAGACTCAAAAGATACTCGTGTTGCCACCTTTTGGTAAACTGCTGTAGCAGTCGTTGGTGATGTTTAGCTCGCTTTGTCAAGGTTTGGTTGACACTAACAACTTGGAAATGCTGGTTACTGGGTTCATAGGTAATTCGTCTGCCAGTAATTAGATGGGAGGGCGTAAGTGGAGTTGAAATGGACTCTTCATCATCATAGACATACGTTAACGGTCGAGCATTTACGATTGCCTGGATCTCCACCATTATGGTTTGTAACTCATCGTAGTTCAATGTAGTGCGTCCCACTGTTTTCTTTAAGGGTTGCTTCACAACTTTAACCATGCGTTCCCAGAAACCCCCCCACCAAGGGGCTCGCTCAATGATAAAGTTCCATGTGATGCGATTGTCAGTTAAGTATCGCATAACCTCGTCTGATTGTATGATCTTCCTTATATCTTTGGATGCGGATCTGAAGGTCTTGGCGTTGTCCGACAGGAGGGTGACTGGTAATCCCTGGCGATTTACGAACCTCCGAAAGGCTAAGAGAAATGATTCGACACTCAAAGAAGGTGTCAGTTCCAAATGAATCGCTCTTGTGGATGCACAAGTGAATAAGCAAATGTACACTTTGTCGGAGCCCTTTTCCTTTGAAGACTTTCCATTGTGTATGTACAGCGGTCCTATGAAGTCTAATCCTGTATGGGCAAACGGCGGGTCCAGAGACACTCGTTCCATTGGTAAATCTGGAGTCGGTGGTGGTCTATATGGAGCCCCTTCTACCCTTCTACAGGTGACACACTTTCGTAGAATTCTCTTCACAGCTTCTCGACCTCTTGGTACCCAGAATCTCTCTCGAATAGTGGTTAAGGTATCCCTGATGCCACTGTGTTTAATCTTGGAATGCACATCCTGGATGATGAGATTAGTAAGTGGGTGCTTAGATGGAAGTAAGATTGGATTCTTGCTTTCTTCAGAGAGCGGTGCATTGCTTACTCTTCCCTTACATCTGATGATTTGTTGGTCGTTAAGGAACAAGTTAAATTGCGTGACATAGACAGGTGGGAATGTTCCTCTTTTGCTTTGCAGAAATTCGAGTTCTTTGGCAAATGAGGCTGTCTGTACAGTCTTGATCCACAGCATTTCAGCTTTATTTAACTCTTGAGCATTAAGTTCCTTTCTCGATGACTGTTCCGGTGACTTGGGAGTTTCACGGTTTGATACACTCTTCTTAGCATTACGTATGAACCGTAATACGTAGGCTGTCACGCGTAATAATCGTGTTACACTGCTGTATCGTTCAATGTCAATAACTTGACTGAGATTGACTGAATGGTCTTTCGACTCTGTCGTGACCAGAGAATGTGTGACACTTACAGGGTTCTTTACAACTTCTTGAAGGGCGTCTTTGTTCTCAGACAGTGCACTTGTTTGAGGCGACTTGGGCCAATGATCTCTTGATAACCTCAGAAACTTGGGCCCATTCCACCATGACTGGTTTTGTGCTAATTGCTCTCCTCCACATCCTCGTGATGGGAGATCAGCCGGGTTCAACTCTCCGGGACAGAAGTTCCAGTTGGCTTCGTTAGATAGTTCTCGTATTTTGCTGACCCGGTGTTGTACGTAAGGTTTCCAGGCTTTAGCATTTTTGATCCAACACAGCGTGGTAAATGAATCAGTCCATAGAAATGTTCCTTCAATGGGGAGAACGGATTGTATCGTTTGCTGCGTTGAATGAACTAGCTGGGCTAGCAATGAAGCTCCTAGCAGTTCCAACCTGGGAATTGACTGACGTTTGATTGGGGCTACTCTCGTCTTGGATGTCATGATGTTGACTTGTGTTTCACCATTGCTGAATTCGGTTCTCAGGTACACGACTGCTGCATAGGCTCTTTCTGACGCATCTGAAAATCCATGGATCTGATATGAGCATACGGTTGACTGCGTCGGTGAATAATTGGCATAACATCGGGGAACTCGGATGTTCTTCAGAGCATTTAGGTCATTAATGAACGTTTTCCACTTTGCCAAAGCCTCTCCTTCCAAGCTCTCATCCCAGTTGACTTTCTCGACACATAGACATTGGAAGAGGACCTTCATGCTGATTGTAAACGGAGTTAACAGTCCAATTGGATCAAAGATTTTAGCTGACAGTTTCAGTACAGATCGTTTGGTAGCTGGAAGGGCTTCTGCATACTCGATTAGCTCAGAGAGGTCATAATGAAATTCGTCTCGGATCACATCCCAATAAATCCCGAGTATCTTCACAAATTGTTCGGTTTCCGGTTTAACATCTTTGGCACTGGCTGACTCTTCTCTCTTGAGATTGAATGCAGTTTCGCTTTCTTCGGCAGGGGCTTCCATAACTGACTGGCCTTTTCTTTCTTCGTCCTGCTTGATTTTCTCGCGGAATGACTGACAGTTAGAATTCCACTTGCGCAGTGAGAATCCTCCTTCTTTCATGATTTCCTGTGCTTTGTCGTACAAGTTCACAGTTTCATTTTCGCGAAACACTCCTCCTGCCAGATCATCAACGTAGAGGCTCGAACTTAACAAAGATGTTACTTCCGGTTCTTTTTCTTCGTACTTAGACAGATGGTGCTTTATGGTACTTGCCAGGATAGCTGGACTTGGAGTTAAGCCAAACACAAGCCTTCGAAACTGGAATTGCTTGATTTGCGGACAATCTTTCTCGATATCATCGAACCATAGAAACCTCAGCATTCTTCTGTCTTCTGGGCTGATCTGAATCTGATGGAAGGCCTTTTCGATGTCAGCTACTACAGCAAATGGATAACCTCGAAACTTAACCACAATATCAAATAGGTGTGGCACTAAGTTTGGTCCTTTCTCTAAACACTCGTTAATGGAGGCAGTTGACTTGTCGGACTTGGCTGAACCATCAAATACAACTCTCAATTTCGTAGTTTCTCGGTCTGACCGAATCACGCCATGATGAGGTAAGAAATGCATTGGAGCTTGGTCGTCGTCATGTTCTGGTACGGCTTCGATAATCCCTGAATTGATTTGATCCTTGATCACATTGTCATAATCTTTTAACAGTTCCTTGTTTTTCTTCAGTCGCGAATGCAGCTGTCTCAATCTTGTAACACACAATTCGTACTCGTTTGAAGCAGGAACAAGACTTTCTTTCCATGGCAGACCTACTTCGTATCTTCCTTCCTTCTCATCGAAATGAATGCTCTCCAGGAACTCTTCACCATCTGACTGTGAAACAGGTGGTTCCTCTCGTACTCCTAACGATTCAGTGTCCCAGAATTTCTGCAAGGCGTCACATAACTCATCGTTCTCACTAAGAATGTCACATGGGCTCAAGGTCATCAATTCTGGTCTCTCTATGATGAGATTTGTAGTTGTAAACTTCTCTCTTGATTCTTCAGCACTTGTGGGACCAGACAAGACCCATCCGAACATGCTGCTAACTGCTACAGGACCACTGCTGCCACGAATGACATCCGCCGACACAACATCGAAGTAATAATCGGATCCAATTAGCACATCTATGTCCTGTTGACCGGTTTCAGCGATGCTGATGTCAGCAAGCTCGAGACCTTGTAGATGTGTGTGATTGTCAATGTTAACTTTAGCTGACACCGCCGAGCAAATCTTTGGGAAACACAGCGCAGATATTTCGATTTCTCCTTGAGATCCTTGTAACCGCAAGTTGACGACATCACATTGTTGCTTTGTGTATCTTTCGTCTCCAAAGGTGTTAAGATGCAATGTTTCTGACTTCACAGGGGACAGATTAAGCCTTGATTTCAATCGGTTTGTGATGTAGGTGCGTTGACTTCCGGTATCCAGAAGAATTCTGACACATGCGGTTTTAGAATTGCCATCGTTGACAGCCACGGCTTTCGCTGTTTGCAAGAGCACAGTTCCCTTTGCCTTGTTGCTCACTGTTGTCGTTGTCTTCATTTCTTCGGCTGAAACTTCTTTCGGTTTTCCTTGGTCAAGCATGGAACAAATCGACTGATGATGCCGCTGTTGGCAGAGTCGACATTTTTTTGGATTCGTGCACTCCTTCGTTTCGTGATCAAACCGCAAACAATTGAAGCATCGTTTATCTCGTTCCAAAATACTTCTTCGTTCAGCTGTATCTCGTACCACGACGCATGATGCAGAATAATGCTCGTTTCGACAATAGGCACATTTGATTTTGAAGCTCCCACCTTGCTGAGAGACGAGTGAATTCGCAGTTGGTGTTTGATTTCGAAATTTTGAATCACGGCCAGGCGATTGAGATTTCCCGCCTTCGCTTGTTTTCGCCATGGTCATCTCGCTTGCTTCCCGCGCTTCGACTTCAACCTTTATCACGTTTAGCAACTCCTCAATTTTCCACACAGAATCCTTAGAGTTCCTGGCTATCTGCAATCGGATCTCAGGTGGCAACTTAGACATAATGACAGGAATTAAGAGGCTTCCGTATTGATCCGAAGTTACGCCGAGAGACGCCAAACCGCGGGAATGAACACAAATTTGATCGTAGACGTATCGAAGGCTGGCTGGGCGATCATTAAAACACGGCGAAACCTTGAGAAGCTGATCCATATGTGCGCTGATAATTTGTTGGGGACGACCGAAACGTTCTTGTAATAATTTGATTGCTGCGTCGTAGTTTGCTTCGGTTAAGGTAAGACCCTGGATAGCTCGAGCGGCGGCCCCTTCAAGGACAGAATTGAGGTAGTTGAACTTGTCGATGTTGGAAATCCCTTCGTTACGATGTACCGCCGATTGAAACGAATCCCAGAAGGTATTCCACTTGGTTACATCTCCTTTAAACTTCGGAAGATACAACTTCGGTAATCTCGTACGGACTGCATTTTGATTCACTGGCTGTGCAGTCGTTTGAGGTGATCCCACGTGTTGCTGACTTGGCATGTTTACCTTGCTCGCATTCTCGATTTTGCACTTCAGACGAATAATTGAGGCAGTAATTTCTTCTGACTCTTCGATTTCTTTATCAATCGTTGTAACCTCGCATACAGATAATATTTCTTGGTCCATTTCGATTAGCGACTCTTGTTTTCCATCCAAGAGTTGTCTCATAACACTGAGCCGTTCGTAATCCTTGTCTTCGCCTTGCAATATTTTGGTTAATTCTTCATCCAGTTTCGATACTTGTCGTCGGTGTCCTTCACGGATAACTCGCAGTCGTTCCAAATTCGATGTAGTCGCTTGCATACTCGATGTACTTGGTTTGTCGGGTGTTTTCTTCGATTTAGTCTTTAGTCTTGGAGGCATTGCAATTGAAAAGTTGCCCCACGTTGGGCGCCATTTAGTGAACACAACAAGACATGTTTATTCGTCGTCGAATCGATATTACAAGATGGTGCAATATATAAACCACGTGATCGCCTAATTTGACTACATTAATAAATTTACATAAATTATATGAAACTGTTTACAACACATGCAAACCGTAACACAGGCTAAACACACATTATGCGCGTGTGTGTTTTCTGATCTTATTTCTGTTTCAATATCTTCTTTGTTCCCGTTGGGATCAGTTTACCGTATTTTGTTTTCTAACATGTTAACAGAGGCACCAACCAACTACCTGAGTTGATTTCTTTTTCTTGGCAGGCCACTGAAGAGCGAAATGAACAGAGGAGGAGAGCAGGGAATTTGCAGAGAAGATTAAATATACTTGAAAAAGAAAATGAAGAGGTAGGTTTGGCTGCAATTTTATACACACTGCTTGTTCCTGTTTGCCTAATGAAATATAGTGCTTTTACCTCTTCCTCCAACAGGAATTGGAACAGTACCGACGCGACGTCGATCTGCTTTTAGAAGAAAAACATGACCTGGGAGAGAGTTTCCTCAGCCACCAGAGTAGCTTGAGTGATACATACTCAGACACAGAGGAGCCACCAAATATGGTAATTTACACGAGTCCTTAATGAATTTCACGCACAGCACTGAAGACACGCACTACAGCCATGTGACCTCTTTTGTGCAGGGAGATGCCTTATAGTATGGCTTGTACATCACACACCTTCATTGGTAGTTGTCTCATTGTTTTATTTTATGGCAGTCATAAATGAGAATTTCTATAGACATGCGAATTAAGATAGCCAGCTTAGAAGGTAGTTTCAGTTCGTAAACAAATTTAGTTGGAAAGAATCATTCCACTTTTTAACGTATCAGTCTAATAATTACAACATCATCTCTACAGCCTTTATTCTCAGACATGGAACAGAACAATGGTTCTGAGATGGGCAGTGAGGCTGGTTTCGAGATGGGTAGTGACTCAGACTCGGAGGGCAGTGAAGACCGAATTCCTCTCGCACAAGTCAAGGTAACTATTGCCCTCCTAACCAAAAACCATAGTTAGCATAAATGGAAAAATTATTAATTGATTATTTCTTTGCCATCCCGGCAACGTTTACTTGCAGAAAAATATGTCAACTGTAACTACAAGTACACCCAAGGTGAGTGCCTTGCCTTCATGCCTTTCTCAGGTTAACCAATAGATACGTGTTTCTATATATTTTGCTATATTTAGAACATTTTAAAATCGAACACTGTCATCTTTTTAAGCTTTTTTTCAATGGATCGTGTGTTTCTGAGACTGCGGTTGAAAACAATGTTGGATAGTCTACATACTAAAGGCAATAACAATTTTGTAAATTAACAGTGGTGGCACCAAAACCTAATGCAATGCAATATTTGCCTTTTGTAGGTTAAAAACTCTGCGCGAAGAAAAGCACAAGATGACGAAACTGACTCGAGCACGTCTTCCAGTGAACTGGTAATACAGTCTCACAAGTCTTGTGAAAGCCAAACCTGCACTTGAAAAAAATTTAATTATTTAAAAAAAGGCGCGTGGAAATCTTGAATTGATTTTGTTTTTCTCAAAGAATTCTGAGACTTCTGATTCAGAAAGGAGTACACCCCAGAGACCAACTGAAACAGAAAGGCTCAGAATGGAAGCTAAAGGCATAAAAAAGAAGGTAATAATGAGGAATTAAGAAGGTGCTAATACAATAATTAATTCTTTGACCTTTTATCGTCCCTAAACAAAATTAGTTTGTTCATTGGGAGTGTTTTGGATAGTCTTTACTCATATATAATATCAGTAATTTTTTAGTTTTATTTACTTTCAGTTTTAACTGCAATACAGTACGAGACCAAACAGAAATATGTAATTCACATACCGGTATGTTTCAGACGTTCATTCGTGCCGCAATAACAATACACAATGAGCAACGGCCGGCGTGTGCGGTTTCTATGCTACATACATGAATCCAAACGATGGCTGAAGCAGCTGAAGGACAAGCTATCGTGAACAAATCCATGACTGTTACAGAACAAATTAGAATGTTTGCAACGAAGTGCAGTCATAAATATTCGGACAATAACTTATTTCTATTGCTTTCCAGCTTATGAAAGACAAAACATCACGTCCGGAGGGAGAGCCGATTAGTTCAAAGGTATATTAAACTCGAAATAACTCAACCGCTTAGAGTTGACTGCTTTCTAGAATTGTTTTAAAAGCTGACAGTTTGCCGTACCAGTTTTCCCACACGCAGTTCTCTTTTTGTTGCAGTCAAATGATCCACAAACTACAGCGGCCCAAAAAAGAAAAAGAGGTAACAATGAGACTTTATAGTCTTCAATGTCATGAAATGTGTTGCAGTGTTGCGGTTCGATTTGTGTACCAACCTTGTGTGCTGTTTTTTGATCTGACTGAATTCTTATCTTTTCAGTCCCAGAAAGTAAAACCGTATTGTCACAGCCTTTCCATGACGAATGGGTAGGTACTTTTATAATAATGCTCTTTTGCTATTGGTTTCTGATGAAAAGCAACGAAATATGGAGATTCTGAGCTGGCGCGCAACCTCAATCAACATTGCAATGTTTACAATACAAAGGCACAATTGGAGTAAGTGAAAAGCAGGCGCACAGTTGCCTTCTCTTTCACCCGCCCTTTTTTTATTGCTGCGTTTGGTTTGTCTATTCCTTAAAAAAATATCCTGTATCCCAAGATTTTGATCCTCAATCTGTATGTATTTTCTACTGATCATACATAAATGTAAACTACAAAAAATATCTGTCAACGTAAGGCTATTTTTCTCTTCTAGGATTATGACATCAAACAGCTAGATGTTGACGAGTGGGTGGCTGTTGCCTATGAACAAGACTTGTACTTCTTTGGAAAAATAGAAAAGAAATCTAAAAAAAAGGTGTCTGTAACGTTTTTGACAAAGGGTGATGATGGCGTATTTTACTGGCCTCAGAAGAAAGACAGAGCTCAAATAGAGCCAAAATTTATTTTTTGTCGTAACTTGGAAGTCACGAAAGACCCTTCAAAAGAATTTTACCATGTAAAAAATTTTGAGGATCTTCAAAATAAGTTTGAAGCTTTTTCGCTCAAATACTTTTGACCACTTTTAGCCTCCAGTAGAGAAACTGTCATAAAGATCCAGACATAGCCGCTACGTAAAGTTCAGGGTGCAAAGTAAAAGGAGGATACAGAGTTTCTAACACTGATGCCGATGGATAAGAAAATATACCGAAATATACAAATACACTAATAGAATTACCACATTAATATTGTCAGATTGTGTGTACACGAAATACGCTTGTGCTGAAGTTTAATAAAAGATCACGCAAATGAAGCTAGCCATTTCCTTTCGAGTTCTGTCTACACACACCAGCCCCCTTGAATATCAGTTATCTTGCTGAGCACGTGTTCCATTCAGTGACGTTCGGTGACGATCGCCGCGCCGAGGCTTTATCATGTTATGGGCTCAGAGTGTGAGCTGTCACGTAGTTCTGAGCCAAAGTCCACAACACGCAAAGAAATTCTCGAGCTGTTTCGCTTGAAATGGGCAGCAAAATCAAAGTCTCCTTGCTGTGCCTTGACAGGGCTTGTATAGGGAGCTAGATGGTAAAACACGACGAACATATTGTGAACAGATGAAAGTGGGCTTTCTTTATACTAAGGTGAGCTTATATCCCGGTTCGTTCTTATTCTTAACTACCATTTCATTGATCCTCGGAAAACATTTTGGCATGCACACTGAAATGCGCTTTGTAGTCGCCATAAAATGAATCGCGATGGAAATTTTTGAACACATTTTGGCGGTAAAAATATTCCGCACTTTGGCGCCATAATAGCGCCGTTCCATCGTAGGAGTGAATAGATAGAGTTGATCTGAGGATCTTACTTGTTTTACACTAATGACACTAAGTTGTATCTCGCTGAAATCTCACATTAAAACTTCAGAAATCAGGGTTATTGTATTGGAACCGAAGTTAGGTAGTATTTTACTCCATGAAATAAAAGCGATGTAATTTACGATTTGTTCGAAATTTTCACTCGTAGTTATTTTCCTCATATAAATATTAGACGACTTCAGGGATCCACAGTATCGATCGGTCTCGTTGATAACGCTTTATAAGCAATGGTCGGTACACGGCAGCAAAAGCACTTGGGTGTGTGAGAAATAAAATACTGTACCATTAATTTTACATCACCAAATTTTTGAATAAACATTACACACATCTATTGGCGGCTTTTACCGTAACAATACTGAAGTGAAAAAAGAATTTCCAAAGTTCAAATCAATTCCCTGGTTTTTAGTAGTAATGCAAAACATTTTTTGCAACAACCGTGTCGTTCTTTTCTCATACAAATTCGTCGCTCCGTCGTCTTCTCTTTGACTCGTTGTTGTATTACATCAGGGAGAGTTATTCGCTGTGTGTGGGTAATACCTGTCAACTTTGAAACGAAAAGCAAACAAAATGTGCTACTCGTGTCACGGTGTGGCTCGTGTTAATTTTAAAGCCATTGGTTTGCTGTTATGTAAAAAAACAGAAAGCGCGCGATGTAAAAATAGAAATAACGGCGACGTACTCTTGATCGGGGCTCTAATTGAATATCCTCTCTATTTACTTACAGAGGAAAACCTTTAAGTTACAGTGCAGTGAAACAATGTGACTAGTTTCCTAAAGTCAGTTTGGGACAAGAAAGAAGCAACTGAACGTCTGACATGACAAGTCATTGCCTGCTGGAAAGCAGTGGAATGTCAACAGTTGCCATTTGAGAACTGCTATTTCCGGCGGCGGTCTTTGGCGGTCTTTTATAACGAATTCAACTTTTTTTGTTCGCAAACTGAAACTCTCTTTTATCATAGAGTGCTTTGACGAAACAAAGCAAATTGTATTACCAACTCACTGAAGATATTAAAACTATTTGTAATGAATTGTGTTTTTATAGCAACGAAGGTTTACAGAACATTCACATAACATTCGAGTTTTTGGTTCAGTAGCACGGGCCTTACAACAAATTCGATAAAAATTTCACTTTTTATCATCTGATCTTAATGAAAGAGAAAACCATTTAAGTCTGAAACGAAAATTCGAATGACGTGTGTTTTAGTTAATTCAAGGTATGTGAATGCATGTGTTCCAGTCTTTTCTTAGCAAACAGGAATTTTGGTTTTTGCTCCTAAGAACTTCATTGGCTAAAATGTCTAACATTAGCCGACGAAAACTGAGGTATTATAGCCTGTTAACTTGTTATTCAATAACAAGCTTGTTATTGGATATAATGGCTTTGTTAGCAGATAACATTAGGTCAACTTTTAGCCAAAGATAAACCTGACCCTGATTGGCTCTAATACCTGATAACAGGAAATAACAGCTAACACCAATTAGTCCCAATTATAATGAACGAGTCCCAATATAACTCCAAAATCGTGCGTTCAAAGAATAACAAAGACAGAGAATGTCAAGAAATTACCGAAGTTTATCGAATTCTTTTATCGCTTCGACGAAAGAACTTTCTGAAGCAATCTTTTATTTCCCATGGAGGTTTGATTTATCACATGTTCCAAACTAAACTTGGACTGCCAGACTACAACCTGACTTCTCCAATATTCTTAGGTTTCTGGCATAGTCTAAAGACCAACCATTCCTGCATTGTGCTTATTGCTATAGAAACCACAACAACTGACACTTCACATGGAACAGTTCAATAAATATCCTATAAGTTCCTCTTGGAATCTTTCTGTTTTATATGTTTCCCTCTTAACTACCGACAGCAGTTCTCATAATTACCCAGGGATGTAGACTTTCTGAAAGTCCTTTTCAACATTACTTTTCCAATTTTGGTTTTATTAACTTGTATCAATACAGTCTACCAGGGGTGGGAAGGGTACTCTAACTGAATGCACACATCCTGTCGTAAAATTCTGTTTATAGATAATTATCAAGTCAAACAACAATGAGCAACAATTGGATGAAAGTGGAAGAGAATGAAGGAAATGTGACAAGGGCCACAAGAAAAATTTATTTAACTCTTTACCACTCTTGTGGGCATGTTTGCAGTCCCTCTCCTTCTTTTCCTCTCTTCCAGGTTTGAGTAACCAGGTGATATCTCCCCACTCTTGGTTTTTCCCCTGTCAGTTGAACCTGTGAGATTTCACCCCAACATTTCCATACTGAAACAACACCTAGCAGTGATCTGTGTCGTCTCAGATCGTTTGTTACTTGACTGTGGAATTCAGAATCAAGCAAGAAACAAGCCAAGACATCAAACAGGTCACTTAAGAGCTGCACCTTTCTAGTTTTTTTTATTTGAGGGGGTGGGGTGCCTCCAGTTTCTGTGTGGCCATTTTGTCATCTAGTGGTCTTTTGCCTTTCATGTTTTAAAAGTTCCAAAATTGGGTGTACCTCCTTTATCACTGGTGGAAGTTACCATATTTTCTCGATTTAACGCCGGGTACCAAATAAATGCCGGGTCTCCAAGGTGGAGTTAAAAAAGGTCCCTACGGTATTTATTTAAGGTATGATAAGTTGTAGCTATATTAACCAGATACATTTCTTTCAAAAACAATGAATTAAAACCGTTGCTTAATGAAAACCAGGCTTGAAAAACTGCAGGAGTCAAATAAACGCCGGGTCCACCAGGTCAAGTTTGTAATAAATGCCAGGGGCGTCTAATCGAGAAAATACGGTATAACAGTTTTAGTCAGTTTAAAGAACTTATCCAGGGTGAACAAAATTACACTCCTGGCTGGTCAGTGGTACCACACCCATCTCTCCTCACCCCTCCCCTGATGCTTGACAAAGTTCATTTTGACTTAAACCTGTCCTTATTAATTTAATGTAATATACACGTATGCAAGTCTGGAATAGAGTTATTCCTTTTGGCTTTCTTTGTCATTTTCTTTTATACTCTGAGAAGCGCCAGAAGTGGATGATGCCCCAGCTCTTTGAAGTAAACTTGATCCCAAACTGCGTGGACTGCCTCCACTTAGAAGTCGGCTTGACAATGAGCTGCTTATGCTGCTAAGGGTGCTAGTAATGCCACTTGTCTGACGACGAGACAGCACAGGTCTTTCAAGTGGCGCATCTAAAATAGGGATGTTGTCAACAGCTTGCACTTCACAGGATGCCCAGTCTGGGATCTTGTTATCTTGCAAATATCTCTCTTTAGTTACAGAGCGGTCTGCCAGCACTTCTAGAGCACCAAATATTGCACCTGCACATGGGAATGAAGATTGTGGTATTTAAAAGGAGAAAGAAATAGATTTCATATTTTTAGCATGAAGTGACATGGAATTTATTTACTCCCCCTGGATGGAATGCTTGTCCACGTCAACCCCCCCTTTCTTAATCTGGCATCTTACCAACCATTAAGCCACTGCACCTCTCACCTAACAGGAATATGCATATAAATCCCTCTCCCCTCCTTCACCAGTCATTCTGTTCAAATCTATCTCTGATGCGAGAGTCTGTTTAGATAGGAGGTGTTTAGATATGAACAGGCTAGAGTCATCTTTTGTGGCATACTCTCACAGTGCCCCTGCTTTGAACTAAGAGTATCAGAAGTCACCCGACTACTATCCTTTCAGAAGTCACCCGACTACTATCCTTTCAGAAGTCACCCGACTACCATCCTTTCAGAAGTCACCCGACTACTATCCTTTCAGAAGTCACCCGACTACTATCCTTTCAGAAGTCACCCGACTACTATCCTTTCAGAAGTCACCCTACTACTATCCTTTCAGAAGTCACCCGACTACTATCCTTTCAGAAGTCACCCGACTACTATCCTTTCAGAAGTCACCCGACTACTATCCTTTCAGAAGTCACCCGACTACCATCCTTTCAGAAGTCACCCGACTACTATCTCAGAAGTCACCCGACTACTATCCTTTCAGAAGTCACCCGACTACTATCCTTTCAGAAGTCACCCGACTACTATCCTTTCAGAAGTCACCCGACTACTATCCTTTCAGAAGTCACCCGACTACTATCCTTTCAGAAGTCACCCGACTACTATCCTTTCAGAAGTCACCCGACTACCATCCTTTCAGAAGTCACCCGACTACCATCCTTTCAGAAGTCACCCGACTACTATCCTTTCAGAAGTCACCCGACTACTATCCTTTCAGAAGTCACCCGACTACTATCCTTTCAGAAGTCACCCGACTACTATCCTTTCAGAAGTCACCCGACTACTATCCTTTCAGAAGTCACCCGACTACTATCTTTTCGAGAGGGAAGTAGCAAATTATACTCCAAGTCACTTCATGCTACCAGGGCCATAGATAGACTTTTGACTGAGACAAGGCAAAAGTTGTGAGTGTCTAAGGCACGAGCAGAGAGCGGGGTATGGAAAGAATATTTCGAAATCTAGAAGATCTGAGACATGATTTTTATCATTTTTCGAGAGGTATTTCTTCACAAAAATCAATCAGCTACAATTGGGAATTATTTTCCGTCCTGAACGTATTGTTTTATTTAATTTGGGTTTAAATCAGGCAAGTGCCTCTTGCTGGTTACGGCCATGGCTGCAGAAGCCATCAGTTAAAGGCCACTGGGCCGGCGTAGACTTTCTTTACCTATACTAAATTACACATTTCCAGAAAATAACACACATTAAAAGACATACCTCCAAGCCATGAGGTACAGTTTGGACTGACTGGTGTCTGATGCATTTTGATGGTTTTTATAAACAAGTTTTCCTTGTACCGTGGTGACTGGAGCAGACAATAAATTTCTTGTAAAAGACGATGCCTAGTAAACAAAAAATAAAAAAAACTGTCAAGTTATCACACAGAATTAAAACCCCCATCCCACCTCATTCCCTTAATAGCATAAATTCCTAGATATATCATGACACATAATTTTCTCAAAATGGATTATCACACTTCATTAATTTATAGTGCCATTTGTATTTTACTTGCCCTGCAGGCTTGCTAAAAACGGCGAGACAAACATGAAATACAACTAACAAAGTTTTTCATACAAACTAGAACTTACTTGAACCCTGGTGTCATTACAGTTCCCCCAATAAGAACTATGTTTTCTGCTAAAGGTTTCCTTGTGTCAATAGGACACTACAAACATAAGTTGACAAAGAAAATAAATTATTACAACCAAATTGTAATAATTGTAAAAATTAATTTAAAATAAATACTTAATAAAATTGGCTAAGCCATGTAATACATGTATACCTTAAGTATGGAATCCAGTACACATGTTGCAATGGATTTTTCTTCCTCGTCGCCATCAAACAGAATGTCAAATGTCTGTTCTCTGAAAGACAAGACAAAACAATATTTACCTTCCTTTGGCTGCACATTTTTTTAGGATTCACACCTGTCCTGTCTTTTCTGTTATATTCAGCATTATTTTACCTGATTTGACCTTCAATTCTGAGAACTCTTCCACCGTCCAGTGGATAATCAACCTTTGGCACCTGTGATGCTGGGCGTGGTTCTCCTTCTGGGCCACTGAACTTTGGTGCCACAAAGCAAGTGCGCACTACAGAGCAACCATAAGAAAATAACAGTTGTAAGAAGCTGAAATGTTAATGGCTGTTGGGGTTTTAAATAGTCCTGATTCATCACCAAGCCTCAGAACTAAATTTTAAAATAAATGATTGCCAATAATTATTTTTAACTTCTTCCCATGTTGAACCTACATGAATATCAGAAACCTGAGGTACATGATAATTATGGCAACAAGGAAAATTTTAAATTATCATATTTGGCCCTAAACAACTCATTTGTTCAGTAAGTAAAGCCTTTATTTTATCAGGGTAACTCCATCAGCTTTGTAAAGGGACACATTATAATTTATGCTTATAATAATTTATTATGTAGTCATTAAATTAAAGAAGTGACTTGATACTTTTACCTTTTATGTCCTCCAAAGTTTCTGTTCCAACAGAATCTGAAAAAATTTTAATATGAAGACACTGACTCAAGCACAAAGTTACAACGCCTCTCAAAAATATGACAACTCTGAAGTTAAAAACCCAACTAACGACCAAGCCAGCATCACCGCTCGACCCCTCCCCCCTCCCACTTCCACTTGTTGTCTCGGTAGTCGTGCGCGCGTTACCCCAACAAAACCTCCAGCTACACAGGCTACCCCCCCCCCCCTGCAAGAATAACACATGTGCAATAATTATTATTTGAACTTTTTAATTTTTATCCAGAACTGTTTGTTCTTGTTAGTTTTCACATTACTTTGCCTTTCAATAAGCGGTTCAAAAGAAATATCACTTCTGTCAGTTGTGTTTGGTAGATTTTGATCCATTTTGTTTGTTTCTGTTTTTCGAGGTTCGTTGGCTGTCGCCATAAATACGATTGACACTTTTACGCATTTTAAACTACAGAGTTCACGTGATAGACAAGACTTTGAGAAAATCAGTTTTGTTCAAAATCAGTGGGATATTGCTATTATTATTATTATTGGTATTATGGTAACACCTGTCGGCAATAATGAACAAGGTGTATGACAAAAATCAAAGGCTACCTTCTGAACATATTTTTATTCTAAAGCCCAACCTCAAAGCTAAAAATTAATATTCTTTGAGGCTTGTTATTCAAGTGATACTAACATCAAGAGTGTATAAAGCTTGAAATATGAACACAAAATGGTTTCAATTACTGTCTTTTAGATAAAATACAATGAAGGTTCACCAGTGAGTACTCACTCATAACAGAAGACAAAGGTTTTATTCCAGTTTCTATTTGTACAAGACTTCTTTCCATCAGTTGGTGTTCTAGGTGCCTAGAATAGAATAACAAAACAATGAAAAACTGAACAAAATGTTGTAAAGAATAACCTTCAATCTCCTGACCAACAACTTGGCCCTTTAAAAAATTAGCACCCTCCTCGACAAGTAAGAACCACCCCTAAAAAAAAAGTCAAGTCAAAAACTTGATTTCAATTCAGATATTTTTAGCAAGTATTTCAGAAAAAATTAATAAGAAAATAAAAGAGTATGAAGAAAATGGACAAAAAGCTATTTACAGTGGTGGCAGTTCTAATATAATCAGAAAAATAATTTCATATCCTTGTCGACAAGTAAGTTAAGGTGGCTGACAGCGGTTTTCAGGCCTTACACTATGATGGGTCAGTACTACAATACGTTATCAATTGCTATGACACAAATGAAGAAAAGCGAAAAGCGAAAAGCCTAAAGTGGTAGGGCACTTTCTAACCCAAAAACATGCTCATGCCCGAGCAAAAATGTCATAAAAGGCACTGCTAGTAAAAAGAAAGGCATGCCTCAATGTTGCAAGTGGCGTTTTGAGTAGGTTGGAGCTTAATTAGCTCGTAACCGACCAGAAAATGTCAAAAACATCCAATCTCCAGGTGTCAATGGGTTAAACTTACCAAAAATTGTCATGGTCTACTAGCTTGGGAAGTGAAGGTGGGGGCTTAATAGACAGGGGGCTTATTTAAAAAATAAACTTCAAGAGGTGGCTTAAAAGACGGGGGGGGGGGGGGGGGCATAACAAAGCTTTTAGGTCCGGGTTGCACTTGAGACAAACATTTGAAATGTTGCAGGATGTTGAGGACAATGTTTGTCTCGGAACTTGTCCGAGACAATTTGAATTGTTGTATTTAGGGTCGCGCTTGGACACACGTACACAAAACTACCCGTCACTTGATACTGTGTTAATTTCGCAGCAAAAATAATATTCAAAAGGGAGAGACAAACCGGTCGCATTGAATCAAATCAATGCAAATTTTTGTTTCTACCTTCTTAATGCGAGTGTTCGTAACGATGTCGAAGCTCATATAAAAGAAAGCGTGCCGCCGTATAAAGCGGAAAATTATGAGCAAATTGCTGTGCATCATAATTTGGACTATGGCAACATGCAGAACAGTTGCTCTGGCTTATACCGATCTTTTCTTTCATTTGGATTATCTTACAAGGGCTCTTTTCCAAAATAACGGAAATATTCGGTCAAAGACTGCTTGAATTCGTATTCATGACTAGACAGTAAAATGTGTTGTTTGTTGTTCGTAAAAAGTCCTGCGTTGAGGCAGGACGACAGCTTCTTTGAAGATTTGTCTCTGTGGACAAGTTTTTGTCCGCGTAGGGACAAGTAGGTCGCACTTGGCGTGGTCAACTGATGACAGGAATCTGACAATTGTTTTGGTTATCAAAATAAACTTGTCCCGATTTTGTCCTAAGTGCGACCCGGGCCTTATAGTATATAAGCATCCCCTCTCCACAACATATGGCTAGCCCCTTCCTCCCCCACAAAAAAAAAAAAGGTCAAGGGGAAAAGTTAAGCTGGTCGCTTTTTGAGCCATTCTAATGAAGAAAGATCTAAAAGTTATCTTACTTGTGAATGGCTTGTGATCCAAGTGGGATTGTTTCAACAGCTTTGAGAATAGCAGTCCCTTCATAGATGTGATGCCAGAAGCAACAAAGGGTCAAGAAAATATAGAACGTCTAAAACATTGCATACAGTCATGTGCAAACTCTGTAAATCTTTGCAGCAGCGATTTTTACTTTTACATTCAAATGATTTAATTTCTTACAAAATTCAGTAACTGCATCTTTCAGTAACATTAAGTCAACTCTTGAATCACTGGATGACTTTTCTGATGACGGCAATAATCTTAGTGGACCTCTTAGGAAACAGAAGTTCACTTTGTCTTTAATGGGTTCAAAACGTCACATCTATTGGTTGTGTTTGGTTTTGACCCATTCTGTTTGTTTCCCCTTTTCAAAGGTTCCTTGATTGTTGTCATGTTATTTGATTGACAGCAGTGAGGCACTTGAGGTGCAAATGAATAGTCTGTACAAAACCCTGTTTTCAAAATCTATATGATGATAACTCTTACCCATAAAAAGGTCTGTAGTTGACAATTATTATTAAGAACTTTTTATATTTAAAATTTATAGTTTTTTAAGTTATAAATTAAAGGATATTGGTAAGACAACTGCCTCTGTGAAGCCACAGTCCAGGACGAGCCCTGAAGGTACTCCAAGGGTAAAAAGTGCTAATAGGTGATGGGGTGCAAATAACACTGATGGAACCTATTTAAAACAGAACAAAGTAATGGTTGACAGTGAGAGGTTTGTTGGTCTAATGACCAGTGCATTGAATTCAGCAACCAAAGGATCATACATCTTTTTTTTTTTCATCAACTTCCATCCTTTTGGTCTCTAAATTACCATAATTTTTGGATAAACAATATGTCCACACTATGTGCAAGTGTTGGGCAAATTGCTTTCACATTTGACACCACTACAGTAAGATGGATTGGCAAATAAATGAACATGTTCACTTAAAACTGGTAACTCAAAACAGAAAGTAACTTACAATCTCTTAAGTAATCCGAAAGTAGTGATAGAAAAACGCTTCAAAATCCAATTGTAGCACAACTAAAATAAAGCACGCATTCTGATTGGTTTATTTACGCATCTACTATTTGCCCATGGGTGCAGACTGACATATGCCTTCAACCTGAGCGCGCGCTGATCTGATGCGACCTGGCACAAGAAAGTGCCACTACTTCAAGAAGTTTACATGTGTTCTCGATTTTCCTGTGAATATGAAAAAGCTAAACATGTATAAGATAAACCATTTCTCCATAATGCTGAAAGACTTTGAGGTATAATGCAAGTTTGAAATAATTCAAAAGTTTGTTTTTTCTTTGAGGTTTTGGTCAGCGTTTACGCGAGCACTACACGCAATTGCTTAAATAAGTGCACACACTTTTACCTCGAAGAAATGTAATAAATTGCCTAAAAGTGATGTTATAAAACAAATGGTAAACGTCACAGTGTGCACTATTGAGTTACAGATGCACTTGGGAGGTTTGCTAAGCACTCGAGCAGCTAGAGTCACCGGCTATTGCCTCGGGTGACTCTTAAGCTTCTTTCGCGCTTAGCAACCTCCCCCGTGCATCTGTAACTAAATTGTGCACACTGTGACGTTTACCATTTGTTAAAAGTAGCCAAGGTCATTACTTTTCAAACTTTACCCCATTACAGGGCTGCAAATAATTTTTTTCACTTGAAAGGACATACGTCCTAATAAGACACCATCTTGGTCGGACAAAACAATATTTTGGTTGGACAAAACCAAAAACAAAAGGTTGAATTTTGTTTATTGTTGCCGTAAAATGACTTTTTATCAAAAAAATGTCCGGACATCATGTCCGACCACACTTGGGATTTCGTCAGACATGAGCAAATGTTGGTTGGCCAATGTCAGAGGACCGACTGTTATATACCTGCCAACTCTCACGCCTTGGGCGTGAGTCTCACGCCTGCGAGTTGAAAACTTCGATCTCACGCCAACTCACGCCTACGAACCAATCTCTCACGCCTAGTTGAAAAATGTGAGTTATTACAACCACAAACGAAACACTTTCCAATAAAATGTAAACTCAAACCAATGTGAGAAAAGAAAACTCCATGTAAAATGAATAAATGGCGATACTTTCCCTGAAATCGCAGAGCTTTGACAAAAAATAGCATTGGGAACGAGGTCATGTTTAGCAAAACATGTCCACGTACTGGGATCGGGATATGTTCGGAACGTCTTCGGAATACTTCGGACGTCTTTGGAAAACTTCGAATATTGTCATATCGTCTTCAGAAATCCTGGCACTCTCGGGATAAAATTCTCACGCCTTTGACCCAGAAAATGTTGGCAGGTATACAGTGTTATTTGAAGCCCTGGCATTAACTCCACCAATGGGATACAGGTACAAAAAGTCAAAAAGTCTACATTTCTTTGATAGTAGAAGTATAATAATTATGTCATTACAGGTACCTCAAAGTGCTTGAAAAGAACTTTGGCAATGGTATTCCTCCAAAGAGTAGAACAAAGGACTGACTCACAGATAACCACTCGTCTGTCACGTGGGTTAACAAGAAGGTACCTGATATGGGCAACAGTACAGTCAGGGCTCGAGACTAACGGTAGCCAACTAGCCAAAGGCTAGTTAAGTAAAAATGCAGTTTTGGCTTGTAGCTTTTGGCCTTTCACTAGCCAAAATGGCTAGGGAAAAAATCAGGCATTAGTGGCAAGAAACCGCACTTATTAAAATCGTCTCTCAGAGAATAATTATAACTAACAAGTAAACTGTTGACATTATAGAATGTGAAGCTTTAAACAAAATTTTAGTTGACAAAAACGCATGTACATCTACAATTTTTATAGTGAAGAACAAAGCCCAATTTTTAAGGGAAAAAAACGTAAAGATTTAAGGAACATTTTACGGCTAAAGGTTTAAACATTATCGGACATTGTTTTAACCCCCCCCCCCCCCTAAAAAAGAACTATGCTTAAAATTGTGGCTAGTAGAAAATACGTTTTGGCTAGTGAAATCAAAGCTGTCACTAGCCACTTGGCTAGTTAGCCAAAAAGTTAGTCTCGAGCCCTGACAGTCAACAATTTGATTAAAACCTTCAGCTACAGTGTATCCTGTGCTACCTCAATTTTGAATAAAAAAATAGGCAACTTATGGTGTTCTTCACAATTGCTTTACAGCTGTATAAACAACAACACTGTCACATTTCAAATCTTACAACAACCTTATAATAAATCCCTCATGACTTTTCCCTGACCTTGGTAACAATTTTATAATTTCCTTGACGTCTCAAGTTTTCTCTGGCCTCATGACAACCTGTGGTAACCCTAACAGTCCCTACAAATTGTCTGTAGATACCAACATGGTTCACATATGACTTTATTTATTTATTTTTATTAATATTTCTGTCTACATCTGAGCATTCAAATCCTTTACTTTAATCCCCAGGATGATTAGATTTGATTCAATTAAACTGATTAGAGCGGTTTTCACTTGAGTGTCGAAAGTTAATTGCGTTTGCTTTGGTTTTGCATTGCTACGCTTAGTGATTGGCTTAAAAATCTCGCGCCACTTTCTCAGCCAATCATAACTAAAACCAAAACCAATCGTGACTCGCTCACGCACGTTTTCCCGCGCTTCATGCCGGCTACATGTATTTGCTTAGAGTTTTGATTGGTTCACTGGATTGTCTGTGTCCTTTGTGATTGGCCAGAGTAATTACTTTGGTTTTGGTTTTACGACACTCAATTGAAAACTGCTCTAATAGATTTTTTCAATACACAAATTTCTTTTAACTTACCGAAAGTACACTTGGTGAAGAAAGTCTCGAAGGGTGGCATACAACTCATCAGGCCTTCTGTCCTGTTCATCAGTGATAACATTCACTGTTTCTGTCTGAATAAGGATAATAGCAAACCATGTACAAAATTAAAATGTTGCATTTTTGAAGCCACAAAAAAAAATCAAAATTATACAACCAGCTGGTATTCCCTGCTAGCAGAGGCATCATTTCCTCTGTTTTTGCTGATCTGACAGAATGGGGAAAAGAGACCTTTGCCCTCCCCAGGGTCGAAAATACCAGTAGCTTTAATCCACGGTCATGGACGGCTCTTTTCAAAATGCATGCTCCTTGCATTGTTTGCTAACGCAACTTGAGCTCATGCATGTCTTAACATTAATAATATTCCGCTGTCATTTATTGAGCCCAAATTTTCTTAGAACATCTCATGATGGTTTGGTTGCTAAGTAAGCAATGATGGCGCATGCTCAATAACAGTTTTTTTTTATTCAGGGCAGAGGTCTCTTTTCTCCAGTTTCCTCAGCTCAGCGAATACAAAGGAAAAGAGTCCTCTGATAGCATGGAAAGCTTATACAGCACTTCAGGCATTAGCAACATTGTTTCCATACAAATCAGATTACTTTAATTTATATCTTGTATTATTCTTTTTTAATAATTTTTTATTCTCATGGTACCTCTCCATTTACTGTGTGTGTAATGACACTGCGAATGATGTGACGAGGACTTGTCTCTGAAGCAAAACCACATCTGAAAGATGCATAATGCATTAAAAATAATTTAGTATATACCACACAAGTGAATAGTGCTTTGGTGTGCGCTTATTGGTTAACTCTGAGGTGATTAGCAAAGGTTCTATTCCCCTCTGAGCAGCTAAAGAGAAACAAAGTGTCTTCGCGTCACTTTATGCACTGAAAGTGATGTTTTGGTCCACTAGTTATTCAACTTGTGTGGTATATACTATTCACCTCAGTGTCGGTAAATGTGGTGGATATTTACCTTGCCGCTTTGTGGCTCCGTAAATATCCACCACTATTCATCTCCACTTCGGTGAATAATTGTTAAATAATAATTAACTGATTATGTAGAAATTAATAGGGCACAAAAAACGTTGTTTATAGTGGTTGTCCACTTTGCTAGTTTTATGGGCTAGCCACTTAATAACAGGAAAAAATATTTATAATAAACATAAAATAGTTCAAAATTCCAACTGACAGGAAGCACACTGGATGGCTATGTACAAAGCATAGTCAGAATTTTCCATTTCTGTGGGTGCATGATGGTAAGAGAAACAAATTTATCAGATTCATACAATGGCCATAAATTAAATGCAAGGACATAAAAGATAAGTTAAAACACAGGCACGAGAAATACAGGTTTTTTTTTTAGCCTTCAACGTACTCTATGGACAGGGTATTACTTATTGCGGGCCCAAGAGAGGCCCGCAATCCTAATCTTGACAGTGACCAGCGGATTGCGTATTACGCGTGCGCGCCACGTTTATAAAGACCAGCTGCAAAGCGGGAGTTGAAAATTTTGTTCTTCCACTAAGAACAATCAGAATGCGAAAAATGTGTCAATCACAACAAATTGTCGAAACACCGGAAGTTGAAAATCTGTTCTTCAAGAGCAATGTGTCAATCTCAACAGTGTGTCACATAAGATCAAGGCTTCTACCACATGGAAGATTGAAAACATTACGTTTTGCAGGCATTGTTTCGGCGTTGGTTTTGAGACGATTTACTGTGATTGCATTACAGATAAACCATGGCAAAATGAATGATTCCAACAACGATTGATCTCGAAAAATCCCTTACAACACTGACAACATAGCGAGTTCACCGACCGAGGAAAATCGCGTCTCAATTACACCGCATGTTCGATAAAATTATGCATTCCTTGCGTGACGCGCTACTCGGAATAACTGTCTCTTGTCCAGTGATTTTATCGACACCGTCTGAGAAATTTTCGCGACCTGTTGGAATTATTGCGGTGAATTGAGGTGACTTAAGTTATTTGTTCTTCCACCATGAACGGCTACAATGCAAAAGGATCCGAAATTGTGTCGTTCAATTAGGAACTTGATAATTTTTTTCTCCACAAAGAACGATTAGAATGCGAAGAAATGCGAAGTGTAAATCACAAAAGTTTCTCTAATGAGATCGACGCTTCTGTCACATGGAAGGTGAAGGTGACAGTGAAGGATCTTTAAGTGCATCTAGGCCCGCACTTTCTAACCTGTGGTTACCACTAGTATAAGTGTATAAAGCGTTTTGGTTTATATAAGGTAAGGTGTCTGATATTTTCATGACACCAAACTACAAACACAATGTAGCGTCATGAAAAACGCTTCTTACTTTGTATAGGCCGCTCCAATGTCGATAATAACAGCGTGCTTCTCTCCCCCAAGTCCAATAACGTCAAACAAAGGCATTATGCCTCTGTCATTTCACAGGAAAGTTCAAAATCACAACTCTTCACCACAGAAAGCTCCTACCCTTCCAGCCCTCCCTTGGCTAGTACTTTGTGTAAGACTTCGCTATTTCTGAAAATGAAAACGAGGGCGTCTAAACGACCGCAAACATAAAATCAGCGGTTTCATACATGTTTTCTTTCCGGTTTCCCCAGGCTTCCTCGGCAGGCCCGACTGCTCGACTTCCGGTTGCGACTCCCCTTCTTTCCCAACTTCCCCGCTTCCACCGTCCAGACCCGCTTTCCATCAAAATGGCGGGAGAGGCAGAAAATTACGATGTTGTGGTTGTTGGTTCTTGCATGACAGACCTTGTGAGGTTGGCTTAGCAACATCGTCAACTTCCTTCGTCATATCCACACAAAGTTGTCTTATTTAACTGTTTTTATTTTGCCCCATTTGCAGCTTCGTTCCGCGGCTACCCAAAGCGGGCGAAACCATTCATGGCGACAAATTCTTGATGGGCTTCGGTGGAAAAGGAGCAAATCAGTGCGTCATGGCCGCTCGACTAGGAGCTAAGACGGCGATGGTTGCTAAAGTGAGTACAACTGCATACAAACGGAATTTAGATGGTGATATTTTTCTTTCAAGCAGAATTTGATAAACACGCAAACATGCTTTTATACACAGTTTAAATTTTGCCGGCAAGCTGCCTTCGCTTGCACATGTGTTTGGCTTCTTCTGGCCGTAGTTCACAATTTTACGCTTTGACTTGCACTATTTCGCATGCTGTTTAGATGCAAATGCAATAATATGGTTTCTTTGAGCGTCGGAAATTGTACAGTACATTTTCCTATTCAATGGGCATTTGTATGTGTGTTGCGTACACCGTCTTAATTATAAAGAAAAGATCTCACTTCGATGATGTTGGCTAGCTTGACTTCTTGCTAATGCAGATCGAGTTAAGGTATATGACTTCTTGTTCCTTTTGGGGTTTTATGTTACTAAAATATTAAACGTGGCAATGAGCTTCAAGAAATAAAATGGTGTTATACAAAGTAATAGAGAATCTAGTTTACAGTACGGGGCAATACCGGAGATGTGTAAATTGCAATCACTCATTTAATTTTCGATTCCACGTCAAATGGAATACTGTATTTGCGAAATGGTACATTAAATAAAAGCTTAATGGCGAGAAACCGCAATTACACTGTAAATATTCTTACAGTATAATTTGTTTATTACGTACAACAGACTATGTACGGTACTTCAATTTTAATTACACAACTTCTAGCGAATTCATGCGAAAATCGATTAATTCTTTACATGACCGTCTATGGATTGTTTTGTTTAAAATTTTCCCGTGCTGCATAAAGAAACACTCAGTATTCAACTAGAAAATAATCGATGCCTTTTCGTTTGGCAAAAGTCATTAATCTTCTGTTCATCACCGATGTAAAATGTAATTATTTTATTGGACAATGTCAGTTCCTAAATCTCTTTTAATGGGCTTATACAATTTCATGTTATTGAAATGCAAATTTCTTTAACTCCAGCCGAGTTGCTGCTTGCCAGACAGACACAGGAACGATGAAATATTGCTTGCTGTTTTCATAAAACCCTTCCTTTTTGGGATGTTAGCATTTAGTGTTTGTCTGGCTGATTGAGTGGCAGTATAATTGACAGAGGAATCATTAAGAATGTTTTTCTAGTATGGGGCAGACACACAGATGGTTTGACAGCGCAAGAGTTATTTTCACTGCTTAACAAAATAAAAGACAAATATTTGGAGTTTTTAAGAATAAGTCTGTGTTGAGTATTTGTCTTGCTTGCTTGGAGGGAATACGTCTGTTTTCATCTTCTTTGGAAATGTTTGATTCTCAAAGTGGGTCGTGAACCTAGAATTTGTTTACAAAACTGCTCTTATTGACTGTTCTGAGAGCCGTAATTCAATACTGTGTTGATATGCCTTAATTAGGTTGAGCATGGCATGACCTCTGTATTAGTGGCATGTTTGACATTTATTTAAATCATTTGCCAATAAAAACTTTAACAAAATGTGACAAAAAAGTGACATTAAAACTGTACCTGTGTAGTCAGAATCAATGTTAGAGGAGATCCCTCCATTCAAACCTTTGCTATTATTATATTTGCATCTAAAGATATTTACCTCAAGCTATAAATAAAGCTTTTTTCACTTTGGTAAGTGGAGAGCACATTCAGTCTGTTTTAATGTTTATATTCTGTTTAACAAAACAAAGTATATTATCATTTGCGTCATTAGTTTTCTTCCTTTTGATTGGTTAAGAGACCTAACAAAATCAATTAAGGGTGGAAAGGGAATAAAATTTTGAGCTTTTCCTTTGGTCAAATTGTGGTAAATATGTTCCTTAGTTTTCAGTTTGCCTCCAGTAGTAGCTTACAACAACAACAACAACAACAACAACAACCTTTAATGTACTCTTGCACTTACACGAAAAGATTAATACAGGGTGGAAATTAATCTGTAAAGTCTTAAAGCACTGCTTATCTTAACTCTGCTGAAACCAACCAAGCCACCAATGCTTGCAAACAGGCTTTACCTTTTGTATGCATCATTTTATAATAAATAGTTACTTTTTTACATGCCATGTTTTGCTACAAATAATATTCTGATGCGCTATACTAACAGTACAATGGCTACAGAGTGCTTCCACAGTCTATGGGTCTATGGGTCTGGGCTTCTTCTATACTTGAGAGAATGAAGAATGAAGTGTAGTTTTTTTGCTTGTGTGTTGTTTTTGTGATTTAATTTTTAAGCCTGGCTGACTATAATATTAATGTTTCTAGGTTGGTGACGATTCTTTTGGACAACGGTACCTTGAAAATTTTAAACAAAATGGTGTCAACACAGGTATTACAGTATTGTGAAAAGGCAAGCCTCGTCTCTCCCCCCCGCCCCCCCTGGTGTCCCGGTGTGTCCCGCCCCCGTCTTCTCTCCTCGCCCTTCCTTTTTCCTCGTGCCGTCATGGCTGTTCGCGCGAATTGTCACGTCTCAGCGGCGGCTTGTTTCCTCAGACTCCTCCTCCAGCCTCCCTCTGTGGGGGGTCCGTGGGGTGGTCCTGGGGTCATCCGGGGTGCTGCGCGGCCACTCGCGCGGGACAGACCAGTGGGAAACATTGTGGTCACAGCTCGTGCGCTCTCTGGGGAAGTCGTCGGTGCACGGTCGCTCTCTGTGTTCCCGGCCAGAACGATGAGGGGAGTCACAACATATGCGCTAGCTGCTCCGGCGGTTCGCGGCGACACCGCACTCCGCTGCGCGTCGACGGCGAGTCGCGCGGTTTCGGATCCTCGCCGAGCGATCGGATTCGTGCACTTTTCACAATACTGTATATAGAAAACATAATTTGTCACCCCAATAAGTTTAATTTTCCTTGATTTTGAAGAAGAGTTGCATTGCTGAGTATTACATTTCTCACATGACCTCTGCATGCTGACCTTTCACTGTTGACCTTTGCAGATCATGTGAGTATCACCACAGAGGCTGCCACAGGAGTTGCTCCAATTTCAGTAAATTCAAATGGTAAATGGTAACTGTACAACAGTGTGAATCATTAATAAAAGCTAGTAAGAATAAATCTGTTTGATTCCCTGATGCATGATCCATGTGCCGCTTTGATTGGGTATGGTTTTGAAGCAGTTGTGTCTGGTCAAGAGAAGGGTATCATTGCCGGGAAACTGATCAGTGGTATGACAAATTAAGTCCAGAATGAGAATAGAAATTCGGAAGAGAAATAGTCTTTCCTTTAGAAACGTAACTAAAATCATCGCAGCATTATTGTTGATAGATTATTTCCATTAAAATCCGCCGCCTGGTTGCTCAGTTGGTAGAGCGCCGGCGCTGTGCGGGGGCGGGGTTCGCCCCCCGGACCCACCTGGGGTGTGCTCCTTTCGTTCCTCTGGTGCTGTCCTCGGGACGCCGTGGTCCCGTCTCCTGTCTGTTGGGGCGGCCCACACACTTTTCGCAGGTGGGCACGGCTCCCGGTGGTGGTCTGGCCTTTCTGTGTGTCGTGGTGCGCATTTGACACATGTGCGCTATATACATATCATATATCATTATTTAAAACACTGATAGTGAAACAGTTCTAAAAAATGCAAGTCTGTGATAGGTTAGGGATTTTTTGGTGTCTAGTCTTGTATAGGGTTGCAGAATCAGCTGAACATAGTCTGGTACCGGTATATACTGTAGTAAGGGTTTCAACGTCCCAGTGCCACACAACCACCGAAAAAATATACAGTGTCCCCCTCCCCCTGGGATCTATATAGGTTTGATTTCCACTTTTGTCATAATTGTTCTTTCCTGAGAGGAAGGGCACTTCTTCCGTCTCAATCTGTCAATAGTGTAAAAATTCCCAATTATAAACTATTTGATAGCTGCTGGTTTACAACTGAATTTATTTTGTTTACAGGAGAGAATTCTATTGTCATTGTGAGTGGGGCTAATGATATTCTATCTGATGAAGATATTAAAAGTGCAAAGTCTGTGATAACATCTGCATCAGTTTGTGTTTGTCAACTGGAAATAAATCCTGAAGTAACACATTACACTCTATCTGTTGCAAAGAAGGCTGGAGGTTAGTGTCACAGGGAATCTTGCAATATTTTACCAGTGTGTGTTGCCAGTTCAACTACTTGAACAAGTGAACTCGTCCACTTGGAACAAAATTGAATAAGCTGTGAACAGTCTCTGGCTGGAATATGGGCTGAGAAGGAATTCGCTGCGAGAAAAGTGGCCGGGGCTTCCCCCTTTCTTTTCTTTCCACTTTCTCTTTGCCCCATCCTTGACTAGATAGTCTGTTCACTGGCTATAAATAATTTGACCAATTGAAATGTGAGTCAGGGAGCAAAGGATAGCAAACTTTTTCATATACAAATCAACAGGCTTTTTGCCAGGTGTGAGTCCAGGAGTCCTATAGATGACCACTTTTCAGAGAAAATTAATATGAAGCACTGTATACAGGGTTTTGTTTTTAGCAAATTTGGAAATCTTTAGATACCGTCCTTTGCACTCATAACTGCAGAGCAACACCTTGCATGCTCCTCAGGCAGTCCCAAAGTCAGGCCTTATAAGAATTTTGGACTCCCACTTATTAAATCCTGGCTAATAGCCTGCAAACTGATAACTTTGAAGCATCAAAGTTAGGTAGAAATCAGGGTTGTAAGCACTAAGCAATTTGTCATAAAATTGTTATGCTTTTACCTGGTTCTTTGCAATCTAATTGAGGCTCTCTCTCGATTTTCTTTTCTCTGCAGTACAAACGATATTCAATCCTGCTCCAGCTTTGTCGTGGTTGGATTATTTTTATTATAGACTCAGTGATGTATTTTGTGCCAATGAAAGTGAGGTAAGAACACAAGGAATGGTATTTCTGATAATAATTAATTCTGTTGGCCATCTGACTATTCTCGAAATTTCAATATGTTAGCAGTGACAAAATAATGGAATAATAATGACATCAAAAACAACTACCGTATTTGTCGCATGGGTGACCAATTACCGCACATCAATCATGTGCACTTAGATCAGGGTTCCTTCTTGTTGTTTTCCTATACTGTTTGTGAAAGTGATTAATATACCTATTGTTATTATAATTACGATATACTGATTAGTATCTGGACCTTGCTGCATATGCTTCCGATTGTGAAATTACTTGCTCAAAGCTCCCTGAATTGCACTCCCCCTTTTCCAATTACAAAATACTAATCATAAGTCAAGAAGGTTTTAATATTACCAGCTGCGAGTATTTAGCCCAGTTAAAAATGTTGGTGGATTTGTTTGGGACCAGGATAAAGTGTCTGTTTACGTGATGTGTCAGCGTACTTGGGGAAATATATGTATATACTTAAAGTAACGCTTTCATTGATTGTGTTTCAGGCTGAACTTTTAACAGGTTTATCAGTAAAAACAATAGAAGATGCCGAGAAAGCTGTAATCATGATATTGGAGAGAGGAGCTGGTAGAGCTGTGATCACTCTTGGTGGAAAAGGCTCTGTTGTTGGGACTCAGGAAAACCGCATGCCAAAACACATTCCAGTCACGCCTGCCGAACCAGTCGATACAACGGTAACTTATTACACTTATAATGTAGCTTGTATACTTATTTTAATTAGTGACTTAATTGTCTTGTGCTTCAAACAATGTGGAAATAATTTAGCTAGTTTGGAAATTGAGGGTTTCATGAAGGTTGTTTTCTTGAGGCAGTGTGGCCGAGTGGTTAGAGCGTCGGACTTGTAATCCGGAGGTCGCGGGTTCAAGTCCCGTTCTGACCACTTGCTGGTGTTGTTCTCGGTAGTCCCGAGTTCAACTCCTCGGCTGCGTTTGTAAATAGCCAACTGGTCTGCCTCCCGCCAGTTGGGATTTTTAACCATGATTGTTATGTTTATTTACAATATTTATTTCACATTGGCCCCGGGGGATATTATTATTTTTTTTTATTATTATTATTATTATTATTATTATTATTATTTTTTTTTTGTTTGTTTGGGTGTGGAGGGAGGGGGCCGCCCCCCCAAACAAAAAAAAAAAAAAAAAAAAAAAAAAAAAAAAAAAAAAATTACAAAAAAAAAAACACCCCCCACGGAGGAAAAAAATTTTAACCCCCCTCCCGACCGATTTCCCAGATCGCTAGACTCCTCCTCCCGCCTGAATTTCCAAGCTCAAGGACCCCCCCCTCCCGCCCGGATTTCCAATTTTTTTAAAGGCCCTAACTGGACACAACAAGCAATAGAAAAGACACAAAATTTCTTCTAAAAGATCCCTGTTTATTATAATTTTCGAAACTGGGCTAATATTGCGAATTTTGTGGGTCAAATTTCAACATTTCAAATCAGATTATTTTACGATCGCGCATGTGTTTGAGTGATCTCCAGTACACTCTCCTCGAAAATGCCACTTGCTTTTTACGACATACAACAAACATACAAGATAAGAAATATGTAAGTCTTAAAAATTATGTAAAATAATGTAAGGAAAAACACAGTGAAAAATTAGTCCTTAATGTGCTAATAAAGAAAAACTATAATTTCAGTTGTCGTGACAAGGCGGCCTAAATTGGCGTGTGTTTACAAGATTGATTTCTCGCTGTTAGGACTGTTAGTGTGACATTTACTTGAGCTTATCAATAAAACCTTTTGAACTACGAAATTTTAAATTTTCCTTTTGTTCTGTTGGGCGCTGGACTCCTCCTTTCTTTCAAAGAATACAAGTTCATGCCGGCGTATTAAATGTCCACGTTCTGGCATCCATAAACTTGTTAACATATCGATCGTAAGGCATGATTAATTAAGTGACCCCCGAGGAATAATTTTTAGGTTCAGATCACCCCTCTCGCCCTGATTCCCCGAGCCATTAACCCCCCCCCCCCCACCTCCCCGCGAGAATTTCCAGTTTGCCATCCTTGGGGGAGGTGTGTATTTTTTCTGGAATAACCCATTCCTATCTTACACCACGAGGAACAATATTCACATCTTTAAGACATTGGTCAAATTGTTGGTACATTTGACTCTGGAGCGTGAAATCAGGGCCCAAGCCTGGCTGCTGGCATTGTAGTCTATTTTTGGTTAAAGATTCTTGGTTGAATCTCAAATCTCCGCTCATCTTCAGTGTAAGAACCTGTGAAACTCACCAGTAATTTAACAAGAACCTCAAAACAATATAGAGCAGGAAAACAATTGCTTCAAAACAAAGAAAAATTTCTTAGGTTCTTACACCGAGGTAAACCCAAAATCTCTCTTGAGTTGGGGGCAAAGAAAGTAGCCGCAAAGAAACATCCAAAGGTTGTACATAATAAAACACGTTGTATAACTAATGTAATGAGGTGTTTGGTTGCAAATGAATATTTCTGTTATTGTTATTATTAGGGTGCTGGAGATGCATTTATTGGAGCTTTAGCATTTTACATGGCAAAATTCAAGGATCTTCCCTTTGAAGAGATTGTTAGGAGATCTGGTGAAATTGCCCGAGCAACTGTGCTTGCTACAGGAACCCAGTCAAGCTATCCTAAAAGAAAAGAACTGTCTCCATCTCTCTTTAGCACTAATGTTCCAAGAAACAGATTATCGTCAACGTGAACTTCAATAGTAAAATAATCATAAAGAACAATATTATTATTTTTAATAATAATTGATTATTATTAATATTATGAATATTTACTCCAAAAACAAATGTCGTGGAGTTGATCAATAATGTTCACAGTAGCTTTTAAGGAGTGTTATCAGTTAAAAGCCAAAAAAATTGTATAAAATTGGTTGTTCTTGACAAACTTTTGTGGTTTTGTAGGTGTATGCAATCTTTTTTCGGAGATACAGCCTCTCGTCACTGCAGAGGCCTCCTTATTTTTCGTACAGGCTGGAAAATGGGGTGCCCATCCTCCCCAACTGAAGAAGCCTCTGCGGAGGAGAGAGGGAGACAGCCAAACCTGTCCTTGTGGACACCTTATTAATTGTCCCAGAGACCAAATTCTTACTTAACAGCTGCTTCTATTATGTGCATGGCAGCCATTGTTCGACATAACATCTTTTGACAGTTTACACTGTCAAACTGGCAAATAATAATTATTAATTTGAATTCCTGAAAACGTCTTTGATAACCATAGACAATCCCAACAATGATGGTCACTGATAGGGAATATTTTGGTCCAAAATCTATGTTTTGTTAAAGTACTCCAAAAAATATCCATACACCCCACAGGATTTTATGGTTTGAACTCCCACTGCATTAAAATTCCAGTTTAGCTTCATACTTTTCTTTAAAAGTTTTGGCCTTTAAGACTCCCCCTCCCCCCCCCCTTCTAATTGGAATTTTAATACATCATCTGTGGGGTGGGTATGGATACTTCCTGGAAATACATTTTCTCCTTTTCCGGCTACTAATAACAAAAACTACTGGATTGAAATGAATAGGCCATTTCAGAGTTACCCTTTGCCTCTGTTTCAAACAAATCTACATGGAGAACCATTGAAATGAAAATGAGTTTGATTTGCATGAAAATGGACCTGTAGGTGAAAACTCATTTTCATATGAATGGTTTTGCACTTGGACTCATTTTGAAACAGAGGCAAAGGGTAACTTGGAAATGGCCCATTGTGCAAAAAGATTTAAGTGTTGGGGAGGAAGTATTTTTGTAGCTTAGCTATTTTCAATTGGTCAGTTGAGTCTTACTCCCTCAGAATAATAAAGTTGGAGATGGAATTAATGTTGTGTGTCACGGTCCTTTCTTTAAAATCCTTTGGAAGCCATAAAAGTTAAAACCACTTTGTACAGCATCAACAACATTAGGGGTATCGAATGGTCTTTGCGAGAATGTGAGCAGAGCGTTTTTCTTTGCAAACATGAGCATTGACAAAAATTAGCCTTGTGAGAAACGAGCACTTTTCAAAAAGCTACCTCCACTAAAAACCGAGCATGCGAGCACTTGTAAAAATATGCGACCACTTGCAAACAAGCACCCACTAATATTTTGCGAGCATTCCAAGCACAATTCGAGCATCCAAGCAGAAGCCTAATTTTGCGAGTACTGTAAAATTTCGATAGACCATTCATGACCCCTAACATTGCTCATTAGCTTTTATTTAAAAGTTAATGGTCACACACTTGGGTTTTATCTTCAGCATGACTTTGGGGGTGAAATGGTTGGGATTAGAAAACTCTCGGATTGCATCTATAACAAAAGAAATCTTTATGGAATTTATTGATAAAATACTGCATATCTATGACCCAAGTTAACAAGACCTTATGTGTACTGAAAATAGTCTGAATTATTCTGTTGTATATTCACAAGCACACAGGCCTCCCACTTCAGTATTTTTTCACTGCAAGGATAAAAAAAGGGAAGAGAGGAGAAGAGATGACAAGAGAGAAGGAAAATGTCTTGTATATATCTGTTTCACAAAACAATCTTGTAGCAACACGAGGATCCTTGGACACTCCAGAGATAATACATTCTTTTCTGTTGCTTGAAGCATGCTTCTAAAGTTCAGAGCATTGTTCTTTGACTTGAGCTTTGCTTAATTAGTTATTTTGTCTCTGCTGCCAATGTTCATGATCCCAATGATTATTACTTGCCCTTCTTGACCTTTTGTTCCACAAATAAAACATGCTTGTTCACTAGGGAACAAAAAACGAAACTTAAATAAATGAGACAGTTAAAAATGGAGAACAGAATATCTGTCTGTTTGTCTGTTTCATTAGTCAAGAATGGTGACATTTCAGACATTGGTGTTTTCATCCCTCTAAGCAGTGGGACAAAGAAAACTTCTAAGTCCCAAACAGGAGTTTAACCCATGACTACCCTGCAAGCAGGCTCCCTATTTGGGGCAACTTGAATATTGAACTCTTTGAGCGCCAAAGGGCGCGATCCCACGAGTCGCGAGTCGGCAAGTGAAGTGAGCCTGCAAGCAGAAGGGATAACTTAAGTTGGATACTCTTCTTGCCTTGCCCTGCCACCTACCCCACGTTTTTTTTTTAAATTTAAAAATTTTAAAAAAACTTTCGCTTCAAACTCGACAGACTTTTCAACAAATTAGGGACTGCTCGTCTGCAAGTCTAATGACACATTAACTCTTTATTATAAAAACAAAAGGGAAAAAGCAATTGCATACATGCAGTTTCTGCTTACCAATAGGATCATGTTTCATAAACTCCAGCTTGGGTTTGAGTCTATTTCTTGTCATCATATAATAATAACCTGTTCCAGCCATGCTAACAAGCCGTACAATGATGCGTCTACAGAGATAAAAGGGAGTCAAAATAGAAAAAATAAAAATTAAAGTTTCAGAGGTAAAACAAATAGATCTGCAATGCCCATTCTGGATAACCTGAGTAAAAATAAAAATCTTTGCATGCTCATTTCTCCCCTGGGGAGAGGGGACCTCTAATGATATAGCTCTATGGAAATCTCTGTAGTGTCTTTGATTGAGGGGGTTGAATATGGTTTGCGGATCGACGGATTTAGCCTTAAAAAGCGTACGGATTGTGGATTTTTGCAAAATATTGAGCGGATTCGCATATGGATTTCGAACCAATACAGCGGATTGTGGATTAGCTGAGAATTTTGGAGTGGATTTTTGGACTTTTCATTTCAGGAAGTTCGGATCGTGGATACTAAACGACGTTCAGATCACTTTGGTGGGTCTTTGGCGGTATGTTGGCGGAATTGTCGCAAAAACAAGCAATGAAAAGGAACTTCTTGAAAAATCTGGCATGAAAACAACATTTACTCTCCATTAGAGTGAAAGTATACCATACAAAGTTTTCAAGTAATGTGGATTCGGATTTGAACGAAAATAGTGATGGATTGACAGATTTAGCCAAAAAAAAAAAAACCACGGATCGGCGGATTTGCATACCCCTATTCACCCCCTCTTGATTGGTTGTTTTCTGGTACTGAAGTTTGGTGTACAAGTAAAATCAACCAGGGACACAGATCTGATTTTGTATAGCTATATATGTCATCAAAAGCATATCATCACATGTGCTTCTGATGTCATTAGTACCAAATTTTTGTAAATTTGACACTTTTGCTGGTGAAGAAATATCAATGATGATGATAACCTTCAAATTCCTAAAAGCTTCAAGCTTCTAGGATTTGTGTGAAAAGAAAATTGTTTCATTTTTTTCCAACTGAAAGCATCGAGTGTAAGAATTGAGATGTCATTTTACTCGGACTTCAATCGATTTGGTTATAGGCTCCTTCCTAGGATAACTCCTTACCACCAGCCCAATCCCCCCCCCCCCCCACACCTGACCTTGCTAAAACTCCTTCACAACTTGTCAGATCATTCACAGATCAGTTCAATTGAGTATTTCACATATCGGTTCAAATCTGGCTTGTAACTGGGATTTTGGTCAGAGATTTAAAACTAAATTGTTAATTGCCTCAACAGGGACGCATCTTAGGGAAGGATGCAGGGGGTGCGCACCCCTCCCTGAGTATTCGCTTTTAAAATTTGCTTACGTCACCAGTCAGTTATGCCATTTCTTTAGTGGTGCACCCCCTCCTAAGAAAAATCCTGGATGTGCATCCCCTTCTAAAAAAAATCCTGGATCCCCCTGCTCAAGAACTTGTTCCCAGTTCACTTTAACACCCCATCGCCTACGTTGTACTGAGCAATTTGAAAAAGAAAAGTAATAAAGGGGTAATCGGGGTGCCAGAAATATTCGTCCGCGGAGTGCGGACTTACACTCTTAAAAACTCACTGCAGCAAACGCACTATCAGCCTTGAACATGATCTAGTGTGTTACTCAAAAATAAAGATTAGTGGTTACTTACTTTGATTTCGATTTGACCACTGAAATCGAAAATATACATAAAATATTAGCAAAACATTGCTATAAGTCAAGATTCTCACAGTATTTAAAATAAAACTGCAGGGAAAAAACTTACTTCTGCTTGGAAAGTGTCGGGAACCCAAAATGGCGACCTCTTTTACGTCATGTAATAAGTCATGAAAAGTGTACTTTTAACAAACCGCAAAGGTCTGTGGGATATCGCGCGAAGAATTTCAATATGGCGCGTCCCACGAATCATGTTTTCACTTGAAATGTTTTTGTTTACATTAAGAAAAGAGCTACATTTGGCGATTAAGCCTAGCTGAATAACTTAAGTTGGACACGTGAAAACTGCTGAGTTGTATGAAGAATGATCCGTCCTTTGCAGGAAGAAGTTCGATCTTATTTGAGATCAGGAGTCGCCATCACAAATTTGACGCAATGCGTTGAAGAACTTGTTTTGAACAGCCTAGATGCTGGAGCTTCCTGCATTACAGTTCGAATAGACATCCCGAATTTCAAGATTCAAGTGTCCGATAATGGTAATGGAATCGCACTTGGCGATCTGAAGTCTGTTGGAGAGCGGTACTCGAGCAGTAAATGCCACGTTCTTGAAGATCTGGAACAGCTGAGTTTTTACGGATTCAGAGGAGAAGCGCTTGCAAGCATACGCGAGACGTGTGATGTGCTAGAAATAGTCACTCGTCACCGCTCCTCTTATCAAACTTATTGCAAACTCTTTAGAAATTCGCAAGTTCTAGAACTCACAGAGTCTAGATTTCCAAGAGCTAACGCTGGAACAAGTGTTACAGTTCATGGTATTTTTGCAAACCTTCCAGTAAGGCGGAAAGCTCTCACGGAAACTCTTGACTTTGAGCGTGTTCGACACAGAATGGCATCTATTGCTCTCATTCACCCTAAGACAGCATTCTTATTGATAAATGATTCCACAGGTACAAAATGCCTCCAGACTCATGTCTGTAAGTCTGTTATCTCCACTTTCTCTCAGCTTTTTGGTAACCAAAGATCAAAAAATCTACAGCCAGTCAAATTTGAGCACAAGGATTTCAAATTATCTGGTTTCATTTCAACTGACACTCACCACAGTAAGAGTTTGCAATTTCTGTTCGTCAACGGCCGTCTTCTGTTGAAGACGAGAATTCACAAACTTGTTAACCACATTCTTGGGAAATCAGAACTTTTGCGAAAGTTGCCGGTGGTCGAAGTACAAGACAGTACCAGATCAGAAGGCTATCAGAGTAAGATAACAAGTCCTCAACAAGGAAAGATTGTTGACAAACATGGTATTTTTGTTCTGAACATAGACTGTCTTGTCACTGAATATGACATTTGTCTTGAGCCGGCAAAGACTTTGATTGAATTTCAGGATTGGGAGAAAGTCCTTTATTGTGTTGAAAGATGCATTGAGGAATTTCTTACTAAACACAACCTGTTTTCAAACCTTGAAGATTCAGGAAACTCAACAGAATCAGAGGCTAATGATGACTACAGTCACATGGGGAATTCATGTTACACAAATCTTGAGGCTTTTGAGTACAAAAAGGAGATTGAGACCAATAATGTTAAGAAAAGTTTACATTCTTCCACAGTTTATCGGTTGAAAAAGGCTGAAACAAGAGAATGTGTAAGCCAGGGCAAAACTTCTGATTACCCTTCAAAAGGGCATTCAGATTTATTAGATAGTGACACAACTGGAAATTGTTTAGAAATATCTGAAGACCTCATAGCTTCAGATTCTCAAATCCCTTTCAAAAGCGGCAATCTCAAACACAGTAAATGTAGACAAGCATCACTCTTCCAGCATCAACAAAGATGGAAAGCACTTGAATGGAAAAACAAAACAAGTTGCTTTCAGTGACAAAACAACATGCCATTCAAATCACACAGAGGGCAGAACTACAGTTGGTGAATCAAATGCTGTCAAAGAGACCCAAAGTGAAGTAAATACTACTTACACAACTGCTGACCTTGTATCCACTTTGTCAACCCACAGCCATTGTGCTCTCAGTGACTTGGAAAAAGCTTCTACCAGTCATACTGGGGTGAGCAGTATTGGACACAGCAATGTGCCAGTGACTCATTTCAATGAACTCTCAAACAAGAACAATACTGGCAGTGTGTGTGCTTCTAATTCACTCCCTAGAACTGCATGCAGCAAACCAGCCTCTGTTGACAAGGTTGAATGTCAGCCAGTAAAAAGCAGTGAATCTGGTTCTGCTAACACATCAAAGCATGAAAGATATGTACCTTTGTCAAACAGTAAACACAATCCAGAGTCCTCCACTGCATTGCCAAGACAAACTGGCACTTTTAGCACAAAAATTAACAAAGAAAGATCTGTGGCAGTGCTAGCATTCACTTCTCCATGCCCCATTACACTGAAAGGGCAGTGTACAAGAAAGAGACCTCAGAGTAACAAGGTTGCATCAGTGTCTGAGTTGGTACTGCCATCAAAGAATAGGAAGCTCATCTCATTACAGGGAAGCTGTCAAAGTAGAGTGAGATTCTTGTAAAAATGCAGGACGATTCTCTGATGTAAAGGATAGTGAAGGCAGCAACTGTAATTCAAACTGTAGCTGCATTGTACAAAAGTCTACTGAAAATAATTGTAGTACAAAGTCATCTGTAAGTTCTGGTGACTGTATTATTGCTCCAATGAGAACAAACAACTTGTCTGATACTGCCATATATGATAGTGATGTTATCTGCCGTGATTCCAGTTCTGGCGAGACTGTGCCAATTGAGGGGACCTGTGACACAGGTCATTCTTTTGATCTTATGCAAGCAGTTTTGAGTGATTCTATAGACCAGATTTGTTCATCAAGAATTGAAAGTGAGAGTCAGCAGTGTGAAGAATATGGCAGTTTAAACTCTGTTGTTTCAAATGTGAATGTTACTGAGAAAGAAAGAATTGCGAACAAGTGTACAGAGTATTTGGATTGTCCTCAGAAAGAGAGCACAGAAAAGAAAGAAATTGTTATGGAACAGGACGAAAGTCAGTGCTTAGTGACAGCAGAATCACGAGCCTAAATTAAATTCAGTTGACAAGAATGAATCCATGAGAGAAAGTCCTTTTTAGACAATGACTGGTATTGTACATTTGATGTGTCACTTGGAAGGAAACTCTTTATTAACACCCGAACTGGACACTCTTCCTTTGAAGGTCCTTGCAAATTTAATGCTAAAGATGATGACTGCTCCGAGGATCTGATTGTAAGTGAAGCTAATGGGAAAGAGACAGACTGTTCTCAGCACTTGCCGCACCCATGTGCCTCACACTTGTCATTTTCCTGCACTCCATGGCTTCCACGAGGGGATCGAAGACAGAGATCATCTGTTAACCATGACAGTGAATGGCATTTTATGCCCTGAAGGTATTGACTGAAGTATTTCATTGGAGGATCTAAAAATTAACAAAAATGCTTTTCTGCTTTCAGTGGGAAGCACTGTGATCTAATATTTTTATTATTCACTGGACTGCATCAGATCAAGAGGTTCAGTTTCAAAGCTGATCGTGTTTGCTCGGGGACAAAAAATAACATCTCTCATGTTCCTCTCCAGTATAAACATATATTTTCAAATTGTTGGGGCACCCTGACAGAATGCTGCGGGGGGGGGGGGGGGTGGAGGCGGAGGCTAGCAGTATTGGACTAGCATCCTATCCAGGGGGAGTAGCAGTGGTCCTAGTCACTTTGTACTAACTATCTATTGAGACCAGACTTACAGTAACTTACTGGCTGGATAAGCCCCTGTGACCTGGAGACAAACTTCATTAATTTACAGTTTCACACTGTGTGCAACGTGATGAAGGATTTGTGTTAATGGAAATAATTCTTTCTAAACATGTAACTTATCCAGACTATTTTTAACTGACATGTTGCTCCTTCCAAACTTCTATTGCTATTCAAATAAATCAACCTAACTTCTATTTATCATTTCAGGCATGGCTACGTCTCAGCTGGCTGATCTGTACAAGGAACACCTGGAACAGAAAGAATCAGAGGAAAAGCTCTGCAAGTGGAGAGATGCGGACACGCTGCAAGCGTACGAACAAGATCTGTTAAACAGTGGAGGAAAAACTGTGGCTCAACTGCTGGACAGTTGGCAGAATCCTGTGTTTACTGCACCAGAAAAGGTGAGATTATCAACATGTTAACTGGAATGGGTAGATCTACTGGGGTTCATAAATTCCTTCCTTTTTTTTTTTTTTTTTTTTTTTTTTTTTTTTTTTAAAAATTTAATTTTTTTTTTTTTTTTTTTTTTTCCAAAATTTTCTTTTTGTGAAAAAGAATGTCCCTGATACTAATTTTTCAAATGACATTTGATTACCCTTCAGTTGGTAACTGATTTAGGACAAGTGCTAATTTGACTTAACCGTTTATAAATCACTCAATTTACCCACTTATTTTGTTCTTTGTTTGGAAGACTATTCTCCTGCCGTTATAGATTATTCTTGAACGTCAAAATTTTTCTGATCGGTACTGTAGTTTAAGTTATTATTTTTTTTTTTCCAGGACATACTAATGATCAACAAACCGGCTGGGGATAGGACACGGATCTCAGTTCATAATGTGGTTCACCCATATTGCTTCACAACAGACATGCTGACAGGCATGCGAGTACTGCGACAGCTGGATGATAAGTTTATTGTGGGGGTAGTTTCACAAGAAGGTGAGACTGTTACTTTTAAAACCCATAAATGTTCAAGAAATTACTGGCACTATGATTGGTCAGTTTGAGTTCACAATGGCTCCATAAAGCTTATAGCCTACCCTGTATTTCTCACATCAGGTTGTAACAAGTAACACATGTTTAGCCATGGACCTTTTGTCATGATTTTTTCTTTTGAACATTTTATAAGAGAAATACTCAACTTGCTCCTCATGCATTGTTGAGTTATATAAACACTTGGGAAGTTTTAAGATCACTTGAAAAGTGTAAGAAGCACTTGGCTAGGCCTCCTGTTTGAACTCTGTCTACTTTACTCATGTTCTTTTAAATTCCTGCAGGCTTTTATTTCTCAACAATACACTCAGTACATTTTAATTCTTACATGTAAGCGTGGCCAATCTTTTATAATTTGCATTGTAAACTTAATGCTTTGTACAATAGTTCTGCCATCACATAAACTATGGATTTTGTGAAAAGTACCTACTGGAAGGAGAATCTGGACCCGAATAATGCATTTTTTTGCTGACTTTCATGTCTTTTGGTTTTTGTCCTTTTTAGGAGAGGATGATGGCTTACTTGTTTTGGTAGATCAACATGCTGCCCATGAGCGAGTTCGATTAGAGCATCTTCAATCAGGTACATGGACATGTAAAAAAAGATACTGGTAATTCAAAATAATTTTAACTTGTACTTTGGGTAAGTGCATATAGAAAGATTCATGTGCAGAGGTCATTTTTTTCAAACATTCAAGTTTAATTATGTATATCCATATGCTTTGTTCTCATAATTATCTTTGGTTCACAGAACTTTTTGAAGATAGTGATGTGTGTCAGACAAAAGACAGACCTTTCATCAAGTCTTCCTTAGTCTCTCCACCTTTAAGGTTGTCCTTGTTTCCAGAGGAAGTTCGACTTTTAAAAACATTCCAAACTGAAATTGAGCGAATCGGAATACGTTTTGTGATCAGCGAATCTTCACATGTCTCGCAGGAGACAATGATCCGTATACATGGGGTGCCATCAGTATTTGTGGATCGTGAGGTGTCAGAAGTTAAGCGTGGAAGACCTTCAGTGGCTGTCAGTAACATTAAGGTACTAGTTCATAAATCACACCATTTGATGCACTTTTCCTTCCTTTTTATTGGCGGAGAGCCCATTAACTCATCTAGAAATAACTGTAATTTGTCAGTATCTCACTGATAAACTACTGTATTTACTGGGATAAGCAGCGATGTCGCTAAGGGCCAGCTGCCGGCTAATTTAACTGGCTGAAAAAGAACTTAAATCCGGCTGAAATTTCACATGAAAACAAAGGCTTGGGTAAACTTTTAGAGCAACTAAAGCCAGAAAAGCCAGCTGGGCTTGTTGATGAGCTGGCTTACTGTTTTCTTAGCTACATCCCTGGATAAGCCCCGCAGGGTGGCACTTATTTGAGGGCGGTGCTTATTTAAAATTTTCACGCCACAAAGAATCTGATCTTTTACAGTGATTGAAAATATTGTCTTTTGATTGTCAGTATTTGTGTCTTGCTGAAGAGAAAAGTGGGTTAGCTGTCCTGGGAAAGTTCGTGGCCTTCACAACATATATATAAGAATTTTTGGATAGAAAACTATGGGCGAGCAGCAAAACAATCACTTTGAACTGCAAAGCATCGCTTTTGATGGAAAGAAATGTCCAAGTCTGTTTTAGAGTTGCTTTGTAGTGCTGTTTTTAGTTAAATGGAATTCCTCAAATAAGCGCCACATCGGGACTGCGGCGCTTATTCGGGGGCGGTGCTTATTAATTTCCCTTATGCTGCACTTATATGAGAGCGGCGCTTATTCGAGTAAATACTTGCTACTGGAAAATCACAATATTTTGCCCAACTTCTTTCATTTGTTTATTTTCTCCACCTTGAAGTATTAATGGGTACTGGCAATTATGGTAATTGTTAGCAGGCTAGGGTAACCTGACAGAAATTTGGGTTGGTAGTTAAGCTGTGATGAGATGCATATAGGATCCCATACAGTTGTAGTACAATACTCCTACTTCTTGTGTGTTAGTACTGGCACAACTACTACATGTTTTTATTTCCTGATTAGGCGCTGATCAGAGAGCATCTTGAAGTGAGTGTTTACTAATCTGAGAATAGATTGTAGTGATGTTTGGTAAATTAGTAATGATATTACATGTATGAGGGAGGTGCAGTGGCCTAATGGTTAGTGCACTGGACTCTGGATAGGGCTGTGACTAAAAGTGGGACGGGGACTTGGGGACTGGGACACGGGACGCGTGTTTGGGACGTGGGACGCGTGGGCTGGGACTCGGGGACGTGGGGACTCGGGGACGTGAGGACTCGGGGACGTGGGGACGCGCAAACGAAAAGACTAAGTTTTCTGCGTTTAATGTAAAAAATACAATTTTCGGTCTTATTTTTTTAATAGCTTTATTGGGAAACATACAAACAAGACATTGAACATTGAAATATGCAACATAATGTAAATAGATTGGGACAGAAACATTTCTCAAAGGAAAAAGCACGAACGGAAGGTCCGACGTTGTTTGCTTACCTCTTTTACCGTGAGAGATCTCACTCACTCACTCACTCACTGCCCATTGTGCCCACTGGCACGTAGGGCAGCAACAAAGGTCCTCCACTGCTGTCTGTCTTTGGCCAGCTGTTGGATGGTGTTCCAGCTTTGGTTTAAGCCCCTCAATTCTGTCTCTACTGTACGTCGCCATGTATTCTTGGGCCTGCCAGGCTTGCGCTTTCCTTCGGGTGTCCAGTATAGTGCTGTCTTTGTGATGGATTCGTTTTCCTTTCGGATGACATGGCCAATCCACCTCCAGCGCCGTTGCATAATAATAGTACCCATGTCCTCCTGTTTGCACCGCAAAAGTAGATCCTTGTTGGAAATTGTTTGAGGCCAGAAGATGCGAAGTATTTTTCGCAGACTTTTGGTATGGAAGGTTGACAGCTTCTCAAGATCACTTTCTAACATTCGCCAACATTCTGACCCATACAAAAGGGTAGACAGGACACAGCTTTGATAGATCTTGAGCTTGGTATGTGTACCGAACTGTGACGACCGCCACACATTGCTCAGCATCCTGAAGGTGTTTCTGGCTTTGTTCAGCCGGCTCTGGATATCTATGTGAGAGATCTAGTTACAGAATATTTCCAACGCGAATTCATCTTAAACCTCGTGGGCAGCAATGGAGGTCTTTCCCGGCAAGTACATACATGCTTTTCGTTGCTCTAATTCTTCACTATCTGTACTTAATCCTCGCTTATTTCGACGCTCAGGCATGCTTCAGGACAACCGTTGTCTATGTTATATATTTCAATGTTTAATGTCTTGTTTGCATGTTTCCCAATGAAGCTATTAAAAAAATAAGACCGGAAATTGTATTTTTTACATTAAACACAGAAAAATTAGTCTTTCGTTTGCGCGTCCCCACGTCCCCGAGTCCCCGCGTCCCCGCGTCCCGAGTCCCCACGTCTCCACGTCCAATGTCCCCAAGTCCCAGCCCACGCGTCCCACGTCCCAAACACGCGTCCCGCGTCCCAGTCCCCAAGTCCCCGTCCCACTTTTAGTCACAGCCTCTGGATAGAACAGTCTGCCTGACAGTAAGGTCGCCACTCAGATTGCTCTGTGGTCAGATCGCTCTCAGTCAGATTGCTCCCAACCAAAGTCAGATCACTCAATAAGAAGATCTACAGATCGATCAAGATGATTGAGTACTCAATTTTGCTGGTAGCTTTCGATCGCTCCATGATTTAACTTTATAGTGTAAAGTATTCCTTACAACAGATTGTTTGAGTTTCGCTCCTAACTTTCGATGGCTCCATGTAGTAAACTTTAGTACCACTGTTAACTTAACTCTTTTCTTAACATGGAGTGATCTGACTTCAATTGGGAGCCATCTGACTTTAGTGATTGAGCGCTCTGACCATGGAGTGATCTGACCGCAATTCGATAGTAATGCTGAGAAGTAACCTGTAAAGACATACCATCAGGAATGGGGGGATTGGGGGTTAAGCAAAAACACAGAGCCTCATCATGCCACCTAAATAAGTTATTAATACAAGCCCCAACTGGTAATGAGGGCCATTTTGCCCAAGTGACAAAGGGGTGATGCTATACACTTGATTAATAGTAGTTTAGACAGTGGGAAGTTCTCCTTGAATCCTTCAGGTGTTTCTATCAAATGGAATTTCATGGTTGAAAACATGTTAACAATAAACTTAATTTTCCTAACAGCACATATCAAGCACTTGTGGGGTGCCAGCATTGATTCCCAAGGTGATCTCTCAAGTGATCAGCTCCCAGGCATGCCACGGTAGGAAAACCACTTAAACCAACTTGTTAGAATGGTCTTTTCTTTTGCTTAATTCCAGCCTTTTTGAAACCTTTGGTGCCATTTTTTGTTGTTTAGGCGCTGTAAAGTTTGGAGAGCCCCTTGGTTTAAGTGAGTGTCAGGAGCTAATCAGGTCTCTGTCCAAGTGTCAGTTACCTTTTCAATGTGCTCATGGCAGGTGGGTGGAGTGACTGTTTCTTCATGCATACTTTCAGTGGTGCTTTTGGGGGCTGTGGTGGACTGCTCCACATCCCAGATCGTGCTTCCCACTTCCCTCTCATTTACTGTGCCTGCCAGCTAGACTCATGCGGGCTTTTCCAAGGGAGGATCGTAGTATATACCAGTATGTGTCTCCAATCCAGGAACATTAGGGGAGGGGTGCATTTTTGGCATTGACAAAAAAACAGAGCTCTCCTGATTCCACATTTTAAGATCTGATTTGATGAGCTGGTTCTTGCAACTCATCAAAACTGTTCTGCAATAATTATTTGTACTGTAGATTATACAGTCATGTAACTGTTTTTTGCTGTGTACACAGGCCATCTGTTATTCCACTGGTTGATCTCAAATTTTTGGAAAAGAAAATGAACTCTGAGGTAAGAATGAGAGTGAGAACGTTTTGAATGATTATTTTAAATCATTGAGAATTAGAAGGCACATGTACCTTTGAGCAACACTGACAATCAACCAAACTTGAATTTCTTTAGTATGTTGTCTTTGTCATTTTGTTTGAATTTTCCAAAAACATATGGAACTAATAAATTTGGTAAACCCATTCTATGTTTGCTTCTTTCAGGAAATTGTACATCGGCCAAGGATATCAAAACTGCAACTTGTCAATCAATTACCAAAGAACACCTTGACTCTGTAATGACAGGACTTGGAATTGCTATCCTGACCATTCATTTGTTCATTGCTGGAAAGGAACGAATCAGGGTTGCGAGGGTGGGATAAATAGTATTTTATTTCAATAGTTAGAAATCACCCACAACTAGCTATAGTTTTTTAAAAATGCTCCCAGGTGTATGTAAAGTTTTTCATAGGCCAATCAGAAATGTTTCTGAAAATGTCATGTGGACTTGTTTTGCCTGCTACAAGACTGCATCATTGAGTAAAAGTACTTTTTACTTCCAGATCACTGACTTGGTTAATTCTTAGATTTACAACTTGTTACTTGATCTTCCCACTTCAATGAAATTTGGTTTAAAATCATCCTGTTTTTCTTTATCCCTTTTCACCAATTTTGTATTGTTAACTGTGATCCAGCCAATTTTTTCTTGTCTTATATTAAACCCTTTACATTGTATTTCTCTTCAATGCACACAGTGGACAAAAAGAATGAAAAGTTGTAAGTACTGTTTTGTATTTTTGACCAACAGCACTCTGAAACTTGTTGCTTTAGGACAGGAAAGGTGGCTGTTTCTAATGAAATATTGGTGTTTAAGAAAATGTAATTGGCCAAATCCCTGAACATGTGTGTATTTTTTCTTAAAATACCAAATCACCTTACAATTGAGGGAAATCTTGATAGTTCACCAAGGTAAAAATAGGTGAATATATGTAAAAGGAAAGAATATTGTTTACGACTGGGCAATGTTGAGATGAAAATGCAACTGAAGAACTTGAAAAATTCTAGGCCATACTTGTCCAAATAATGCCATCAGACTTATGGCAACTCCTTACTTCTTTGAGAATTAATGCTAAACAATAAAACAAAGGTAAAGAAAGTTGTACCATTTTTTTATTTTTTGTAACACGGTGAAGAAAAGCTTAATGTGTGCAAATTTAAGATTACTGTCAGTCAGAGAGTGTTGGTCATTGGTCCCTTGATCTGTTGGTCAGTCTGTCACTCAGGGTTGGTTAAGGTTTGGTCAGGGTTGGTTGGGATCAGTCTGTCAGTCGGGTGGGTCAGGGTTGGTAAAGGTTTGGTCAGGGTCGGTTGGGGTCAGTCTGTCAGTCGGGTTGGTCAGGGTTGGTAAAGGTTTGGTCAGGGTCGGTTGGGGTCAGTCTGTCAGTCGGGTTGGTCAGGGTTGGTAAAGGTTTGGTCAGGGTTGGTTGGGGTCAGTGTGTCAGTCGGGTGGGTCAGGGTTGGTAAAGGTTTGGTCAGGGTCAGCTGGAGTCAGTCTGTCAGTAACAATAACAAAAAGTTAGATGTGATGTTTCTTTTATTACATCAGTGGCATTTTCTACAGAAAGGAACAATCTAGTTCCACTTTTACTGAACCAAGATGTATCCCATGGCTTTGATGTTTTTTGGGCCATTATCTGCAGTATAGCCCTTTATGGCATTATTTCCACATGTGTTGGAATCATCAGTCGCGCCTCCTGTTCCAAAACCGATTTTGGAATCACAAGTTCTGCAAACTCTCTGGTCGTTTCCAAGGATACCGATTCTTGCTCTAGCATAAGACTTTGAACCACCAACCATATTGAACCCTTCATTTCTACACCCAGTCTGCAATGAGGCTTGGGAGCCAATCAGCGACTTCCATGTTTTATAACCCAGTGAGGTGGCGCGGTATTTTCCGTCAGCGATCAGTGAGTACAGAGAGTTGGCCTGCTTTTTGATGACAATGAACTTGTTCTGATGACCGATTTTCATTCCAAGACAAATCTTGGAGAAGGGTGTGTTCCAGTAGGTCGGTAACTTGGTCTCTTGTGTGTCAAACCCAGTCTTGCCTCCTGCAAGGTTATAGGCATTTCTGTCGCTCCAGAACTTAGAATCATAGTGGAAGGTTTTCTGAAATACAAAAGAAAATATTGCTCAGTGCATTGAGTTTCTTGCTTGCTATCGAAAGAAGTCAGCTACATACCTTTGTGCCGTCAATCTTCATGGCCAGTGTCCATCCTCCATCTCCACATCCAAAGTTTCCCATGTGACAGTAAACAGGAATCTTTTGTGAACCAAACTTCAGTGTGAATACTTGACTTTTTGTTGACCTGTGTTGAAAAAAAAATGATGCTGGTTATATAATTAACACAACCCTTAAAATGCCAAAAGTGGTCAAAGTGAAATTTTTCCTTACAGTGGTAATGGGAATAAAGGAAAAAATCAACTACAGGATGTTTTTTGATCCACACAGCTAAGATTACCGAAATGTATTGTTGAAGTCATGTAGGGAGAATTGAACTTTGTAGATTAGGACTAAGAAATGCATAAGATTTGGACTAGTCATGCTGAGATTTAAAATTAACTTCAGAACATTTTTAATGTGCTTTTATCTCATATTGTCCAGCTTTGTAATTTTTTCATCATTTATTAGTTTATTTTGTTTTATTTTTCATATTTTCCCCCAGGAATTTTCTGAAAATTACTGGTAAGAAAGTCTCTTGGTTTTAAACTAACAGTGACCACCATCTACTTTCTATTCAATATGTCAGATACAAAGCGAAACATAAAGAATTTGTATAGACTCTGGATTAAAAGGAACTTTGTTGCATGTGCTAAATTTAAATTCTACTAAGTTGCATTGTAACAAATGTACAGAAGTCGAAGTCAGTAACCAGAACTTGTAGATTAATGTGACTATGTTTCTGACAAAACTTGCATGTAAGTGGCAGAAAAATAATAATGAAAAAGAAAATAAGCAGATGGAGGGAGGCAACCACCCCCACCCCCACCCCCTTGGCAAATAGCTCATCAGATCAGTTTACAGTAACTCTACCTCCCTTCCCAAAACACAGTTGCCCCTTCCCAAAAAAAGAAGGGAAAAACGTTTTTCATCTGCCCCCCCCCCCCCAAAAAAAAAGAAAGAAAAATAAATGAAATGAAATACCAAAAAAGGTGTACCCAACTCCAATAACATTTTTTCGTTCATTCGAAAACAACAGTTGCAATTTGAAATAGAACTTTATCAATAGCAAAACTCAATTTAATAAAGGCTATCATCTCAAATAGATAGTTCTTTACAATGAATTGTTGTACTGTGTGTTCGGTGCCATAAAATATATTGAAAGAGGCTGAAAGTTCAGTAAAAGGGAAAATTGATTCTTTGTGGTTATGTCACATTATAGAGCAACACTTTTTGCCCCAAAAAAGGCTTGAGATTTTTTTATTGTTGCTAATTGTAATATCAGAGACAAGAACGCAGTAATTCAGAATCCTTCCATAATGTCTACATTCAAGACGCCGTGAAAGTACAATACACACATCCCAGGTAAAATGAGTCTATTAAGTCTATTAACTTGTGCAATGTTTGCGTCGAAAAAAGAAGTTTCCTTCTGGACGGATTGCGTGCCTACTTTCAGATTTTTTTTTTTAACACGTGAATTGAGGACGTGCATTGTGATTTCCTTACATACATCAAAAGAAAGGTTTATTTGTAGGTGCCTAATACCTCTAATACGTACCGCATAACATGAAATTCTATTTCGCGAGTTTCAAAGGGTGACAGTTTGCGACATAGTGAATTTGTTAAGCGTATTTTTTAACAAATAAGAAACTGTTTTTTTGTTTGGTTTTTCGCAACATGGGATTTTTGTGATTTAAAACGTATTGCGAAAAGTTAATTTCGCGCAAATTTCATGTAATATTATAAGTACTGCCAACTTATTCGAGATCTGGACAAAACCCGCGCGAAAATTCCGGGACAATTTCGTATCAAGGTTGAAACATTAACAAGGTGTATACCAACTTACTTGTATTTTTCATACTGTTCCTTGCATGAAGATGCAGGGACGGCTGTAAAGAAAAATAAACCTCTGGTTAATTGAAAAGCGCATGTTTAACAGGATTGAATCGAAATGCGTTAATTAAAAAACAACTGGAAAACAGTGCCAAAAAATAAGTAATTTACCCGGCTGTGGAGGAGAAGGTTTCTTGATCACTGCAATCAGACTTTCCAATTTTGTTTGCAGCATTTTCATGGCATTATTGGCGTCCGAGTCCTGAATCATGTTACAGATCAGGTTACAGGCCATCATCTTGTCGTAAGGTTTGGCACAAGATGGGGTGGATTTGTCTCCATTCACGGTCAGTACAAGGGAGATTGCGATGAAACAAGCTTGGAAAGACAAGCGCATGTTGACGATTTGTAATACAAACGTTTTGCCTTACAAGTAAATTCTGTGGATCGTTCACTCTTTTGACTAGCCCATAGTCTTGACCTTGTTTTTGTCCAAGCTGACTGAATCATTGTTTACAAACGCGAGAATTTTCTTGCTTGCAGCCAGCATCCAATGAACTCGGTCCAAGTTTTTCCCGGAAGTTTGTTTTGTTATTGTGCGCGCGTCGTTATTCAGTTATTTGCACAAGTTTTCTATTCAATACAGCCTCTTCCATACACTCAAAGCGTATTGAGAAAAACTAAAGTAAAAACCTCCTACTTTGAGCCGTCTCTATTCAACGGCCAGCTTCTATCCTTTTCCAGAAACTAGAAGCCGGGATATTTCGCATTTCGAGTATCAAGCGCGGCCCTGAAGCAAAGTGGTGACTCGCGCCTCTCCACAGAATTTCGCGGCGTTTAATTGCTCCAAGAAAATAGACAAATATAAATGACTCGTATCCCTGTCAAAATCATATTCGAAATAGGAATTGAGCGGTAGAAGAGAAAAGGATTGAAAATCAAGCGAGGGATGCTTGGGTTGGGGACCCGCAGTGGAGAAGAAAAGCTGGTGGTGTATTTCCCCTGTGATTTCAATCACGAACACCGCCAGAAAATCAGATGATTCAGTATTTGTCAATAAACCTTTGAAAACTGAATTCAAATTTCACAAGTTGCTCTTTCCTCGGCTGGCAATATTTGGAAAATAAGTTATCAAACAACACTGATATAGCTTAGAGTTATTTAGTTCAAGGTGCGGTGACAGTGGTAATTCGATCATTACCTTATCTAGGAGAAATTTCTACCAGAAAACTAGCACTTATCGCAGATTAGTTCTTACCGTAGTTTTTTTAATGCAAAACTATACGTGTTCTGTTGTTTGAATAGACTACAAAGTCAACTGAACCTTTGTTTTGTTAATGTAGATGTGCCTACTAATACGTATTTCAGAGTAAACTTTTCAAATGTCAATAATACAAGCGTCACTATTATTAAAAACCCATAATTGAGTTGTTTCAGTTGTTAAAAATATTCATTCTCCTTACAGATTGCTATATTTTTCCTGTTTTGTCAGCTGTGAGAATTTGGTGGCATTAAGGCAGTACACTCCCATTGGATGACGTTTTTCTTTGTGTAGGTCGCGTGCCTGTTAGACGGGTCACCGCGGAAGAGTGTTAACAGACTATTGTGCTACCTGACAAAATATAACTGATCGAAAGGAGTTGTTTGAACAGAAAACTAAAAATATCTCAGTATTGAACCAACTTTCTGACAGCTTCATGGAAATGTCAACCTTGAATAAAATAAGGGTTACAAGGTCTAATAAAGAAATAAAATAAAATCGAAAACAGTCTAGCTTTTTATCGGCTTCCCCTTTTTCAACACTTCTCCCTTCCCGTCTCCTCTCTTCCCCTAACACACACACTCGCCCAGCGATCGACTGGTGGGGCTGGGGTGGGTCGGGGGGGGGGGGGGGAGGTAGGGGACAACAATACAGCTTTTAAAATAGCCAGCGTCGTTTGAAGAATTCGCTTGCCGTAATTTTAGGGGAAAGTTGTTCCACAAATGAGCTCCACTGTATGAAAAACCTATCAGTAGGTTTTGGAAGAGCTAGTTTGTTTGTTTTCAGTGTCCCTTAAACGGTAAACACTCAGGTTGTCGCGAAAAACAAATCTTGATGTTAATTTAACTTTATAATTATTCTGGTGTCATCGCATGTAAGGTCTTCAACCAGAAGTACATGATAGTTTTTTTAAATCGTTAATGAGAGAGTTTCTGCCATACAAGTGCCCGGAACAATTCGTTCAAGTTGCTATCATGACTATCCTCATAGCTAGCAGATATTAATAAGAGGGTTGCACGATTTTGAAGCTTTAAAAGCTTTTCAGTTAGTCCTATGTTACAGTTTTCCCACACAATTATCAAAATGAGATAAGACTATTTATAAACTTGGATTATAATACTGAACGGAATATAAAGAGAAGCAATTTTTTGCAGACATTCTGATTGGTCTTTGTAAAACAAAAGTTTCAATGTCACGGAAAAAGCGCGAGACAACAACCGGAAATCAGTCTGCTTTCGCGGGCTGGGAACGAGAATGACGCAATCTCGTTCTCGTAGCCCACATTCTTCTTGATCAGCGTCATTCCGCTGAATAAGAGTAACGCTTCGAGGTAACGCGGACCCTCGCCCGAGAAAAACGCGTTCTGGGACTCGCACATGCACAGACATAAAAAAAAACTCTCTCTAGGAGATATGTATAAGTAGCAAGGACAAAAATAACGAAATGAATAAAAAATCTAACATTTTATTATTTTTAAATAAAACAACCGTTTTTATAGTCGTGTACTTGCGTTATCATGATTTTAACTTGCGTTACTGTTAGCGCGCGCTTGGCGCGATTCTGACGTCAATGTGCGTTTGTGAGGTCAAAGGTTACAAACTCCTACGGGAATGCATTGGGTTATACGAGTGTGATGGCACAATGCTGAAAATGGACAAGAAAAAAGTTTTCATATTGATCTTTCTTTGTTTCCTGGTATCAAACGCAGTTTGCAAAGGTAAGAGACATCCATTTATTAAATTCGCTTTTACCAATTTATTAGAAAACGCGATTTACTAGGCTCTGGATAAAACTCGCGACGGAAATTTGGACTTGCCAAAACTTAAGAGACAGATTTGTTTCCTATTACTAACGAAACGTACAGTACTAAACATGACTGAAAAACCCGCAAAGGAGAACATGCCTGTTAAAAAAAACCTTCGTTTCCATACCGAGTTACTACTCCGGCTATGCAGGACGAGACAAAAGGTTTTCGCTCTTTGTAAGGAAGCGGGCGTTTCCCAAATTGCGCGCTTGTTTTTTACCACCTTGGCCCTTTCTCAGTTTTCACAAATTAAACCAACCGAAAACATCATTATTTTCTGGTGTTTCGACAAAACATAGACAGTTTGTGAATGGCTTCCTTTCCCGTTTGGCGGCAGCATTGCTCGATCCTGATTGGCTAAGCGTGCCATCTTCTGCACTTAGTTCAAGGTGGCTTCGAACCGTTTTGAAATTGACGAAAATTCAGTCAAATTAATGAGTGAAATGCATTTGAGATCGATTTTCGACTTCTTTGTGAATGAAAATCGGCATGTAGCTTTAAAAAATGTTTAAATCAAGTTTTCAGCATTTTAGACGAAGAGTAAGAAAGGAAAACAAGAGACTATTCACTTTCAAATTGTTTTGGATCACTATTATCGGCAAACGCTGGTTGATCGGTTATTGATAGCGGTCTTCTTCGCGCCTTTAGCTTCGCCTTACAAAGCTTGGCCGCAAAATATGTCTTTTTCACGGTAAGGAGGTAAGAGGTCTTATTTTTTCTCAGCGCGTGAGCGGGCAAGATGAACCGAATCCTGCAATCTGATTGGTTCCGGGAGCGGGCGGAATTTTCCGATCTTGACCGCGGTCAACGGATTGGGATGCAGTTCCGCGCGAAATCGAAATCAGTTTGCAGTGAGACGAACAAACACATGAAAGTTTTGCTCTCCAAAATGGAAATAACTGTTCACCAACCGTTGTAAATTTGAAAGGACTAGAAAAGCAGTGGAATTAAAGGCCTCAAAGTTCTTCAAAAGGCGAGTATTTGTTTCTTTCTCAGCAAAATTGAGTTGTAGTTTGCCGTTCGTAGTTTGCCCGTGTTGTTTGTGCATTTTGCAATGATTCTCACGCCATTGCGGTAAACTTCACCACGGTTTTTAGACTCTATCTATGAGTTTAATTGCCATGTTTATCTGTCAAGTTTTGCTAAAACAGAAACTATTTGTCGTCATTCAAGGAAATGAGATTTTTTGATTAAAAACGAACAATTTAATTATCACAATATTGTGCCGTACGTAGACACTACGCATTTCATTCAGCTTGGCACTGTTTATCAGAATAAAATTTTCCTGGGAAAAATGCAGGGATTATTAATTTGTTAAATACAAGTGTGAATAGCTAAAAATACTGTTTTCGAGTCAAAGAGTATTTTTGAGTCAGAGAAATAGGCTTAACACCCTGCGAGCAAAGATTCTTTCAAGACGTTTCAAAACATTTATCGAGAATTGTTCGGGAAGCCGACTGAAATCGATTTAAATGTGTTAAGTTTTGCGGTATATTCGTTCTATATTTATGACTTCATTTGCTTTCCTTGATTCTCTGCAGTGTAAATTAAATATGCTGAACCTTTTTTTTTAATTACGGTTCATTTTAAGTTAAGCTATTTTATTCCGAATTAAATAGCAAACAGTATTCTTCACTCTTGCTCGTCGATCGAGTCGGACTCAAATCAAATCAAAGCAAATCAAATCCGCGCGTATACAAGCAATTATTATTCAACACATGCGCGCGCTGCCCATATATGGTCAAAATGTTAAAGTTATCTGTCATCCGTACATAACAGATATCCTGCGTTATTATTCAACAGATGCGCGCGCTGCCCATATATGGTCAAAATGTTAAGGATATCTGTCATCCGTACATAACAGATATCCTGCGATATTCGTAGGTTGCGAAGATTCGTCCGAAATCTTGTAAAGCGCTGCATAATTACAGTTTTTCTATGTCCAAAATGTGTTTCGTTGACAATTTGTTGAATAATAAAACAATTATCCTGCTCAATCTTGCGGAATATCGTCTGATTTTAGCCAACTCGGCCTACGGCCTCGTCGGCTAAGTATCAGGCGATATTCCGCGCGATTTCGCAGGATAATTGTTAAATATACGTAGGTTGCGAAGATTCGTCCGAAATCTTGTAAAGCGCTGCATAATGACAGTTTTTATATCTGCAAGATAAGTTTCGTTGACAATTTGTTGAATAATAAAACAATTATCCTGCTCAATCTTGCGGAATATCGTCTGATTTTAGCCAACTCGGCCTACGGCCTCGTCGGCTAAGTATCAGGCGATATTCCGCGCGATTTCGCAGGATAATTGTTAAAGATTTTGCGACACATTTTTCCTTGGTTTCTTTTCCAAACAAATTAAAGTAGAAAAAAATAAAAACGTTATTTGCCAGCCTAGGTCGGTCCGTATTGGGAAAAACTGTACCCTCGGTCTTGAGCACGGCCCTCGGCCTGCAGCCTCGGGCCGTACTCAAGACCTCGGGTACAGTTTTTCCCAATACGGACCTCCCGGCCGGCAAATAACATATATTTATCATATGACCCGTACGGACCCGCGCGCAATTTCCTTGGAAAACCATATGAAAAAAGTCCCGTATGAGGGCCGTACGCCTCGCTCTAGCAGGGCCGGGAAAAGCCGTACGGCCCTATACTACTAGAAATGCGTACGGCCCCGCTACTGCTGCAAGATGCCGGAATTGCATGGAACCAGTTGATTCCACGGCTTTGAATTCAGATGAGCGATAGTTAAGATTTTTCTAAAAAGCAAAGAATGCCCAACATGTTTATTAAAACTTTACTATCTAGAAAGCGATGTAGTTTGCAGGCGCAAAAATTAAAACATAACGTGTTTAAACTTGGCAAATGATGAAGAAATACTCCTGACAAACAACAATAAAATCGAAATAAAAGCCGTCAAAAAACAACATACAATTGGACAAAGACGTATCCTGGTTTGTAGTCATGATAAACATTGAAGAAAAATGCAAATGCGAAGTAAACTCAAATTTATCTTTCTGCTGCGTAAATTTTTATAAAATCACAGCAAACAAAATGCGAGTACATGTTTACGACTAACATGACTCGGCGAGGATGCTTGCGTCAACGGAAAAAACACTGTTTTGGTCCATTCAAGAACATTGTTTACGAAGAATCGGCGAAGCAGAAGCACCAAGAATTGCTCCGAGAAAAATACAAACATCTATGGCTTTACCGTTTTATCTCGAAATGAGAGAATTATCGAGGCAAAAAAAAAAAAACAAAAAAAAAAAAAACGCGAGTTTCCATTTTTAAGCAATATTTTGGTTTCACAAAATATTACATAACTATCATTCCAACACTTTTAACAATTCCTAAAATTAAGGTTTCAATACACTTGTAAAGATCTGATCTTTACAACAAAAAATAAACACTAAACAGAACTAACGAATTCAGGGACTAAGAAGCAACAGCAGACGTTCATGAATCCTACGATCCGTGGTAAACAAAACAGCGTGAAGCCGAAGGGAAACGAAGCGAAGCAAAATCCTTAACTGCCAGTACAATCCCTTTCCAAGTCTTCATGTAGTTTCATGGATTAAGATCTAATGTCGTTTTCAACATACAAAATCCTTCTTCTTGTTGGAAAATTAATTACCTTATCCTCTCGTTTACACCAATGGTGAATTTCGGCTCAGAAGAAACGTCGCTAAGTTGTTCAATCAGGATAAATTCAGTCTTCGCTGAGATGAGCACGACTAGCCGAAACGTCGTGCAAATTCTTTCTTCTTGTTGGAAAATTAATTACCTTATCCTCTCTCTTTCTTGTAGTCCTTCATAAACGTTTCCTTTGAAATTTCTACTAACTTCAGTCATGTACGAGGAATTTAGTCGGATTTAAATCTTCTAGGAATGGAGCGAAAACTTGGAAATTTGGTTAACAATTTTAACAAAAGTTCAAAAACTTTGTACGCACATCGCAGTTCAAATGTACTTTACTGGCTTCCCAAACAAATTACAAGCTACCATTGGCTTTTCAAAATGCGCGCGAAACGGGCCGCCGCGTCTGTATCCACGAAAGAAAAACAAAAAAAATTCATTGGTCATATGATAAAATGCTTATTGACTGAGTTAGGTTGGGCCGGACGGGAAAATATTTGGCTTGAGGTCAGAGGCAAAAAAAAAAAAAAAAAAAAAAAAAAAAAAAAACGCGAGTTTCCATTTTTAAGCAATATTTTGGTTTCACAAAATATTACATAACTATCATTCCAACACTTTTAACAATTCCTAAAATTAAGGTTTCAATACACTTGTAAAGATCTGATCTTTACAACAAAAAATAAACACTAAACAGAACTAACGAATTCAGGGACTAAGAAGCAACAGCAGACGTTCATGAATCCTACGATCCGTGGTAAACAAAACAGCGTGAAGCCGAAGGGAAACGAAGCGAAGCAAAATCCTTAACTGCCAGTACAATCCCTTTCCAAGTCTTCATGTAGTTTCATGGATTAAGATCTAATGTCGTTTTCAACATACAAAATCCTTCTTCTTGTTGGAAAATTAATTACCTTATCCTCTCGTTTACACCAATGGTGAATTTCGGCTCAGAAGAAACGTCGCTAAGTTGTTCAATCAGGATAAATTCAGTCTTCGCTGAGATGAGCACGACTAGCCGAAACGTCGTGCAAATTCTTTCTTCTTGTTGGAAAATTAATTACCTTATCCTCTCTCTTTCTTGTAGTCCTTCATAAACGTTTCCTTTGAAATTTCTACTAACTTCAGTCATGTACGAGGAATTTAGTCGGATTTAAATCTTCTAGGAATGGAGCGAAAACTTGGAAATTTGGTTAACAATTTTAACAAAAGTTCAAAAACTTTGTACGCACATCGCAGTTCAAATGTACTTTACTGGCTTCCCAAACAAATTACAAGCTACCATTGGCTTTTCAAAATGCGCGCGAAACGGGCCGCCGCGTCTGTATCCACGAAAGAAAAACAAAAAAAATTCATTGGTCATATGATAAAATGCTTATTGACTGAGTTAGGTCGGGCCGGACGGGAAAATATTTGGCTTGAGGTCAGGACGTACGGACCGAGCTGCGCTCGGTCCGTACGTCCTGACCTCAAGCCAAATATTTTCCCGTCCGGCCCGACCTAACTCAGTCAATAAGTACATAATAATTCACGCTCACAAAAATGATTTAAATTACTTTGCAAGTAGTTTAGAAGCATGATTATTGTGGCCGGGTGCGTTGAAATGTTTTTGTTGTTGAAATTTTTCTGGCGCTTCAAAACACACTGGCTTGAATACTTGAATACTGGGTTGCCAAATATTTTCCCGTCCGGCCCGACCTAACTCAGTCAATAAGTACATAATAATTCACGCTCACAAAAATGATTTAAATTACTTTGCAAGTAGTTTAGAAGCATGATTATTGTGGCCGGGTGCGTTGAAATGTTTTTGTTGTTGAAATTTTTCTGGCGCTTCAAAACACACTGGCTTGAATACTGGGTTTCCTAGAGCAATCTTTTAACATCTAAAAGAAATAGTTTTTTTGATTTCTTAAACCTAAACTTCGTACTTGCTTATAAACAAATTAAAAATGCTGTTCCTTCTTTCAATTTTCAGAAGAATCGAACGATCTCTTTACGAAGTCTTACAGCGAAGTGATCGCTGGATTCAAGAATCCTTCAGCAAGACATGCTCGTCCACCGCATCGTTTTAGACAACAAAAGTTTCACGTCCATACAACACCAATTACAGATTCATTCTCATCCGATAATGAACGAATTGGCTCAATGGACGGAAATATTCTACCGACATAAAAGAACGGCTTAAAGCCCATGAAATTGACGGCAGATGTCGTAAATGACAAAATTAAAAATGCCTCCATCAAGCGAAATTTCGCCATGAGAAGATCAGCGAGAATGCGCAAAATGAAAGTGCTAGCTTCATTACTTGGTGCTAGAAAGCCTTCACGGGCTTCTGGTTTGGGAAATGGCAGAGGCGAGGATGTACTGGATTTCCATAACACCCCACCATTATCTGGCACGGGAGAACCTTACAAGATGAAAATTAACGCTCCACGGCTCAAGTTGACGATTCTACCAACTGAGGAAATGGTTATTCCGACAGTCGATACGGCTGATGGAGAATCAGATTGGAATTTAACGGAAGACGATACCGCTGAAAAAAATGAAGATAAATCTTCACACAGTAATGATCATAAGGACGATTCTTTACCACATGGCAGACCAAAAGTGACTGGACACGAAGGGTCAACACGTCATGGCGGCACATCAGCGATACCAAAACACAACCTGGGTGTTCATCCTGGAATGAAGACATCATCAGGTCTTCGTTGGAATGTAGCTTACGAACACGCAAAGTTAGACGAGAGTAAAAAAGGCAAACGTCTCAAAAAGAAGAAGAAGAAATCCGATTCCAAGACTGAAGACCCAGAGAACTCAGATTCAACAGCGGCCATTGTTGCAGGAATCTTGGCAGGAATTTTGATGTGTTTGTTTATTTTCACTGGTGTTCCACGTCTGTGGTAAGTTCTTGATCTTGTTGTTCTACATTTCCTGCAATCATATATCAGTTGAATATATCCCCAAAGAGATTAATAGAACACCAACTATTTTGTCGTGATACAGTACCAAATTATCAGAAGTTGTTATATATTAATCTATGCAATCAAATAGAAGAATCGACTGTTAAATCTACACACAACTACTAGTACATTCGCAAAGCATCCTTTAAACAAACTTTACAGTATTGCATCTTTGCTGAGGTTAAAAGATACAAACGATATGATTTTCATGACAGAAGAAGTCTTATAGAGTAGGAATATTACATGAGACGTGTACTGTTTATTTAAATTACAACTTTTTGAATGAGGGACTCAGGACTTCAGTGGCTATCTTAAAATCAATCAATAAATCAAGTGAGGTACAGACGAAAATAAAAATAAATAACTAGAAACGGCATATTTAAATTGTGAAAATTCTATAAATGATTTGCACGATCTAATTTTTACAGTAGTTTTCACTGGCGACAATTTGTAGTTTTGGGGTTGGCCTTCTCTGTCCTACAAATGTACATTATCGACCATATTTCTCATAAAAAATTTCTTTGTTTTGTTACTGTCAGTTTTTTTTAAAATTTGAATCTACTCAGTTAACAGGGTCTGCTATACTTCTCTGCGAAATGGAATCACATAAAAAGATTTGGCTTTTCACGCGTCAGGAATAATTCTAAAAATGTTTTCACGTTCACGCAAAAATCATGGCGATCCCTGTTTAGACTGTTACGCTCGGGAGGTGTAAAACCGGACATTGTGCCTGTCAAGATCACACACGCAACAAAATAGCTGAAAAAAGTCCCAATCCCAACCACAAAACTAAAACGAAGATGTTCGTTCGCTAGAACTAGCTAAAAAATCAGAAATAAAAAATAAAAAAAAGCGCAAATCCCGTTTCACAGGAAATAAATAGCTTCAGTATAGGGGACCCTGAGTTAAACGTAAGAAATTCTAAAATTGGAGAATATTACATTTAAGAAGTACAGAACTTAAATTAGTGATTTTCATTAATAGCTAAATCCCAAATTGTCGCCCAAAAAATAAATCTCGATTACTTTGTATGTAAGGCAAAACTCGTTAACTTCAACTAACTAATTTATTTATTTCCACAAATTTCCCATGCAGGAGAATTTGTAAGAAGCGATGGCGACGACGTCACGGTCGAGTGTTCGGATTGAATATTCCTTCAGCTGGTTACCTGAGTGAGGAGATGAGTGAAGAAGACGTGATTTTTGACAGGACGGCCATGAGACGACGTAACAAGAAATCATCCAAGGGCACAAGTTCTAAATCAACACAAAACATATCTCCAAGAAGACAAAAATCACCCCGGGAATCCTATCAATTAACTGACCATGCAACACAAGAACAGAAAATATGGACACTGACTGACACACCAAAATCTACTCCGTTGATGGCTGTTCCTACACTCACTGACACGCCTAGAACCGAAGTTTGGACGGTTAATGAGGTCCCTGAATCGAAATCCCTGGATTCTTCATTCACAGCATCGTCCCTGTCTGACTTATCAACGAAGACACCAAGTGAAACACCCCGGTCTGTATCTCTGACATCAGTGTCAGTAATCTCACTGACATCCAAGTCAGACATTTGTGCTTTTGATTTGACCTCCTCAACACGTTCATCGACTCCACCCTCCTGCCTGACAGAGAGAACTGTTCCCAGTCCTCTTCCGCTAACAACCCAGTCGAGGCTTGGTCTATCTACATCATCCGAACTGACAGTCCCTGATCATGAGTCACCACACCCATCTACATCCAAGGAATCTTCTAGCTTGTCTTTACTGCCTGCTGCTTCTGATGAATTGATACGTACCTTGTCCATGGCAACCGATAGTTCCTCAACAGAGTCCTGTAAGACGCCTGTGGCACCACGGAATGAAGTCGTGATAACAATGGACGATGATGACGATAAAGAAATTATCTACACAAGTGAGAAATCACAACGTGAGGAACCTAGCATGGTGAACAATGTCGACAAAGAAATAAGCCGAGAAGAAGTAGTGATAAGAATGGAACTTGATGATGGTGAAGACGAATCTGAATCTGAGGCTTCTTTTGGAGAACTGATTTACACGAGCGAGAAACTGGGAATGAATAATGTAACAATGAATAATGTGAATAATGTCTCGTCTGCAGATGAACCACCTTTGACTCTTCCAACGATACTACTACCAACAGCATCAACAGAACTGCGGCAAGGTGAGCAAAATAGATCCAAAGGAAGAGTGGTGGGATAGTTGTTTTAGCAAGGGCTAGTTGGGATAGGGAAGAAAGTTTCTAGTTAATTAACGCTACAGAAACCGGAATTCACTCAGGGGGCATAGTGACGCAAGCTTCACTTTACTGCAATAATTTACGCAGTGGCTGAAGAACAAAAAAAGGAGACGAAATCTATCTTCTGTTGTAAAGCTAAAAGTAAACAATACGCGTACAGGAGACGAGGAGAGTTAAATCGGCCTTGTTGACATTTTTTATTCTACGAGGCAAGTGTTGTATTGGACACATGGCTTTAATTAAAATCTAATTCACAGTCTTACTACAAACTTACAAATACGTTTCATAAATGTTTCAGGAAAGTCGCTGATTGGTGGAAGAAAGGCTTTGGAGAACCGACGCTTTATCAAACACCGGATATCAGAGCGGGAGTCAACTGGATTCAAACATGACCTGAACACGGCCATTTCACGGATTCTGGGCGAAACGAAATGTCTTGCGGACAAAAACAAAGGAAAGAGAATTGTGATCAAACACCAAACACAAGACACAAAGTACTCCCTGACTGAGAGCATTTTGCGCGCAAAGGTAGGTGACAGATTCTTGTGCTGTATGAATGTAGTATATAAAACGGTGAAAAACGGGTGTTGGGAGGGAAATTGGGACCAGAGATTGCCATTTTGTACAGTCATTGTAGAACGGATTACTAGGAAAATAGCAATTTCAGTTTGATATGGATTGGGTGATGATCGCATTGCCTTTATTAAGTAAAATACGTTAAGTTACAAAGACGTGATTCATCGTTCTACAACAAAATATTATAAAGTTTTTATCTTTACCATGCACCGATAAAGTAAAAGGAAAGTGTGTGTTGATTGTTCGTAACACTGGAAGTGATCTATATAATGCGATCTTTCTTTTTGTTTTTCTTTCTTTTCAGTCAATGATTATGAACGAGAATGTGGACAAAGAGCGCGACAAACGATCATTCCTTTGTCGTCAGGTCATCCAACAGACATTATCGTACCCAGTCCGTCCTGCTGTTCGACCCCAGCGTACTCTGGCACGAGAAATCGCTTTTGCAAAGGAAATCATTTTACCAGGTCACGCGCATCCAAGGCAGGCTGCCGTGAGGACTAAGGTCAAGCGAAAGGTTCGACGTGAAGACAAATCGGTAAACAGATGTGCTTCAACTTGCAACACTGAAACAAAGACAAAGTACATGAACCACAAGGACTACGAAAAATGGAAGGTGAATATTGGAAGTACATTTCGATACACTAACATGACATTTCCAAAATCGGCCAAACAAATAAGGGGATAAACAGGAGATGCAAGGAAAAATGTTCAGCCGAATTGTTCAAGATGTGTGAACTATCTAAAATTTCAAGAGGAACAAAAACGTCGAGACAGTTAATGTCTCTGCCATAATGCTGTTTTACTGAAATGTGCTGCGCGCAAAAGTTGTAAAGAGCAAATATGAACACTGAAAAAAAGAAGTTGTGTTTGGAAGAACTCAAAAGCTAGTAGTACGGGTTTTCTTCCTAACTGGACTCAGACCTACTGGTTTAATTACATACACGATTGCATCAAACTCACAAACACTTGTATGTCTTTAACCACCAGCTTCTTCGGGAGGATGCTATAAAGATGAAGAAAGCAAAGGGAATTAAGCCAGGTGTCGCTTTACCAAGCTTGCAGCAAGTTGTAGGTTTCTTCAATATCTCCATCCCTGATGATGTTAATTCTGATGTTACTGTATGCCAATGCTACTACTGTGACAGACACAGGAAGAAAGAACGAGGGAAGAAATTGTTGAAATTGTCCAGGTAAGAATTTATTTGCTTAAGTTGTCAGAGTTTTTCTGTTCTTTACAGGAGGGATTAAATTTGGCTGCCATTAGAACATAAGGCTTGCAGCAGTTAAGCGTCAAACAAAGATCGCAAAACTTGAAAAGATAGAAAGTTAATGCATGTAACACGAACCTTCAAATACAAATAACAAAAAATAAAAGAGCGAGCAGAAAGATACCTTAAGGTTACTATTTTTAGCGGCTACTAATTTTAGCGATTTTTTTCAGTAGAAGATTTAGCGACTATTTAATTTAGCGATTTTCCGAAAAATTAAAAAAAAATAGTAATATCGTGGGGTGGGAGGGGGGTTCTCAAATTTAACGAGTTTTAAAATTTGACCGAGACAAATTTTAGTGAGTACTAAATTTAGCGATTTTTGCCCAACTCGCTAAAATCGCTAAAATTAGTAGCCGCTAAAAATAGTAACCTTAAGGTAGTTTAAATTGTCTGGGAAAGATTTTATTTCCTTGTGTTATCAAATATTTCAGAGGTTTCTGTTCTTCAAAAGTACAGTTAATACAAACAACACTCACCTTGAATGGAATACAAATAAATACAAAGAAGAAGGGACTGAATTAGGCAACGGTCGATTGAAATCTTCGTGGACGTTTTTTTTAAACAACAGAACTTAGAAACCGAACGTTACTCGATAACAAAGAGTTCATATTTTGATTATTGTTCTCATGTTGTGGTTAAACGATTGTTTTTTTTTCTCCACAGTAAGCTGTTGCCCTTCAAATCAAAATCGTCCACCGAAGGATGCCGGCCAGCTTCTGGTAGCTCTTTATCACAAAGATCTGCCACAGCAGGCCCTTCAAATTTTTCAACAGCTAACGGAAGCACAAGAGTTGTGCCAAATAACAAGTTAGTCTCACAGCCTGTTTTTCTTTTTTGATTAAATAATTTACATGCGTGAATTTCTTTAACCAGTTAATGAGATATCTGTCAGTTTTGTATCTGTTTTTATTTTTTTTAATTTTTTTTATTATTTCATCCTTTTCCTTATTTCCTTCTGCTCGCACAGTGTCTCTAAATAAATCGATACCGGCGAATCGTTAAGAAAAACTGATAAAATACTTGCAATAGACGAGCATCCCATTCAGGGGGTGGGGTGGGGGGAAGTGTAAGAGAAGGGGAGGGAGTATTTATACTCTTGACGCTTTATGCTACTTCGCCGGCAGTTGTGAGCAACCTTGTCTCATGAAGACGTACCAAGTTAAGTGACTGTCACGCTCTTTTTAGGTCACGCAAGTCACCAAAGTACATACAGTGGAACCCCGATATAACGATCCTCGATATAACGATATTCCCGATATAACGATGAATATTCTAGGTCCCGGCAAAAGTTAGAGTAAAATGTATGGGACTAAACCCCGATATAACGATCTTCGATATAACGATATTCCCGATATAACGATGAGAGTTTAGCGGACCGAGCGTAAAATCCTCCCGATATAACGATATTATCAGTTCAGTCACAATTTATTTGCAAAACATCGAATTTAATGCAATAATATTACAGTTATTGAGTGATCTCTAACGTTTCTGTAAACAGCTTTGTACGATGATATACAAAAATGACGAAAATTATCATCATGCAAATTGTTGGGAATATCAAGAAGTAATTCTGTAAATGATATTAAATCAACTTTGTGACTCCCTGTTACAGTGTTACCCCGATATAACGATATTTTCGGTTATTTTTCTCCCATATCGTTATATCGGGAGCTTCGATATAACGATACCTCGATATAACGATATAATTTTACTACTCCCTTGGCATATCGTTATATCGGGGTTCCACTGTATAAAGCGCCTTATAAAGTCAAGCGACTTTATTTATTGATGTTTACGTTTCTTTTTTTCAGATTTTCTTGTTAAATGAATTGTACTTGATGTGTGATAACACTTTGTCGTTCCGTGGATGTGTATGTTTCAGAACGAAGAAAATTTCCAATATTTTTGAAAGAAAATCTTCGCGACTTATTTGCATTTAATGTAAATGTGGACAAAAAGTGAATAAATGTTAATTTATACCATAGAAATACCATTTATTAATACATGATATCATTCCGAAATTGTGTGTGGTAGTTCTTTTTTCCCCTGAAAACAACGTCTGGCATACAATAGAGTAGCGCTAAATTCTTGTGGACAGTCGTGGGAAGTACAAGTGGTGTTTCTATAAGAAAAGACAAAGAAAAACGTGTGAACTATTCATTCCTTTCCAACTATTCATTCGTTTCTATTCATTTGTTTCTTTCTAAACTTTTTCAGTGAATGTGAAATCCCGCAAAAGAGTAGTAAGCAGAGTAGTTTTGTCTTTTATATTCGGGAGGGCTTATTTATGGCGTACGATCTCCGCCAAAATTCATTGTTTGGATTTTAACCTCATCATTTAAATTTTCAACTTCAACAATTGAATTTTATATCAAAATTCAAAATTTTACACCCTTCTTTCAGATTTCACATTATTGGAGATGTGTTGTACACTTATCTTTCCTTTTTCTAACTCAACGTTTGTACTTGACCTTGCTCGCTGTACATTTTTAACTCACTGAGAAAATTTTCAACTCGACTTTTTAATTTTTGTTTACGCTTCAGTGATCATTTGTCGAGACAATAAGCCTTTGTCGGGGAGGGAGGGGAGAGGGATATACCTACTCCCCAGGCTCTTTCGGCTAGATTCCTGCCAGGACGGTGATTATAGTAGAATGTTGCTTCGATCGGAGTATTTAAATCGTACTCTTATAAATTTTGGGGAATTGCCATAATCGCCCTAGCATGTTTATCGAGTGCACAGCAATCGAGCGTTCCTGCATACAGGACAGACCGTTCTTTCACTGGTCGATCGCAAAGGTCGCTCTCCTTGTAATATAACGGATCGAGGATCAACTGATTTTTCTTGTAGATAATTAATGGGTTTACATTACCTAAAATCAGTGAGCTATTGGGAATTTCAAAAAGGACGGTGGAAAGGAGGATATCTATGTTTGGAATCAGGATATCAAGTGAGCTATTAGGTTCTTGGTCTTGTCACGGTTTTTTACTAGGTTGATTCCGTAAGTCTACGTTTCCTCTCCTCAGATGTTTTGTTGTTGTTGCCCAACTAGCGATTAGTTTGTTAAATATGTTTGCAGCGGACATTTTGTATACGTTGCTGTCGTACCTTTGCAAGACCAGCATGGCGTACATCAAAGTCTGAAATGTAGTTTAAAATGTAGTAAAAATCCCATCGGAAACAATTGAATCCAAAAAAAATACTATAAGGTACATGTATATGTGATAAACATCCATGGTGCAAGATGTTGTAGTAGTATTTAAGGCTTTGGAGGCTATAAATATCAGTAAAAACCATTTTTTTCTATCACAACCTAGTGAAAACCGTGACAAGACCAAGAACCTAATAGCTCACTTGATATCCTGATTCCAAACATAGATATCCCCCTTTCCACCGTCCTTTTTGAAATTTCCAATAGCTCACTGATTTTAGGTACTGTAAACCCATTATCTACCAGGAAAATCAGTTGATCCTCGATCCGATACAATAAAAGGAGGGCGACCTTTGCGATCGACCAGTGAAAGAACGGTCTGTCCTGTATGTAGGAACGCTCGATTGCTGTGCACTCGATAAACATGCTAGGGCGATTATGGCAATTCCTCAAAATTTATAAGAATACGATTTAAATACTCCAATCGAAGCAACATTCTACTATAATCACCGTCCTGGCAGGAATCTAGCCGAAAGAGCCTGGGGAGGAGGTCTATCCCTCTCCCCTCCCTCCCCGACAAAGGCTTATTGTCTCGACAAATGATCACTGAAGCGTAAACAAAAATTAACAAGAACATCGAGAAGCTTGAGAAGCTTAAAATCGGGCGCTTTGCCTTGAAAGGCAGGGTTCAGTACAGCAGAAACCACGAAGCAGTTACTTAAGTAGCACTCAGTCCGACTGTGTTTGTGTAAGTCACAGGGCTTGCATGAGCTGTATTAGTGTGCATAATATAATATCTAGAACGTTGTCGAGATTGCATTATTACTTAATGACATGATGGTTTCAATTTATAAATGTATCTCACACAATACAAATAAACGATTGAAGTAGACGACTAGACAATGTAAAGTTTTAAGACTTAGCAAAGTGCAGTGTATTGGTAATACTGTAAGGTGCGGTTTCACCTGAAGGTCGTGTGCTTTTCGGTATTTTCCAGGCATTGCACTTTGATGGGACAGTACTACAACTGTTTACCGGGGAACTACTATTGTCAAGAAAATGATCACAACTTGTTGATGAATGATTGAACATTTGTTTCATACCATTACTGTAATAGCAATTGATGAAGGCTTTTAGTCCTGAACCAAAGTATAAGGACTGGGAAATACTGAAACCCATTATCAGCCACCTTAAACGGAAATATCTTGTTGGTGTTTCAAGGAATCCAAGGAAACTTCACTCATCCCATGTATCTATGTATTGTGGTATTTTGTAATTTTTTGAGTGATTTTTGGGGATGTTTGGCAGGTGATAGTTTTTTTAAAAGAATTAGTAAAATTTAGACAACTAAGAAATATTGAAAAAATTTAATGTGAATTTAACATTGGAATTTGAAGTTAGAAATTGGCAGACGGACACCAAACAGTCCCGTGACATCCTGGAGTGTTTTTGCATGGGGGTCAACTGTGTGATGATGTTTCCATTTTTTCTTCAAACCCCACTGATAAAGAACTGTTGTTGGTGTTATGTTGGTGTTATCACATGTCAAGCCTTTAACAAGGTATGAAAGAACACAAGGATTTAAATTATTCTGGTGCTCAATTGTTGCGTAACTAAAATTAATGTTACTCAAATTCCTGATGGATTCTGTCTTAAACTGTTACGAGCTTAGTATTTCCAAATTATTGCATGTCAATGTAAGGCAAGACAAGACATGCCTTGGTGCTTATGTAATTCTCTTAAAAACACATAAGATATTGACTATAATTTTGTCTGTGCTATGGCAATTCACAGTGGGGTGGTCTTGATGTGTCTTTAACTTGTAGACTGGACTGGACTAGTAAAACGCGGACTAGTAAAACGCGGACTTGTAAAACGCCTCTAGACACTTCGAATTCCTTGGCCACAATCATCTTACGGCTCTCTTCAATACATAATGTCTCAAAAAACAGTAACCTCAGAAAGAAGTCAGAAGCAAATAAGGTCGAAAGACCGAATTTGAACATATAACGACAAATGTTCTAATGTCACGAACGTAGGAGTCGTGTAGGCCCGTCACCTTTATTTACCACATATTGCCCCCAAATTAAAACAGTACCCTCAGAAAGAAGTCAGAAGCAAATAAGGTCGAAAGACCGAATTTAAACATTTAACGGCAAATATTCTAATGTCACGAACGTAGGAGTCGTGTAGGCCCGTCACCTTTATTTACGATTGACTGTTGATTTCTGGACGCGCCCCGTTTTACCTCGTGCGAGCAATACAAACGACTGCACTCAACAGACGTCAAGTGGTGGAAAGAAAGAAACATATGCACACAACTCATAGCATCAATCCCGTTGTTTTAGTAGGGGTTTGCAGAACGAACATGTGCTATACTGCAAAAACATCTCCACGCTAAAACAGACCATAGAGTGCTCAAAAAAGCTAGAAATATGCCGTCGAAGAAACACACAAGAGCTTCAAACACAAATTATTTCGCTCGCTAAACCGTTTAGTTTTATCCGATTTACAAGCGCTTGTTTTACAAGTCCGCGTTCTACAAGTCCGTGCTTAACAAGCCCTCGTTTTACAAGTCCGCGTTTTACAAGTCCGCGTTTTACTAGTCCTCGTTTTACAAGTCCGCGTTTTACTAGTCCACGTTTTACTAGTCCGCCTTTTACAAGTCCGCGTTTTACCTGAGTCCGCGTTTTACTAGTCCGCGTTTTACAAGTCCGCGTTTTACTAGTCCGCGTTATACTAGTCCGCGTTTTACAAGTCCGCGTTTTACTAGTCCGCGTTTTACTAGTCCAGTCCAGTCCTCGAAATACAGTATGCCAAAACTCCCCGCCCTCTAAAGATAAGTCCTTGACGGTTCTTGTCGTTTTTCGGTGCCTATTCATCTTCGGCATCTTTCTCATCCACCTCTCGTTCTGTCCTGTGTCTGTCATCACACGAAAGAAAAGCTGATTCTCAAAAAATCTGCCACAAAAGGAAATTGACAAAAACAATATGAAAACCATATATCGAAAGTTTCTTATTCTAAAATTTTATCATACGTCCTAATTCAGAGCTACAAAGAAGTTCCTCCTTTTGAGTTATTGATACTGTTCTTACAGTACCTCTTTCCACTAGCGAAATTTTACAAAATTCCTCCGCGGCGAAAAGGTAGCGCGAATCCAGAACAGACTCCAATCGAGAGTGGGTTAATTCTAGACTACTATTATTTAACTATTACAACATTCATTTTTAAAATAGTTTCCCAAGCCGACTAAGCTAACTAAACGTCGAGTGTATCTTTCAGTAAACAAAACATGCCGTTATGACGCCGGAAATCCAGCTCACGCATACTATACCCCGTGACTCACGCAAACCTCCGACTTACGTGCTACTACAGTCATTCCTTTCTAAACATTTTTTTTTTTGACCACCACCGTACCTTTCTACCCAAAAAACTCATGAAACCGCCCGGTTTTAACCTGTTTTAACCTTTCAAAAATTAGAGCGTTCGAAACTAAATAAGATCCGTAATCACAAACAACATACAGCCGTTTACCAGCACTCTTTAAAACTCCTGAAACCCTTCAAAATCAGGCAAAATAAATCTTTGAAATAACCTTTATCAATGTTTCTTATTTTTTATTCAGTTCTATAAAATGCCTTTCATACACTACTGTCAAACAAAAATTTCAATTTCCTCAAAGTTTCAAGACAAATTTCGTGCACAATGTAATTTGATTAAGCCAATATTATCACGTCTAAAAATACTTCAAGCAATTCAGTGAAAACCCGTTTTTTTTTTTCGTATCAACGAAAACCACTTTCGAATAATCAATACATGAAAATAACAATAAGATCAAAAGGAAGAAAGGAACCTTTCTAATTATTTGAAGACTTTCAAAGCCGTGATATTATGCATCCAATCCGCGATAAAATTTAATTACAACAAAATCCAAGTTCTCATTTTGAATTCCATTTTTTTCAGTTGATACCTTTATCCAACTTGTGAAAAATTCCATTCAAGTTCCTATTAATACTGTACATACCCAATGTTTTGCTCAGGTCTTCAGAAGCGTCTTACTAACCAAATCTAAAATAATTCCAAAACATGCTGTACAAACATTCTACTCTTTGTGACAAACGACTTGACGACCAATTGTTCAGAAATGAAAATCGACACAGTTCTTGCTAAATAAGAAAAAGTTTTACGGCGGAGTCAGGCTCAAAAAATATACCGCAAGATCACACCCCCATTCATAGTCAGAAACCAGCAAACCATCTAGTTTGCTAAAAAAAAAAAACACTGCGTGACATCAATGACGTTACCTTTTTCATTTACAAAAATAACTTTAACTTGTCAAAGTAAGTGCAATTGTACAGTATGGGGCCCAGTTCTCGGCCACTTTGTGTTTAACGCGTTTTTTCACACTCCAGTTGAATCCGAATCAACAAGTTTTTGGAAGTTGATTGTATAATGAAATTAAACGCTAAAAAATTGGAACGACGTTTCGACCGTTCGACGGTCATTTTCAAGTTAGGTGTTAGAATAAAATTACATGTGTAAATATAGTAAAAGCGCTAAAATATGTACATACAAACAATAGACAATAAGAATAAAAAGGCTAAAAATGGCTAAAAAATAACTTTGTGCGAATGGCATGCATAGTTGTAAAAGATATAATTAAAAACGTAAAGCAAGCGAATAAGACGACGAGAATAGGAACATTAAAATACCTAAAAATATCTAAACAAATAATTTCGCGCGGAGCGAGTCACTCTGTTTGTTAAGTTTCGGTTTCAGAAGTCTAATAAAAAGCATTTCAAAAATCAAACAGTCAAGCTTGCTTTGGCACTTTCTTAAAATCTTAAAATTCTTCTCGATGTTGTGTGGCTCCTTTCCATGTTGCTCTTTCACGTGATGTCCGATAGACGATCCTTTGTGTTCTTCGATGCGCTGGTGCAAGTGTCGACAAGAATAGCCGACGTAATCTGCATCACACAGATCACACTGATAATAATAAACAGCGCTTTGTTGGTTTACGATGGGCGGTTTCTGTTCCTTCACTTTAATTGTGTCTTTGATCTTACGGCTGGTGTAAACTGGACGGATCTCGGTGTTTATCTTTCGGCTGAGATCGCTCAGTTGTCTGCGTACTGAGTTTGCTGCTTTTTGATCCTTGTACGGCAAAACGATTCTAATAGGAACTTCTCCTTGACTAGGGACCTGCTGTTGTTGAGGACATGCATTTCCCGTTACAACTTTCGCCTCGACAAATTGTCGGATGGTGGTTTCTACGAGGGATTCTGGATACTGAATCAAAAGAAAAAGGTATTTCCTTCAAACGATAGACTGATTCGTGTGCTTTGAGTATCTTGAGTTTGATCGTTCAATTCGATATAGAAAGCTCACACGTCGAGTTTACGCGGAGGTAGGTGAATTTGCATTCCCGAAAAATTTGTTTGTTTACGGCTCCTTAAAATTCATGGATGTAGTTAAACTCGTATTTTATCCAAAAGCCCCCACCATACGAGCTAATTTTTGGCATGTGAAACGTAGAATAATTCAGCTTTCTGCTTTAGTTAACTTTTCGTTGAACCGTTGTATTTTTTGGTCTTAATTTACTTCGAAATTTTTTCTTGCGACGTTTGCGTATTTGCCAGTTCTCGGCCACCCTGCTCGCTATCACAGCTTAGCGCTTGGTTTTTAATATAATTTCATCTGCTGCTGCCAGAATGAAAGAAATAAATTTTTTAAGAATAAAGTTCAATCTTATCTCTAAGTTTTGAGCTGACTCTTGTCTTGTCTATTATTTCTACAACACCTAAATCTTTCAAGACCTTTTCACTGCAATAAACCATCTAAATGCACGGGTCACACAATGCGGTTTTGCCAGAACCTGCACATAGGCAACTAGGCGCGTTAAAATCCTTCTTTTCTAAAGTAAAACAAAGCATCGTAAAAATAATTTGGGATCGATATAGTATAAATAGGTTTACAGAGTGATTTTATGACTGTGAAAATTAATTGAGCATTTTTTTACAGATAATTACGCACAAGCTTTTTAGTGGCCAAGAACTGGGCCCACAAATGGAGCTTTTATTTTTATTATTGCTCGGGCAAATTAATTTTTGACCGGTCGATAGCTTTACACCAAAAAGCTGAATAATGTAGCTAGCTCTGGGAGAAATTTCAAGTTCCTGCGGTTCTTCTGAGGTAAGAAATACAAGTTTACGTCAAAAGTGGCCGAGAACTGGGCCAAGGTGGCCGAGAACTGGGCCCACAAATGGAGCTTTTATTTTTATTATTGCTCGGGCAAATTAATTTTTGACCGGTCGATAGCTTTACACCAAAAAGCTGAATAATGTAGCTAGCTCTGGGAGAAATTTCAAGTTCCTGCGGTTCTTCTGAGGTAAGAAATACAAGTTTACGTCAAAAGTGGCCGAGAACTGGGCCCCATACTGTACTTTGCACCGTAAGCTTTTTTCTCTGTCCTTCCGCCGAAGCAAAAAAACACAACCTGATTACACATTAACCCAAAAGTCGACCAAGTGTGCCTGCAACGATTTCCTGTCAAAACTAAAATGAAAACCATTGCGGTATGCGTCACCCATAGCGGTTTTGTAGCAACCCCGAGCTATCCCCGTCTTTTTGGCCGCGCCAGGAGACTACGCTCTAGGACGACCAAAGGGTAAACCTTAAATCGGCCACGCCCGATTAAAAAGTCGAGTTGAAAATTTTTTACGTGAGTTAAAAATGTACAGCGAGCAAGGTCAAGTACAAACGTTGAGTTAGAAAATGGAAAGATAAGTGTACAACACATCTCCAATAATGTGAAATCTGAAAGAAAGGTGTAAAATTTTGAATTGATATATAAAATTCAATTGTTGAAGTTGAAAATTTAAATGATGAAGTTAAAATCCAAACAATGAATTTTGGCGGGGATCGTACGCCATACTTATTAACGGAAGGACTTTTTTTATTTTTTTTATTTTTTATTGCAAAACACACACAGAACGTTCTTAAAAGGTGACATGTTTACTACTAAAGTACTAATTACTTACTATACAAGGCTTTACTAATTACTTACTATACGAAGTCTTACTTATTTCTTACTATACAAGCTTACTCTACGTACAGTACAATACACTGCTTACACTACCTTCATGACAATTAAATTGTTTACAACACACTACTTACAATACAATACTCAATTTCTTAAAATTTAATATTTATACTTATAACAGCGCAATACAATTTATCTTAAATACATTTACAAAAAAACTACCAACTACTTTTGGCTTATTAAAGATAAATTATAATGAAAATGGTAACTTATAAAAACTAAATCAAATTGTGCCATTTTTTTCTTACCGACATTTTGTTCAAAAAGTTTAAGCTGTTTCTGTCAGTCATTGAGAGGGGCTTGAAAGAGCGTTGAAGGAATTACCTGTTCAGAGGACCTTAGAGCCTAATATATTGAGTATATTCGGCTAGGGAGGGTGAGGATAAAGAGATTAGTTTTTATTCATTTATTTTATTTCTTCTTTAAAAGGCTTTCCAGCAAATCCCACTTTTTGTTGGTTGTGTCATCTGTTCTTTGTTCAACGACATAAATCGATTTAAGATAAAGTAGAAAGCTTTCTATTTTAGGAGGTCTTGTTTTATTTTTACAAATCCAAATAAAGTGTCTGGCCAGTAGAAAGCAGAAATTAATTTGGCGGTGATTTTTTGAGCAGTCCGGTATCAATCCTAAGGCTACAGAGATGTTCACTGTGTAATGTTCTGGAAATATTTTAGATAATTTTAGCAGTTCGGTTAAGGAGTTCCAAAAGAAGATCACCCTGGAGCACGACCAGAAGAGATGCTTTAGTTTTTCCGGTTCTTCTTTGCAGAAAGAGCAGTTTGGGTCATCTTGTACTCCAATTTTTGTTAGGAATTCATTAGTTGATATTCGCCTATGTAAAAGTTTGAATTGGAACTTGAATTGAAGGAATTTTGCATCAAGAGATCTGAAGGGGAGCTAATTTTTTTTGGATGGGAAACGTGCTTTTTTTTTGGGGGGGGGGGGGATGACATTTGTCTGCTTAGAGGTATGTTCATTTTATAATATTTAACGCGACGAGCAGTTCAACAAACACAGTAAGCCAAGAAATAATATATACGTTTCCCTAAGATAACTTAACCACATATTTGTCTACAAATGTTAAATCACAAAAATGCTGTCTGCTCAACAATATGTTCATCTATTCACGTGACGAATTAGTTAAACAGACTAGCCAGCCAAATTACAGCCTATTTGTTTACAATGCAAAATCACAGAATGTTATCAGTATCTGTTAATTTTTGACACCACAAATCAATTCAAAAATTAATTACTAGTTATCAGTATTTTTGCTAAAACGCTTGCAACATCCAAAGTTCTAACATAGACAGAGGATGGTTGTACAACTACAACTTTATTTTCTACTGCCTTAAAGGACCCTAGTCAGCCTCCGCCATCCTCGATGCCATCAAAATTATAAAAACTATGTGGCGAAGCAAAATCTTATTGCGTTGCTGTAAGTTGTGTTATTGGAAGTCTTTTATTATCTTAAGCAGTTTCACAGTGATATCTTTCGTTTACACACGCTTCAGGTAAAATATAATTCCGAAACTCTCGTATGCAAACAAAAACAAAGGTGTGGCTGACTAGGGTCCTTTAAGATGACCTGAGGAGCTGACACGGTGGGCACAAAGTGACCCAAAAACGCTCACCTTCATTCATATTTTTCGTTTTTGATACTGGCTACCTGAAATTTTGCATAAATATAGAACTCGTCATTCTGAAAATCGTATGTTTTTTGTTTTTCGAATTTCGAATTTTTTGGCGGGAAAATGACGTCACAAAGTTGACGCCAAAATTTTCTTTTAATTAATGTGAAACATTTTATGACAGTTTCTGAAAGAACTTGTCGCAAAGATCCTAAAATTGAAAAAAATTCTGAAATATGTCAATCCAAACCAAAGTTATGGTGCATTAAAGTTTGAGTTTTCCGCCATTTTGAGCTATTTTTAGTAACAAAATGGCGGGAAATTCAAACTTCAATTAGCGATAACTTTTTGATTAGATTGACATATCTCAGAAAAATTTTCAGTTTCGAGATCTTTGCGACAAGTTCTTTCAGAAACTGTCAAAAAATGTTCCATACTAATTAAAAAAAATTGGCGCCAACTTTGTGACGTCATTTTCCCGACAAAAAATTCGAAATTCGAAAAACAAAAAACATACGATTTTTCAGAATGACGAGTTCTATATTTATGCAAAATTTCAGGTAGCCAGTATCAAAAACGAAACGAAACTTTGTGCCCATCGTGTGAAATTCGTGAAATTTTACTACCTTTTAAGAGGTCCCGTTTCCTTTGGAATTTTTCGCTCGTGAAAACCAAAATAGCTTTACCATTTACATCTCAACCGAAATTTCCGAAATTTTTTGCTAAAAGGTAAACAACCACTGTCAGCTATTTGATATTCTTGTGGTTATAATTTAAAGTTTTGGAGTGGGGTATAAATACAATTTCCCAGCCTATTTTTTCTAAATGTTCAAAATCCCAATCCCAGTTCTATTGTTTTTTGTCTGTGATTCTTATTCCCAGTGATTCCAATCCCATTCTTCCAATGAAAATTTGTCCAAATCCTAGTTCCCATTTTACCCCTTCAGTCCCCCTTTACTTATGTGTGATGAAAATTCTATTGAGAATAAAAATCATTTCAGCGTTTTCGGTCATTTTTTGCTCCTAACTACTTTTATGTGTACGAAGTCACATCTGATATGACTTTAGAAGTGGTTTGTTTGAAAGTTTATTGTTTTCATTGTCAGTGCACCAGGATATATCCCATGGCTTTGATGTGTTTGTTTCCATTATCTGCCCCATGTGAAGCCGCGTTTCCACACGTGATGGTTTCGTCAGGCCACCCCCCTGTACCAAACCCTATTCTGGAATCACAGCTGTTGCAGTCATGTTCTTGGTTACCAAGGATACCGATTCTTGCTCTGGAACCCCGGGAGCAGCGAGCATTGAACCCTTCCTTGTTACAGTTGGTCTGTAAGGAGGCCTGTGAACCAATCAGCGTCTTCCACGTGTTACGACCCAGTGAGGTGTTGCGGTATTGCCCATCAGCGATCAGTGAGTACAGAGAGTTGGCCTGCTTGTTGATATCAATGTAGTTGATCTGATGGCTGATCTTCATTCCAAGACATATCTTGGAGAAGGGTGTGTTCCAGTAGGTCGGCAACTTGGTCTCTTGAGTGTCAAACCCAGTCGTCCCTCCATGAGGGTTATGTTCCTTTTTATCGCTCCAGTATCCCTTGTTATAGTGAAAAGTGTTCTAAGAATAAATGAAATAAACATGTCTTATTTACCTTTTAGTGTGTATTATCACTGTATGTTATCAAGAGACTTGCAGTATTTTGGCGAGCCCGATGGGTCTGAAGGACAAATGATTTCTGCACCAAAATGTTCCCCAGGTATTCTCAAACTTTTTTACCCTATTTTCTGCATGATCTAATGAGATTTGACAAAGAAACCCTTACAGATTTTGTGTCGTATCCGATAGACTTTTGAATGGGTAGTATATAAGTCAATGGCCAGGTAAACCGTTTTTTTATTGAAGTGCAAACCATGTCAAAAGGACATTTTGTCTTTATTAATGAGTTCGTTGCAACCAAAACATTTTTCAAGCCTGTCTTAATTAAACGGAGGAATACGACAGTTATTTACTACCAAAGTGAGAGAAATAACAGGAAACCGCGAAATTCAACAGGTTTTATATTTATAAGACTTGACAAATGTCATACCTTGTTACCGTCAATCTTCATGACCGGCGTCCATCCTCCATCTCCACATCCAAAATCTCCAAAATGACAGAGAACGGAAATTGGTTTTGAGTCAAAGTGGAGCGTTACCAGCTCACTAACCCTTGACCTGTTGAATATAAAAACGTTTCTACCAAAAGTTAGTGCAGAAATTAATTGTAAATGTTTTAGACTTACAATTTCTCAGAGTGGTTGACATTTCATGGAGTAACAGAATATTGACCACAGTCCATGTTTTATAAGGGACTAACGTTTCGATCTCTTCGGACATCAATTTTTGTTGAGCTTTATAATCAACTGTTTCCTAATTTGCTCCTAATAATTTCCTAGATTGAGGTCATGATTTCTCAAAAATAAACTAAACTCTAGATGTGGAAAAAATACGTGTGTCATTTTTTTGAAACAGATTCATTAACGAAATGTTAACTAACTTTTTGATATCAATGACCTCAACGCAGTTTACTGCATGAAACTGTTATTACTTACTTGTTTCCGTCGTACAGTTCCTTGCAAGACCTTGCAGCTGGGAAAAAATAAGATAAAAAACATACCTCAGCTTCTCTTGAACAGGGCAGTCAGTGGCACTTGGCAGGGAAATTCGCAGGGTAATTGATATTCATTGATTAATTACATCAGTTCAAAATACCTTCATGGCAGTTTGGTCCACTGAATCCAGCGCGACAGATACAACGAAAACCTTTACTGGTGAATCCAGCTTGACAGGTGCCATTGTTCAAACATGGGCTGCTGCTACAAAGATTCTATCACGAAAGATTTATAAAAAGAAAAGATCATATAAACCTAGTGATGAATGTGTAGCTTTTTTATAGTCTTTGAACATACCGAAATATCTTCTTCTACACTTAGAAGCATGGGAGGCGCGGTGGCCTAATGGTTAGCGCGCCAGACTCCGGATCGAGCGGTCCGGGCTCGAGGCCTGGCCGGGGTCACTGTGTTGTGTTCTTGGGCGAAACACTTTACTCTCATAGTGCCTCTCTCCACCCAGGTGTATAAATGAGTACCGGCTACATAATGCTGGGGGGTACCCTGCGATGGAATAGCATCCCATTCAGGGGGGAATAGAAATATTCCTAGCTGCTTAATGCTACTGAAACCGGGATAAGCTCCCCCAGTATGGGCCGCTTGACTCAGGCTTCCCTTTACACTTAGAAGCAATGGGGCCTTGCAAACCTAAATTTTTACATCAAACTATAGACTTAAATAGCACTAGAATACCTCGATGGCCAGATAGTTAAAAGCTTGTCGACTTTCAAGATGGTTTTCATCTGTAGCGTTGTTCAACTCGCATTTGTGTTTTCCTTTCACTAAAGGCCCCAAATTTATGGACACACAACTAGGCTCCATATAGCACATCAAGCGGCAGCTCCCTTCATTGAGTACCTCCTTACTGCTGATCACGTGATTTTTTAGCGCCTTGTTGACAACTGGTTCCTTAAATTCGATGTTGCGACATTCGTCACCTAGAAAAAAAGAAAATTAAACTTAATTTTGAAAAAAAAGGAAATTCGAGAAAAAAAACGATATGATCTATCGAGAATTTTTTGTACTTTTTATCTTCAGTAAGCCGCCTTCAAGAAAAGTATAGTAGGGATATTTTACTCCTCTTTTTTGCGGTGTAATCTCATTAGCTTGCGGCGGAATAAATTAACTGAATTAATCGCACTCCATTCGCATTGTTTCTCGAATTTAATTAGACGCAATTTTAAAATTGAATGCGATGGTTAATGTTTTTCAGTGCATCTTTCTTCTCTTTTTGAAAAGACCAAGCCGCTTTGATTAATTCATGATTAAAAGATTCCAGGTTAACATTTCTTTTCTTTTTATCTTTAATTCGACAAAAGTGTTCAGAGGTCGACCTTGCTTGTCTTAAGTTGTGTTAACTCCTTGCATCACGTGTCACGCATCATTCATATTGATCACGTAATCCGGCGACCTGATTAATAGGCAAAACAAACTTTTTCGCAGAACATACCCAGAAATGTCAGCTTTCCTTAAGAAAAGAGTATTCTATATTTCTCAGATAACGTGCATGGTAACGGATAACAAGTAAATGCGGGTAACACTGAATGTTCTCGATACATTTGTCTGTTACCAACATCTAAGATTCTATAGCTAGGGCAGGCGACAATACAGAAAGTGCTACTGGAGCCGATTTGTTACCTTGCGTATGAAACAATTTCAGCAGAGCTCATGATGTAAAACCTAACCTGAATTTCAGCTGTCTCGTCTGATCGCATAGACCAGCAAAGATGTCTGAAATTTAGGCTGTGAAAAAAAAATGCAAACTCAAACTAATGGTGGATTTCCACTGACGCGTAATTTTTTACGTGCGTAAAAAATTTAGAGACAATGTATGAACGGCTTGCGTAAACGTTCACGCAAGTCCTTCACACATTGTCTCTAAATTTTTCCCGCACGTAAAAAAATACGCGTCAGTGGAAATCCACCATAAGACAAAGGGTTACAAACAAGGAAAGAATACTTACCAAAACAACCGTAACAAAAAGGAAAAATAGTTCCAAGTAAAATATAAAGGACGAAAACGATAATTGCAAACCGAGTCCTCGACAAAAAAGCCATCCTCTTCTGGATGTGGCGATTTATGCTAAACGCGAGAGGTTCGACCAGCAATATAGCACGGTTATTCCGCTTTTGACAGCAGATGTTTGTGGCTTAATTAATAACGGTTTTAATGCCTAGTATTAAACAAACTAATGGTTTCTAAAGAACGCTGCTGTCGTGCAGTGGCGGGTGGCAGGAAAATAATTACCTTATTATTATTATTATTATTATTATTATTATTATTATTATTTTTTATTGCAAAACACACACAGAACGTTCTTACAAAGTGACATGTTCGCTACTAATTACTTACTATACAAGGCTTTACGCATTACTATACAAAGCTTACTCTACTTACAGTACAATACACTGCTTACACTACCTACATGACAATTAAACTGTTTACAACACACTACTTACAATACAATACTCAATTTCTTAAAATTTAATATTTATACTTATAACAGCGCAATACAATTTATCTCTTTTAATACATTTGCAAAAAAACTACAACTACTTTTGGCTTATTAAAGATAATGAAAATAAAAATGGTAACTTATAAAAACTAAATCAAATTGCGCCATTTTTATCTTACCGACATTTTGTTCAAAAATTTTAACTGTTTCTGTCAGTCATTGAGAGGGGCTTGAAGGGCGTTGAAGGAATTACCTGTTCAGAGGACCTTAGAGCCTAATATATTGTGTATATTCGACTAGGGAGGGTGAAGATAAAGAGATTAGTTTTTATTCATTTATTTTATTTCTTCTTTAAAAGGCTTTCCAGCAAATCCCACTTTTTGTTGGTTGTGTCATCTGTTCTTTGTTCAACGACATAGATCGATTTAAGATAAAGTAGAAAACTTTCTATTTTAGGAGGTCTTGTTTTATTTTTACAAATCCAAATAAAGTGTCTGGCCAGTAGAAAGCAGAAATTAATTTGGCGATGATTTTTTGAGTAGTCCGGTATCAATCCTAAGGCGACAGAGATGTTTACTGTGTAGTGTTCTGGAAATATTTTAGATAATTTTAGCAGTTCGGTTAAGGAGTTCCAAAAGGAGGTCACCTTGGAGCACGACCAGAAGAGATGCTTTAATTTTTCTGGTTCTTCTTTGCAGAAAGAGCAGTTTGGGTCATCTTGTACTCCAATTTTTGTTAAGAATTCATTAGTTGATATTCGCCTATGTAAAAGTTTGAATTGGAACTCAATAAGTTTTGTGCTTTTGGTGCATTTAAAGGCTAATTGATAGGCATCGCTCCATTTAATGCATTTTGTTTCTTCTGTATTACAGTCTTCAAACCATTTCCGTTGAGATTGGGAAGAAAGCGTAGATTTTTTGGATATCAGTTTCTGATACACTGGTGGGCTTGTTCGTTGCGATTTTATTAACGTTTCCGAAAAGGTTTCGTATTCGGAGTCTGTCATAATAAGGTTGTTTTTGTGTGCGTCCCAGAGCAGTTTAAGGGCCGATATGAGTCCATAGTATCTGAGAGGACAAATTTTAAGACTGAATTTTGTTTGTAGTTCAAAATAGGATAAGAAATTATTTGAGCCATCTTTCAAATGTTTCACCTTTGTGATACCTTTATGATAACATTCAGAGTAAAAGACAGGACGGTCATCAATTCTGATCACTGAATTGTGCCATAAGTTTTGGTTAAGGAACTGATTCTCAGATTTAATTTCATCTTCAAAATTAACATCCGACCAGATTGTCAGTACTTCTTTGATAAAAGTATCCTTAATTTGAAATTTCTTTATGTCTTTCGTGTTGAGATTGCCCTTAAGGACTATTGGACCTCCACTTTTGTCTAGCTCCACATCAAAAAAAAGTTTCCATTTACCATGATTTTCTTCATCTAAATATTTTTTAACCCACGAGGCTTTCAGGGATTTGCTAAAACTTTCAATATCGATCATTCTGAGGCCTCCGCTTGGGTAGTCATTAATGATAACATTTCGTTTGATTCTATCTGGTTTTCCATTCCAAAGGAATGAAAAGAAAAGTTTGTTTACTTCTTTGATGACTTTCTCATTTGAAGGTAAAGGCGATAATACATAAACGAGTTGAGAGGCGACAAGACTCTTCAGGACTGTTATTTTGCCCATTAGTGTGAGTCTGCGATATTTCCAGCAGCTTAAGACAGTCCTTACCTTTTCTAATTTTTCATTGTAGTTCAAAGCCGCAGTTTCTTTCGCGTCAATTGAAAGCCAAACACCAAGAGCTTTTACTTTGTTTTTTGGCCACTTAAAGTTTCTTCCAGGAAGTGATATTTCAGAGCTACCACATTTTGATCCGATCCATAGAGCTTCCGTTTTTTTGTCGTTTAGTTTCAAACCGGAGACTTTGTAGAAATCATCCAGAGTTTGAAGACAATTTAGTAAAGATTCTCTTGACCCATTTAGAACTAAAGTTGTGTCGTCCGCGTATTGACTTAACTTAATTTCTTTATTTTTTACTAGGAATTACCTTATTATGAGCGGTCATAGCGATTTGAAAGGTGGCGTTTACAAAGAGTTAATTTTTATTCGTCTTTGCTAAGTGCCAACTTCCCTTTTCTAAGTGGAAATTAGATAGTTACAGAATAATACTGGTATTCCGTATTTTTTGTCTTAAAATGTCGTAGAATCCCGCAGATAATTCCACATTTTTAGTGCATTGGGTCTTTTTAGTTCATATGTTCAAAATAATGGTTTGAGTTTGTCCAATTATGACTCAAACACTCCGAAAACTAAATAAAATACAAGCCTCGGTTTTCTTGGAATTTTTTAATGGCGTATGAAACATCACTGTGCGTTAGAATAAACATTAATTTTGAAAAAAATAAAAATAAAAATACATTAAACAAATTTTAAAAGCAGCCTGCGCTGTGCCAGTTAAAGCCCAGCGTGACACACATATATGTATGAGCATAATTACAGAGAATAAGTCAGACCTTTAGGCTGCCTGCCGATGCATTGGAGTCAGTTGGATGAAATTGATGTTTTTACAGTGTTTAATATACCGGTATGTTATTTACAGAGTGCCGGTATGTTATTTACAGAGTGCACTAGCTTGAACATTGCCGTAAAAACCCGACATTTAAAACCAACCGAAAATGGGCATCTAGAGCAACACGGACTACCAAAGAGTGAAAATGAAAAACAAATTTCAATTCAAAATACTTTTCATTTTCAGACATTGTATACATTTCGTGTAATCTTTTATTCGTTATTCGTTCTTTTTTTCTTTTATTCTTGTGTTATTCTGGCTCTATTTTTGTTTTAGATTTTGTCTTTTTTATTTTAATTTCATTCTTGCAAATATGAATAATTTCAGAAATTTTTAGCTTTAAGAGTTTTAAATTATGGTAATTTTATTTTACTTTGAGCATTTTCTGTTAGTGTTCTCAATTAGTGCTGGCAATGCGCTAGAGTTCGAAAGTTTGTTATTTTCCTCGTCAGTGTACAAAAACATATCCCAAGGCTTTGCTGCGTCTGTCTCCATTGTCTGGGTTGTGTCATGACCACGTTTCCACACGAGTTGGAGTTATCAGGTTACCCTCCAGTGCCAAATCCAGTTCTGAAGTCACAAGATGAGCAGTGATTCTGATTATTACCAAGGATACCGATTCTTGCTTTGGAATGCAAAGGATTATTACTAACAACATTGAAACCTTCCTTGTTACGCAATTGCTCTGCAAGGAGGCCTGCGAACCAATCAGCGTCTTCCACGTGTTACGACCCAGTGAGGTGGCACAGTATTGCCCGTCAGCGATCAGTGAGTACAGAGAGTTGGCCTGCTTGTTGATGACAATGAAGTTGATCTGTTGGCCGATCTTCATGCCAAGACAAATTTTGTCAAACACTATCAGCTAGTATGTGATACATGTATTTCTGTAGTTATACTCGTAAGTGCAAGAAACTTCTAACCAGAACAAAAATTATTTTAAGGTGTTTCATTGTTTTTATGCTCTAAACTATATTTAAGTGTTTGATGTAACATCCGATATGGCTTCAAAAGTTCTTTGGGTGAAACTTTATAACTTTCCTTGTCAGCATACCAAAATGTACCCCATGGCTTTGATGTGTTTTTCTCCATTATCTGGTTGCCACTTAGCCGTGTTTCCACACGTGTTGGAGTCATCAGGATATCCTCCTGTACCAAACCCGATTCTGGAATTACACGAGGAGCAGTCATTTTCGTTGTTACCAAGGAAACCGATTCTTGCTTTAGAATGGGAAGACCTTGTACTTACGGCATTGAACCCTTCCTTGTTACAGTTGAGCTGCAAAGACGCCTCTGAACCAATCAGCGTCTTCCACATGTTACGGCCCAAATAGGTGGCGCGGTATTGCCCGTCAGCGATCAATGAGTACAAAGAGTCGGCCTGCTTGTTGATGACAATGAAGTTGATCTGTTGGCCGATCTTCATACCAAGACAAATCTTGGAGAAGGATGTGTTCCAGTAGCTCGGTAACTTGGTCTCTTCTGCGTCAAACCCACTCTTGCCTCCGGGAAGATTGTATCCAGTCCCGTTGCTCCAAAAGTTAGAATCGTAATGGAAAGTTTTCTGAAATACAAAGTAAAAGTGGTACTCTAGCTACTGTAGTCTGTTCATTTACTGTTTTCCACTTGGTCTTCTGTGTATCTATCCTAGTCTCCCCTCTAGGAAGGCCGTGTTGATTTTACCATCCCAGTAACCAGACTTCTAATGGAAGGTGCTTTGAGAAGGAATAGAATAAATTATATCTCTGATAAAACATTCCGACGAAAGTTATTTTTTTAACTTAGATCTCAAAAGATTTCAAATAAAATCGTTTTCAAATGTTATGCTATATTAAAAATGGGTAAGTCGGGAAAAATTTTGTTCTGAAGTTTATCAATGCTATTTACTTATTTAAAGGAAGACTTCTATATTTATTTATTAAAAAGGTGTAATTAAAGTATTTTTAGGCAAACAGAATACCGTGAGTACAGTAAGTACAGTAAAACTCCGCGAGTAAGAACCTAACATTTAAGAACCTGTTAGGCTAAAATTTGCAGATTAGACCCCCTTTTTATAAGAACCTATTTAGCCTAAAATTTGGAAATAGGTTTCTTTTTTGGTTAAAATGGATTAAAAATGTTTACTTTTGGGAAAATAAGATAAGCCGACATTCTGGATCCTCTTTGGAGATAGTAACCTAGGAGCCTTATCACTCCAGTTGCAATTTAAATGCCAAAGTTGAAAATTATAAAGTACTTATTGATACAATCATAAAATATAAACCACATAATATATGTATTAGTGCTTCATTTTTACATAAACACTTATGCGGTATGCAAATTTTATACAAGGTATAGGTCGAATACCACTAAAAATTCTGTTAGCAACAATGTAAATTTTTCTTCAGAAAATAAGAGTCTATTAAGAATCGAACCTAAATAGCCTAAAATTGTGTTAATTATCCTTTATGTAAGAACCTATTTAGGCTGACCTGAAAAAATTAGGCCCTTACTCGCGGGTTTTTACCGTACTTATAAAGACTGGACAAATTCCATACCTTGTTGCCATCGATCTTCATGACCGGTGTCCATCCCCCATCTCCACATCCAAAATCTCCAAAGTGACAGAGAACAGTAGTTGGCTTTGAGTCAAAGTGGAGCGTAACCAGCTCACTAACCCTCGACCTGTTGAATATAAAAACGACTATTAACAAGAGATAGTGCAGTAATTTGTTTTAAAGGCTTTAGCCTTAAAAATCCCTCAAAGTGGTTGATGATATATGGGCTGATAGAAGCATTGGCCATGTGGCTTTTGGAGATCTGACGTCTAGTTCCTTTAGCTTGGTTTTACAACACCTTGGCACCCTTTTTTCATCGCTAAATGTTACCGAAACGTGTCATTTTCAAGTAACAAACCAATTATCGATATTTTTAACGAACTATTTCATATTAAATTGTTCATCATCACAGAGGTAAACTCTGATGTGTCCATCTATATATAAACAGAACAAATGCTGGAAAAAATAAGATTCCCCGAGCGGGATTCGAACCCACGACACCCCGATCTCATGAAAGGTGCTCTAACCATTGAGCTACCGAGGCAACCACAGTGGAGTGAGTCGAATATTTGCTACAAAGGAAACATTGATTACCAGACATTTGCTCCCAGACCTCTCGGACTTGGAGTTACTTCCTGCAACGCATTTTGAACACTTTTACTGAGACTTTTACTCATAACTTACTTGTTTTCGTCATACAGTTCCTTGCAAGACTTTGCAGCTGGAAGAAGTAGAACAAAAAATATATGTTAGCTTCTTTAGAACAGAGTAGTCATTGCCACCTCGCTATAAATTCGGCTATAAAATGGAGAGAAGTGAAATTTAAAATTCCTTGATTAATTATCAGTTCAAAACACCTTTTTGACAGTTTCTTCCACTGAATCCAGCGTGACAGATACAACGAAAACCTTTACTGGTGAATCCAGCTTGACAGGTGCCATTGTTCAAACATGGGCTGCTGCTACAAAGATTCTGTAAAGAGAAATAAAAAATAAAAAAAGCAATCAAATAAACTAAGTGAGAAGATTGTAGCTTTTTTTATAATCTTTGAACACTTTGTATCGAAATATCTTCTTCTAGACTTAAGAAGCAGCGAGGCCTTAAAACTTGTTACTTTAACATTAAACCTTAACAGCTTAAGGACTTAAATAACACTAGAATACCTCGATGGCCAGATAGGTGAAACTTAGTCGACTTTTAAGATGGTTTTCATCTGTAGCGTTGTTCAACTCGCATATGTGTTTTCCTTTAACTAAAGGTCCCAAATTTATGGACACACAGTTGGGCTCCATATAGCACATCAAGCGGCAGTTCCCTTCATTGAGCACCTCCGCACTGCTGATCACGTGATTTTTCATCACCTTGTTGTCAACTGGTTCCTTGAACTCGATGTTACGACATTCGTCGCCTTCAAAAGACACAAATGAAAAAATTAAATGCGAGCAAACAATGTAATTTATTTTTTAGAGTGCATCCTTCTTTTTTATTTAGAAAACTGTTTCAAACCGCTCCGATTAAAAGCGATAAAAAAGATTTCTAACCAAAATTTCCTTTTTATCTTCAATGTGACTAAAAGTATTCGGAGATCTCGCTTGTGAAAAATTGTGTTTATGTCGATCGTTTATATCCATAATAGATGAATCGAGCATAATCAAAGGTTTCTGGCCTAATTTAATGCCAGAAACATAACGGATAACGAGTGCGGAAAGTGAATGCGTGAATTTTCTCGGCACATTTCCCTTCCATTAACATTTAAGATTCTGTTGCTAGGGCAGGCGTCAATGCAGAAAGTAATTACTTGAGCACATTTAATGCCTTGCATTTGAGAACTATATCAGCAGAGAAACAAAAAGCCGTGCCTCAATTTCGGCTGTATTCCCTAAAAAACTCCTGCAAAACTCAAACTAAGATGATGAATAACAAACACTGAATGAATACTTACCAAAGCAACCACAGCAAAATGGGAAAATAGTTCCAAGAAAAATATAAAGGACGAAAACGATAATTGCGCGTGTCCTCGACAAAGAAGCCATCCTCTCTCTCGATGTAGCGACTTATGCAAACACGCGAGAGTTTCAGCCAATATAGGAAAGTTTTTCAGCGTTTGACAGCAGACGTTTGTAGACTCAAGTATGTAAATATCTCAATTTCGAATGGCTCAATACCTTGTATGAAACAAACTGATGGTTTTTAAAAAAATCTGCTGTCGTGTATCGGCGGGTGGCAGGAAAATGATAATAAGCTTATTATTAAGTAAAGGACGGCCGTAGCGATTTGAAAGCTGACGTTGATGAAAGGCTTATTTCTATTCTGTGTTAAGTGATAACTTCTTTTGTCCATTTTGTTAGTTAATTATAGCATATAACTAAAACACCGTCTTCAGAGTTAAATGTCGTTGAATCCTGCAGATTATTGCACATTTCCAGTGCAAATGGGTTTTTCTAATTTGTATGTTTTCCAGTTTTCCGGAAACCTTAGTATTCGATATATATTTTGGCTAGAGTTTGTCCAATTATGACTCAAACACTCCCGAACTCAAATAAAATATGATCTTCGGTTTTCTTGGATTTTTTTAAATCGCGTATGAAACACCTTGGTGCGGTAGAATAAACATTAGGATAAAAACAAAAATAGATTAAACAAACAAATTTTAAAAGCAGTCTGCACTGTGCCAGTTAAAGCTCATCAAGACACGTATTCCAGCTATTAACAATCTCCAAAGCTACTGAATTTTTTACACAAAGGACGATAATTGCAGAAAATTATTCAGACCTTAAGGTCGCGGGGGATACCTACAGCATGAATAAATTCATGAAGGGAAATTTTGCTTGACCTGCATCTTTTAAAACGCTTATTTCTCAGCTGTTATGGGTGTGATTAAGCTCAAATTTTACAGCGACATAAAGAAATGATGAAAGATTGTGTTTGTCATCTTTTTTGGTAGTTTGCATTTAACGGCGATGTTATAGCCTCGTTAGTGCTAAATTGGGAAAAAAACATGATTTTGTGGCAGAGTTTGCGGAACGAGTAGGAGACAGCACACTGTGATCTTGTCAAAAACTAATCAGTCAATACCCCTAGAGTGTCATAACAAAAGCGGATTTTTTTAATTTAAAGTTTACCAGCAAGTTATGGCGGTTTAAGTGCGCAAATTTGAATTTAATGTCTTCTACCTCTTTCTAAAAGCGCTCTTTTAAAATTCCGCTTCTGTTATGACACACTACAGTATTCATAGTTTACCTATCTGCAGTGGCAAGTCATGAAGTTTTGTATCCGTGCTGTATTCTCTGCCACAAAATTGTCAAAAAAGTCCAAACTTTGAGATTTCCGAAGGTGTCCCGACCTAAATACGATCATTTTGCCAAGGAGAGATGTAATTATGGTAATTATATTCCACGCTTTTATGGTGAGAACAATGCGTTTTTAAAAAGGACACGATTGTTTACGCCGCACTTTTTTGTGATTACTCTGAGTGCAGAAATATTCAAATTTAATAAGCTCGAAGACTTCCTACAATCTATATGAACGTATATCGCTAAGTGTTGTTTTAAATTGGTTAAAATATCAAAGAAACAGGGATTTTTTGTCCAGTCATAAATATCTCGTAAAGTTGTCGATGTCAGTCGTTGTACGTCGTGCATACGCTTTAAATAAATGCATAATGATGAGCCAAAGGTGTCCCCCGCGACCTTAAGGCCCGGGCAAACGCACACAACATTTCAACGCAACATGTCCCAACATTTTTGCGCACAGCATGTTGCAATCGTTTCGCCACCCTCTTGCAACATGTTGGATGATGTTGGACCAAGTATGAAAATAGTCAAATTTATTCCCCAACATCTCGCAACATTTTTGGATGTTGCATGATGTTGTACACGTTTGGCCACGTGCACGTTCGCGCAACATTGTTGCGCCGGAGCATGCGCATTAGTTCAGTTTGCGTCATCCAACATATTGCAACAGGGTTGCCAGCTGGACCCAACAATGTTGGGATATGTTGCGTTGAGATGTTGCGTGCGTTTGGCCGGGCCTTAAGGGCTGAATAATTTTTAGGGCTACCTGCCTAGGCTGGAAGTCAATTGTAGGACATTGATGTTGTTGTTCTTATTGCATTGAATACGAGTTATTTAAAAACCCGACGTTTAAAACAAGAAGTCTGCTGTAGAAGGCAAACAATTTTCCGTATTGATATCGCATATATTTGAATCATTTCATCTTTTATTCTTGCAAATATAACATATCAAGGAATTTTAGATTTTAGAGTTTTAAAGTATGGTAATTTTATTTGTCTTCCACCATTTTGTGTTTGGTGTCCCCGATTAGCGCTAGCAATACACTAGAATTTGTAATAAGACGCGTAAATAAAGGTTTTTTACTTTAGTTTGAGTTGCTCAAAATTAATCACTCAATTCGTGCCAAACATTTAAACATAAGTTAACTCTTTTGCATGCATGCATATATTTTATTTTTACTTTTAAATATCTTTGTTTCTATTGTATTGGTGTCCCTGGGGAGTTTAATCTTTTTCATTTATGGCAAATTTTCAAAGTGAAATAATTTTCTTGTAGTATTTAGACAAGTTGGAGATAGCAATATCGAGTAACCGAGATAACTTCCGACCGATGAAGAAGGGATTCTCCATTACAAGAATTCATGTTCGAATTACAATTACGAGTTGGGTTAAGGGAGGGAAACGCGTGTGTTGAACACTTGTGTTGAAGGAAAAGTTTCAGATAGCAATTCAGAGTTAAGAACACGTCCGATCTTCTCAAATCATCTTTTCAACACTACATGCATTCTCGTCCCTTCAGTCATTTTCGTTTCTCTTAGCCAATGGGACCTTGGCACAAGAAAACAAGTGATCTGGAGACACAGGATTTCCAGTCCTAGATTCTTGGGTCTTCGGTCTTCATGTATGCAGTCGTGATGTTTTTTATAGCGGAGCTCCACAGCGGCCAGAAGGGCCGCAGAACGGAGCCCCATACACATAAAAAATTTACAGAAATAGGAAAACCATGAACTTGAGTTTACATGGTCATCATGGCTAGCGGCATGGCTCCGGGCGCGTCCGTACGTACGTACGTCGCCCACTTCGGAAATAAATAAACGCTAACATCTTTGATACTGGGCATCCACGTTATGGTCAATTGACAGCTGTCAACACAAGGTGTCCGCTGACCAGTATCACATGACTTTATCGCAGGCTCAGGTGTTTAACTCATCGAGGTGACGAGTTTTTATAAAGTTGACCGCTGACCGGAAAATGGTTTTCTATTGGATCGCGGGCTCAAGACCAATTTTTTATGTCCATGGTCAGTTAATTCAAATATTTAAATAAAGGGCAAAGTAAATTATCGGGGAGCTCCGCTTTTAGGCTTGGCTAAATCTATTTAATATGTAATAGTAATTGGACTGAGTGGAGTACAATTCAGGGAGTAATCGGGCGAGTCATTTCAAAATCGGCCGAGCGCGCAGCGCGAGGACGATTTGAAATTACGAGCACGATTACTCTCTGAATTGTACGACACGAGGTCCAATTACTAATTAATCGTATCAATAACAAAATTCGAGGTTAGGAAGTCTTTGAGAACCTTTTATAGTGTGAAAAGGTCAATGGTAAATTCAACTGGTTGTAGAAAACAGTGGGAAAACAGCAAGAAAGAACCCATTTATATGCGATTGACGCGCGAATGGCGTAGGTGTCCAATTACAGGTATCCAATTTGAAGTTGCTCAAATTGGATACCTGTAATTGGACACCCACGTGATCTCGCGCCAATTACGCGACAAATAGGCGCGCGAAGAACCAATCAAAATCGAGAATTTTGTTATAGATACGATTAACTGTGTGAGAGAGTCATGGCGGTTTTGACTCCCGCTCAAGATTTTTTTGTTTCAAATAGACTCGAAAATAGACAATCTACAAAAAATAAACCGAATTAATTCAAAAATCCTGTGTCCCCAGAGCCCTTCATTGCGAAAATGTGCGACATGCAGATCAAAAATTGAAGCGAGCCAAAATGTTCATACATAAGTTTACTTAAGATTATGAAACTACTTCTTATGTATACAAATGCAAAATCACAAAAATGCTGTCTGTTCATCAGTATGATAATCTATTCAGATCGGCAAACTGGCTAGCCGAACTAATATATATTCGCTTACTTATAAGATTACTAAGCACCTTTTGTGGTTATTATTATGTGCGATAAAAATTTTAACGAGAACAAAAACCATTTCAGAGTGTTTCATTAGTTTATGCCCTAATATACATTTACGTGCATGAAGTCATATCAGATATAGCTTCAAGAGTGGTTTGATTGAAAGTTTACTATTTTCCTTGTCAGTGCACCAGGATGAATCCCATGGCTTTGATGTGCTTGTCTCCATTATCTGATGATGAGCGCGAGGCTTCGTTTCCACACGTGTTAGAGTCATCATGTAGCCCTCCTGTACCAAAACCGATTCTGGAGTCGCAAGTAGCGCAGTCGTTTTGGTTGTTACCAATAAAGCCAATTCTTGCTTTAGAAGCCGAATTGCTTCCCACAGCATTGAACCCTTCCTTGTTACAGTTGGTCTGCAGGGAGGCCTGTGAACCAATCAGCGTCTTCCACGTGTTACGACCCAGTGAGGTGGCGCGGTATTGCCCGTCAGCGATCAGTGAGTACAGAGAGTTGGCCTGCTTGTTGATGACAATGAAGTTGAGCTGTTGGCTGATCTTCATACCAAGACAAATCTTGGAGAAGGGTGTGGTCCAGTAGCTTGGTAACTTGGTCTCTTGTGTGTCAAACCCAGTCTTGCCCCCTTCATGGTTATACGCATTTCTGTCACTCCATAAATGAGAATCGTAATGGAACGTTCTCTGCAATATAAAGTAATAGAATAAATTATAATATCTCCGATAAAACATTCCGACAGAAGTTATTTATTTAACTTAGATTTCAAATGATTTCAAATAAAATCATTTTCAAATGCTAAAAATAATGGGTTAGTAGGGAACAAATGAACAATTGAAACTAAAGTTATCTCTCCTTTTTGGCTTTATAAGTTTTCATTGGTTTTTTTTGAAAAGTTTAAAAGATGTAAACACATATGGCCATCTCAATTTTTTTAACCTAACTTGCAAAGTTTAGTGTCAAAAGGGTATTTGTCCTTTTGCAATCAAAACGATCATGAATGCTTTTTTTATTTAACAGATGATTCCTACAGTTATTTAATAACAAGGTACGAAAAATAACAGGATACTTCGATTCCCGTTAGTACTGTACTTAAATTTAGAAAGGTGTGACGAATTCCATACCTTGTTGCCGTCTATCTTCATGACCGGCGTCCATCCCCCATCTCCACATCCAAAATCTCCAAAGTGACAGAGAACGGAAATTGGTTTTGAGTCAAAGTGGAGCGTAACCAGCTCACTCACCCTCAACCTGTTGAATATAAAAAGGACTATTACCAAGAGATAGAGCAGTAATTTGTTTTAAAGGCTTTAGCCTTAAAAATTGCTCAAATTGGTTGATGATATATGGGGTAATAGATAGGCTTTGGCGGATTGTGCTAGCATAATTGTTGGCATAATTGGAGCAAAAAAGCATAATTTGTTAAACAAGCACTGCCACGGCATAATTAGCAAATTTTAGCACTTTTTGGAGCATAAATTCATAAAATTTAGTAAATATGGTGTCTTTTCTACAGAAATAAATTGAATTTAGGTAGTATGTTATTGCAATGCGTGTTTTAGCTATATATAGTTGGAGGCATTTTACAAACGGTTAAGAGATGCGAGCAGCTAATTTGGACAGCTGACGGCCGAGACAAACTGCCATAAAGCAACAGTTTATTTAAAAAACATCATAATTTGGTGTCGTTATTGCGCGCCTCTATGTATAGAAACTACGTCATTTTGTGTGCATAAATTCGGAAATCAGGAGCATAATTTGGGAATTCTGGGATAATTTTGGCATAATTTGGCAAAATTTCGAGCACTGCTAGTGGCATAATATGCCACTTTTAGGAGCACAATCCGCCAAAGCCTAGTGACAGAAGCATTGGCCACAGTCATGTTTCTATGACTTTTAGCTATCTGACGTCTAGTTCCTTGGTTTCCTAACAACTTGGCACCCTTTTTTCATCACCAGATGTTACTAAAACGTGTCTTTTAAAGTAACAAAACCATAAACGAAATTTTAACGAACTTTTTCATATCAATTCTTCCAACGAATTTAAAGCACTTTTACTATGACTTACTTGTTTTCGTCATACAGTTCCTTGCAAGACTTTGCAGCTGGAAGAAGTAGAACAAAATACTTGTCAGCTTCTTTAGAACAGAGGAGTCATTGCCACCTCGCTATAAATTCGGCTATAAAGTAGAGAGAAGGGAAATTTGAAATTCCTTGATTAATTACCAGTTCAAATACCTTTTTGACATTTTGTTCCACTGAATCCAGCGCGACAGATACAACGAAAACCTTTACTGGTGAATCCAGCTTGACAGGTGCCATTGTTCAAACATGGGCTGCTGCTGCAAAGATTCTGTCACGAGAGAAAAAAAATGGTAAAAAAGGGATCGAATTAGTCAAGTGAGAAAGTCAGTAATAATCTTAGAACACTTTACACCGAAACATCTTCTTTCAGACTTAAGAAGCAGCGACGTCTTACAAAAACCTGCACTTAATAGAACATAGAACCGTTACTGCAAAGATTGCAAAGTTTAATGACTTAAATAACACCAGAATACCTCGATGGCCAGATAGATAAAAGTTGCTCGACTTTTAAGATGGTTTTCATCTGTAGCGTTGTTCAACTCGCATTTGTGTTTTCCTTTCACTAAAGGTCCCAAATTTATGGACACACAGTTGGGCTCCATATAGCACATCAAGCGGCAGCTCCCTTCATTGAACACCTCCGCACTGCTGATCACGTGATTTTTCATCACCTTGTTATCAACTGGTTCCTTGAACTCGATGTTGCGACATTCATCACCTTCAAAAGACACAAATGAAAAAATTAAATTAAATTAAAATGTGGTTTATTTTTTTTCGTCACCTATAAAAAAGAAAAATTAAACTTAATTTTGAAAAAAGGAAATTCGAGAAAAAAAAAAACGATATGATCTATCAAGAATTTTTTGTACTTTTTACCTTCAGTAAGACGCCTTCAAGAAAAGTATAGTAGGGATGTTTTACTCCTCTTTTTTGCGGTGTAATTTCATTAGCTTGCGGCGGAATAAATTAACTGAATTAATCGCACTCCATTCGCATTGTTTCTCAAATTTTATTAGACGCAATTTCAAAATTGAATGCGATTGTTAATGTTTTTCAGTGCATCTTTCTTCTCTTTTTGAAAAGACCAAGCCGCTTTGATTAATTCATGATTAAAAGATTCCAGGTTAACATTTCTTTTTTTATCTTTAATTTGACGAAAGTGTTCAGAGAGCTTGCTTGTCTTAAGTTGTGTTAACTCCTTGCATCACGTATTACGCATCATTCATATTGATTACTAATCGACCTGGTTAATAGGCAAGACAAACGTTTTCGCAGAACATACCGAGAAATGTCAGTTTTCCTTAAGAAAAGCGTATTCTATATTTCTTGGATAACGTGCATGGTTACGGATAACAAGTAAATGCGGGTAACACTGAATGTTCTCGATACGTCTGTCTGTTACCAACATCTAAGATTCTATAGCTAGGGCAGGCGACAATACAGAAAGTGCTACTGGAGCCGATTTGTTACCTTGCGTATGAAACAATTTCAGCAGAGATCATGATGTAAAACCCAACCTGAATTTCAGCTGTCTCGTCTGATCGCATAGACCAGCAAATATGTCTGAAATTTAGGCTGTGAAAGAAACAATTAATGCAAAACTCAAACTAAGACAATGGGTAACAAACAAGGAAAGAATACCTACCAAAGCAACTAAAACAGAACGGGAAAATAGTTCCAAGTAAAATATAAAGAACGAAAACGATAATTGCAAACCGAGTCCTCGACAAAAAAGCCATCCTCTTCTGGATGTGGCGATTTATGCCAAACGCGAGAGGTTCGGCCAGCAATATAGCACGGTTATTCCGCTTTTGACAGCAGATGTTTGTGGCTTAATTAATAACGGTTTTAATGCCTAGTTTTAAACAAACTAATGGTTTTCAAAGATCTCTGCTGACGTGCTGCGGCGGGTGGCAAAAAAATAATTACCTTATTATGAGCGGTCGAAGCGGTTTGATAGGTGACGTTGACAAAGGGTCAATTTTCATTCGTCTATGCTAAGTGCCAACTTCCTTTTTCCAAGTGGGAATACTAAAAAAAATATCTTTTTGCCGTTAAATGTCGTTGAATCCTGCAGATCATTGCACATTTTCACTGCATTGTGTCTTTTTAGTTCATATCTTCTCCACCTAAATATTCGATAAATGTAATAGTGGGAGTTTGTCCAATAATGACTTAAGCACTCCAAAACCTAAATAAAATACATTCTTCGGTTTTGGAATGTTTTTAATGGCGTATGAAACACCACTGTGCGGTAAAATAAACATTAGAATAAAAATATAAAAAATTAACCAAGCAAATTTAAAAAGCAGACAGCACTTTGACAGTCTCGCGAGACATATACGCAATTAACGATCTCTAAAGCTACCGAATTTTTACGTAAATTACCATAATTGCAGGGGTTAGTCAGACTTTAAGGTTATCTGCCAGTGCATTGAAGTCAAGTCCGTTATTAATCGGGCGTGGCCGATTTATAGTTTACCCTTTGGTCGTCCTAGAGCATAGTCTCCTGTCGGCCAAAAAGACGGGGATAGCTTGGGGTTGCTACAAAACCGCTACGGGTGACGCATACCGCAATGGTTTTCATTTTAGTTTTGACAGGAAATCGTTGCAGGCACACTTGGTCGACTTTTGGGTTAATGTGTAATCAGGTTGTGTTTTTTTGCTTCGGCGGACGGACAGAGAAAAAGCTTACGGGGCAAAGTACAGTATGGGGCCCAGTTCTCGGCCACCTTTGACGTAAACTTGTATTTCTTACCTCAGAAGAACCGCAGGAACTTGAAATTTCTCCCAGAGCTAGCTACATTATTCAGCTTTTTGGTGTAAAGCTATCGACCGGTCAAAATTTAATTTGCCCGAGCAATAATAAAAATAAAAGCTCCATTTGTGGGCCCAGTTCTCGGCCACCTTGGCCCAGTTCTCGGCCAGTAAAAAGCTTGTGCGTAATTATCTGTAAAAAAAATGCTCAATTAATTTTCACAGTCATAAAATCACTCTGTAAACCTATTTATGTTATATCGATCCCAAATTATTTTTATGAGGCTTTGTTTTACTTTAGAAAAGAAGGATTTTAACGCGCCTAGTTGCCTATGTGCAGGTTCTGGCAAAACCGCATAGTGTGACCCGTGCATTTAGATGGTTTATTTTGCAGTGAAAAGGTCTTGAAAGATTTAGGTGTTGTAGAAATAATAGACAAGACAAGAGTCAGCTCAAAACTTAGAGATAAGATTGAACTTTATTTTTAAAACATTTATTTCTTTCATTCTGGCAGCAGCAGATGAAATTATATTAAAAACCAAGCGCTAAGCTGTGATAGCGAGCAGGGTGGCCGAGAACTGGCAAATACGCAAACGTCGCAAGAAAAAATTTCGAAGTAAATTAAGACCAAAAAATACAACGGTTCAACGAAAAGTTAACTAAAGCAGAAAGCTGAATTATTCTACGTTTCACATGCCAAAAATTAGCTCGTATGGTGGGGGCTTTTGGATAAAATACGAATTTAACTACATCCATGAATTTTAAGGAGCCGTAAACAAACAAATTTTTCGGGAATGCAAATTCACCTACCTCCGCGTAAACTCGACGTGTGAGCTTTCTATATCGAATTGAACGATCAACCTCAAGATACTTAAAGCACATGAATCAGTCTATCGTTTGAAGGAAATACCTTTTTCTTTTGATTCAACTGGAGTGTGAAAAAACGCGTTAAACACAAAGTGGCCGAGAACTGGACCCGGCCGAGAACTGGGCCCCATACTGTACTGATATTCACCATTGTGAAATTGCACTTACTTTGACAAGTTAAAGTTATTTTTGTAAATGAAAAAGGTAACGTCATTGATGTCACGCAGTGTTTTTTTTAGCAAACTAGATGGTTTGCTGGTTTCTGACTATGAATGGGGGTGTGATCTTGCGGTATATTTTTTGAGCCTGACTCCGCCGTAAAACTTTTTTTTTATTTAGCAAGAACTGTGTCGATTTTCATTTCTGAACAATTGGTCGTCAAGTCGTTTGTCACAAAGAGTAGAATGTTTGTACAGCATGTTTTGGAATTATTTTAGATTTGGTTAGTAAGACGCTTCTGAAGACCCGAGCAAAACATTGGGAATGTACAGTATTAATAGAAACTTGAATGGAATTTTTCACAAGTTGGATAAAGGTATCAACTGAAAAAAATGGACTTCAAAATGAGAACTTGGATTTTGTTGTAATTAAATTTTATCGCGGATTGGATGCATAATATCACGGCTTTGAAAGTCTTCAAATAATTAGAAAGGTTCCTTTCTTCCTTTTGATCTTATTGTTATTTTCATGTATTGATTATTCGAAAGTGGTTTTCGTTGATACGAAAAAAAAACGGGTTTTCACTGAATTGCTTGAAGTATTTTTAGACGTGATAATATTGGCTTAATCAAATTACATTGTGCACGAAATATTTGTTATTCTTTTGTCTTGAAACTTTGAGGAAATTGAAATTTTTGTTTGACAGTAGTGTATGAAAGGCATTTTATAGAACTGAATAAAAAATAAGAAACATTGATAAAGGTTATTTCAAAGATTTATTTTGCCTGATTTTGAAGGGTTTCAGGAGTTTTAAAGAGTGCTGGTAAACGGCTGTATGTTGTTTGTGATTAAGGATCTTATTTAGTTTCGAACGCTCTAATTTTTGAAAGGTTAAAACAGGTTAAAACCGGGCGGTTTCATGAGTTTTTTGGGTAGAAAGGTACGGTGGTGGTCAAAAAAAAAATGTTTAGAAAGGAATGACTGCAGGGACACTGCAGTAGCACGTAAGTCGGAGGTTTGCGTGAGTCACGGGGTATAGTATGCGTGAGCTGGATTTCCGGCGTCATAACGGCATGTCTTGTTTACTGAAAGATACACTCGACGTTTAGTTAGCTTAGTCGGCTTGGGAAACTATTTTAATAACCGGTATGCAATGCATACTAAGGCGAGGACGTTCCAGTAAAGCAAGTCATTATGCTAAAAATTCCAAACAAAGAACTGAGAAGAGACCTTTCGGGCTTCGTTTTTGAGACTGTGACATCACTCTTGAGCATTACTTCTTTCAAATTCAGAAAAATTCTCTTGGTATTCAGATAGTTAAAAACACGTTCTCTGGGGAGCATCATGTGATTTTGAAATGGGCAATTTACACTGACAAAGATAAAAATGTCTATTGTGTGAAAATGTGAGTCCAAAAGATATCTAAGTAATTGAACGCCGAAGTTGATATCGTCGATTTCAGTGTGATTTACAGCAAGGAGCCCAAATGGGTGACCACTTTTAATTAATTCACATTCTTTCACACAGTCGTTTTCCAATCAGAAGCTGTGAAAAGCTTCTGATTGGATGAAATCTGCAAGGAAGATTGTGAATACATAAAAAGTGGTCACCAATTTGGGCTCCTCACTGTTAGTCGAAAGTTAAGACACTGAGTCATTTGCTATAAAGGGGGGAAAATGGGTTTGTCAGGTAAATAAAATGTTAAAACGCAGTACGTTGTTTCCGGTGGTATTTTTAGTTGTGCATTCTAAGGTATGGTTAGTTTCTAACCAATGTTACTGTAGTTAATAAAAGGCAAATTATAAGCTGCTTTGATCACAAAATTGGCAATTTAATTCGTACAATTCTAATAAGATGTCTTTTAACACAACTTCTGACAATGGAATGCAACATATTTTGTAACTTTACTAGACAGCAAGGAAACTTCCACAACTTCAGCATGAATAAAATGTCTTGAAATATGTATCTAGATTGCCTCTTGTTTAAATGTGGCTTAAAGTTGTCTGCACTGACTGTACAATCTGTAAATGTAAGCTTTGTCCAGTAAGTCCAAAAACTTAATATTATTTAAAGATAAAATATGCAGCGCAAGGAAGTACAAGTTTCCAGAAAGTAAAGTATCTTGATTTAAATGGGGCTGAAAGTTGTTTGCACTATCTGTACAATTTGTGATGCAAGTAAGTCCAATAAGTCCAGCATCTTTATACAGTACATGTGGAGTCTAGGAAGTAGAGTTGATACAGTGGTTTGCCAGTGATGAATTTAAATTGAAGGGTCTTTCAGTAGCAAATCCAGAGATGTTTTACACAGTTTTTTGTTTTAACTTGTTTTTGCTACATGGTTTTCGCTGTGTTTTGTTTAAATATATCTGCCATTCATAGTGAGGATTGGTCTTTCTATATATTGCATAGAGGCTTAATAGAGGCCAATAACCAGTTCCAGAGTAACCAGTTCCAATGCAATAGCCACATTCACACATTCATGCTGCTTCTTGACAAGGTGCAGATTAAACATATTGAAGCAATTAGGACAAAACACAGCTGTCAGTGGATTCTTTGAAAACTGTATCTTGGTTGTTTTCTGTTTTTTTTTTTTTTAATTTTGTTCTGTAAACATAAAAAAAGAATCAATTGTTAAAAATTTAATAATTGTTTTACACATATTTGTTTAGACACCAAGACTAATTAACTACAACAATTAAATGCAACTGAAGTAGTTACTGAATTCACTTAAATTTTTTTTTTTCTGATTAACACATCTTTCTACATATACACTATGCTTCTTAAATCATTTACTAGTTATTATAGCCTACAAAAATGTATATACTCTTTTATAGTTGCTATTAAACCACACAGCTTTAAGGTCACTTTAGTGTGTCTCGAGAACACCAGTTTGGACTCTTAATTTATTTAGATTTGTATATAAAATGTGATCAATTGTAATTCTGTTATCAGTGGTAAAGCCTGAAATAAGTTTGTTTGTACCCATATTTTACAATCATTTGTTTATATTTACTGCTGCTTTATACACTATTTTTAAAATCAATGTTAAAATCACCTAGTATCTGATTATATGAAAACGTTCTGTTGACAGAAGGGATCGCGTTTGAAGCTCTCTCAATGCTTAGTGATCTATAAATTCCAGCAAATTAAATATAACAACATCTAGCAGATATTTAACCTTTTAAAATCGTTATTTCGATTCCATAAATACTTTGACCATTATGTTATTCATCATTACGGTATTCAATAAAGTACAAGCAAATATATACTTTAGATAGCTCACCTCAGCTGAGCAGTTGTGGCAATATATTCTTCTGCACTTCTCGTCTTCAGTTAAAGCTCAGGTTACAATATCGCCAGACGCCAGTAGTTCAGATTAAACATTAAAATGTAGACCCTCGAACTATCTCGTGTGCGAGTATGTCGATTTAGTATGCGTGAACTACTAGTTCTTTATGTGTTTGTAGGTGAGCGCGAAAATAACAGATACAATCCTCAACTCAAGGCTTCTCGAAGAAAATCCTCATAAGATGGCGGACGGCACAAACAGATACCTCGCGTGACCTGTCGCATGTGATTAGTTGCCAATCCTCACCCTCGAAAACTCGTCGCCGAGAAGGCCCTGGGGACGAGGGTAATTCTCACACGAAACTCGGTCGACAGCATAAGGCTCGAGACTACGTCCTCGCCTAAAAATGAATGTTGTAATAGTTAATTAATAGTAATCTAGAATTAACCCACTCTCGATTGGAGTCTGTTCTGGATTCGCGCTACCTTTTCGCCGCGAAGGAATTTTGTAAAATTTCGCTAGTGGAAAGAGGTACTGTAAGAACAGTATCAATAACTCAAAAGGAGGAACTTCTTTGTAGCTCTGAATTAAGACGTATGATAAAATTTTAGAATAAGAAACTTTCGATATATGGTTTTCATATTGTTTTTGTCAATTTCCTTTTGTGGCAGATTTTTTGAGAATCAGCTTTTCTTTCGTGTGATGACAGACACAGGACAGAACGAGAGGTGGATGAGAAAGATGCCGAAGATGAATAGGCACCGAAAAACGACAAGAACCGTCAAGGACTTATCTTTAGAGGGCGGGGAGTTTTGGCATACTGTATTTCGAGGACTGGACTGGACTAGTAAAACGCGGACTAGTAAAACGCGGACTTGTAAAACGCGGACTAGTATAACGCGGACTAGTAAAACGCGGACTTGTAAGACGCGGACTAGTAAAACGCGGACTCATGTAAAACGCGGACTTGTAAAAGGCGGACTAGTAAAACGCGGACTAGTAAAACGCGGACTTGTAAAACGAGGACTAGTAAAACGCGGACTTGTAAAACGAGGACTTGTAAAACGAGGGCTTGTTAAGCACGGACTTGTAGAACGCGGACTTGTAAAACAAGCGCTTGTTAATCGGATAAAACTAAACGGTTTAGCGAGCGAAACAATTTGTGTTTGAAGCTCTTGTGTGTTTCTTCGACGGCATATTTCTAGCTTTTTTGAGCACTCTATGGTCTGTTTTAGCGTGGAGATGTTTTTGCAGTATAGCACATGTTCGTTCTGCAAACCCCTACTAAAACAACGGGATTGATGCTATGAGTTGTGTGCATATGTTTCTTTCTTTCCACTACTTGACGTCTGTTGAGTGCAGTCGTTTGTATTGCTCGCACGAGGTAGAACGGGGCCCGTCCAGAAATCAACAGTCAATCGTAAATAAAGGTGACGGGCCTACACGACTCCTACGTTCGTGACATTAGAATATTTGCCGTTAAATGTTTAAATTCGGTCTTTCGACCTTATTTGCTTCTGACTTCTTTCTGAGGGTACTGTTTTAATTTGGGGGCAGTATGTGGTAAATAAAGGTGACGGGCCTACACGACTCCTACGTTCGTGACATTAGAACATTTGCCGTTATATGTTCAAATTCGGTCTTTCGACCTTATTTGCTTCTGACTTCTTTCTGAGGTTACTGTTTTTTTGAGACATTATGTATTGAAGAGAGCCGTAAGATGATTGTGGCCAAGGAAGTGTCTAGAGGCGTTTTACAAGTCCGCGTTTTACTAGTCCGCGTTTTACTAGTCCGCGTTTTACTAGTCCAGTCCAGTCCACACGTTAAAGACACATCAAGACCACCCCACTGTGAATTGCCATAGCACAGACAAAATTATAGTCAATATCTTATATGTTTTTAAGAGAATTACATAACAACCAAGGCATGTCTTGTCTTGCCTTACATTGACATGCAATAATTTGGAAATACTAAGCTCGTAACAGTTTAAGACAGAATCCATCAGGAATTTGAGTAACATTAATTTTAGTTACGCAAAAATTGAGCACCAGAATAATTTAAATCCTTGTGTTCTTTCATACCTTGTTAAAGGCTTGACATGTGATAACACCAACATAACACCAACAACAGTTCTTTATCAGTGGGGATTGAAGAAAAAAATGGAAACATCATCACACAGTTGACCCCCATGCAAAAACACTCCAGGATGTCACGGGACTGTTTGGTGTCCGTCTGCCAATTTCTAACTTCAAATTCCAATGTTAAATTCACATTAAATTTTCAATATTTCTTAGTTGTCTAAATTTTACTAATTCTTTAAAAAAAAACTATCACCTGCCAAACATCCCCAAAAATCACTCAAAAAATTACAAAATACCGCAATACATAGATACATGGGATGAGTGAAGTTTCCTTGGATTCCTTGAAACACCAACAAGATATTTCCGTTTAAGGTGGCTGATAATGGGTTTCAGTATTTCCCAGTCCTTATACTTTGGTTCAGGACTAAAAGCCTTCATCAATTGCTATTACAGTAATGGTATGAAACAAATGTTCAATCATTCATCAACAAGTTGTGATCATTTTCTTGACAATAGTAGTTCCCCGGTAAACAGTTGTAGTACTGTCCCATCAAAGTGCAATGCCTGGAAAATACCGAAAAGCACACGACCTTCAGGTGAAACCGCACCTTACAGTATTACCAATTGAAAAAAAAACTATCACCTGCCATCATGTCATTAAGTAATAATGCAATCTCGACAACGTTCTAGATATTATATTATGCACATTAATACAGCTCATGCAAGCCCTGTGACTTACACAAACACAGTCGGACTGAGTGCTACTTAAGTAACTGCTTCGTGGTTTCTGCTGTACTGAACCCTGCCTTTCAAGGCAAAGCGCCCGATTTTAAGCTTCTCAAGCTTCTCAGTGTTCTTGTTTACAGATTGCACTAGGTCCTCTAGCATGATATTGCCGTATGAAAACCGACATTAAAAACCAAAAAGGGGCATCTAGAGAAACATGGGCTACCAAATAATGAAACGAAAAACAACTTTTAATTTTAAAGACATTTTTCGTTTTTACATATTGTATATATTTCCTTTCATCTTTTATTCTTGTTTTTCTTTGTCTTTTATTCTTGTGTTTTTCTTACTATTTTTGTTTTTGTTTTATCTCTTTTCTTTTATTCTTGCAAATATGAAGAATTTCAGACATTTTAGATCTTTTAAAAGATTTAAATTATGGTAATTTTATTTCACTTTGAGCATTTTCTGGCAGTGTCGTTAATTAGTGCGGGTAATGCACTAGAATTTGTAATTAGAAACGTAGATAAATGTTCTTGCTTAAGTCTGAGATGCTTTTCAATGAAACAAAGTTTCAATTCGTTTCTCAAAATCTAATCACAGGGACCCATCCACACTATTCCGGGTAATTTTAAAACGCATTTATCCGTATTTTCCAAAATGGATTCCTTTTCAAATTTATCTTGACGGAAAATATTTTATACGGCGTTTTCAGATTTTCTCCATTTTCCAATTTATCAAGACTTACGTGGACGTGGCCTAAAAATTGACTCATTTGCATGCATATATATTTTCTTTTTACTTTTGAATATTTTTGTTTCCATTGTATTGGTGTCCCTTTGGAATTCTCAGTATATTTTTACATTCGTACACTTTCTAATTCCTTTGACTTGAAAAAGAAGATTAGCAACGTCAATGCGTCGTCCCTTATTTTAACTAAAATTTTTCCAATTTTTTTTAATTTTATTGCAAATTTTTGAAGTGAAATCATTATCTTGTATTATTTTCGAAAAGTTGGAGATAGCAATCACCACAATTTTCTATTTTGTTTTCAGTATTTTGTTATTCTCTGTTGTTTCTTTTTTTGATTTTTGTTTTAAACTTATTTTTCTTGTCTATAAGCACATTGTTATTAATTACACTAGCACAATGTTATCTTCGTATTTTGTAATCTTTATATCTTGTAACTTAAATCAATAAAAAAACATTAAAAAAAATTGAGTCACCGAGACAACTTCCGACCGATAAAGAAGGCAATCCCATTACAAGAATTTACAATTACGAGTGTGCATGTGTGTGGAGGGGGGGGGGCTTTCTTTTCCTCTTCCCAGTCCCCTCTTCCTTTTTACCCTCTCCTATTCACCCTCTCCCTACCGCGCAGGTTAAGAGCGGTTTGAGTTGGATTCCAGGTAGCAAGTTACTATTTTAGCCCGATTGGCACTCCTTATATCCTCAGATAAGCAATCCATAGACTTCGTAGTTTAAAATTCCTGTTTATTTTACTATTTATTCATGAAAATTCTAATGTTATAAGTGCAGATTCGTCTATGGAATGTTAGTTTTCCTAAAAAATTGGTCCACAAACATCCTGCTTGAACTATGTCAACTTTCACGTTCATGCTCTAACAATTGCGTTAAAGGAAAAGTTGAAGATAGCAATTTAGAGTTACGATCACGTTTCATGCCTATAAATTTTCCTTTTAAACTTCCTGCCTTTCCAAAACTTAGTGTTTTGTAGATTGCATGCTGATGTTGCTCCCCCTGTGCTGTTACCTTGACGTTGTGGGGAGGCTTGCGCGTCTCAGTGACCCTTGTGAGCTATACCGAGCAGGTCCAACCAAGTCGGGAAGGTTACGGGGTAGAGACCAGACAAAAATCAGCACCTGGCCCTCCAGGTTGGGGGTTGGGCGTGGTGCCAACAACTCCACCCCGTAAAAAAACACTTTGTTACGGAAACGACAACAAATGCTAAAACAACTGTGGACCCTATAGCGGACTTGAGCCAACCAACTGGCAACATGACTACTCCTGATGAAAGCCTCAGATAAGCAATCCATAGACTTCGTAGTTTAAAATTCCTGTTTATTTTACTATTTATTCATGGAAATTCTAATGTTATAAGTGCAGATTTGACGTCACACATACATTACCAGCTCCAAGATGGCGGCGTTCAGTTGTTGAGTTTTGGGAAAGATTTCGTAGGGTTATAGCGAACGTTGGAGGCTGAAATTTTGGTGAATAACATATCTTTGTGTAAACTTTTTATTGGCGTAAAGAAAATAAATGGCCATTCTGGAGTGAACTTCTCCCTTAAAGACAAGACTGAAAAGCAGTATGGGTAGAAGAAGACGGAAACTGCACGTGCTGAATACTAAAATGATATAGTGACACGACAAACTCGAAATTGCATGATTTCTTTTTCTTCAGACATGTGAAACAAGGTGGTTTTAGCCACACTGAATTTTAAAAGAATTTTCAAAACTCAGAATCAAGCGGCAGTAAAAGTAAAGCTACAGAAAGTCCTCCTGAGAGGAAAAACAAACATGTCAATTCTCCACGTGCGAAATACAAGTTTGTACATTTCATGAAGCTAATATGCAAACTTGAAGTAAATACCCAGAACGCCATACGGTCTGGCCTTTTAGCTTTAAGCTTTGACCCGACAACGTTTATTGAAATAGCTGTATTATTAAACCACTGTCTTTAAAGTTAAATGTCGTTGAATCCTGCAGATTATTGCAAATTTCCCAGTGTTATGGGTTTTTCAAATGTGTATGTTTTCTAGTTTTCCGGGAACCTAAGTGTTCGATAAATATTAAGGCTGGAGTTTGTCTAATTATGACTCAACACCCACGAACTTAAATAAAATATGATATTCAGTTTTCTTGGAATTGTTTTTTTAATTGTGAATGAAACACCATGGTGCGGTAGAATAAAAATTAGGATAAAAACAAAAGTAGATTAAACAAACAAATTTTAAAAGCAGTCTGCATTGTACCAGTTAAAGCCCAGCAGGACACATATTCCAGCTATTAACAATCTCCAAAGCTACAGAAGTTTTACACAAGGGACCATAATTGCAGAAAATTATTCAGACCTTAGGGCTACCTGCCTGTGGATGGAGGTCAGTTTGATGACATTGATGTTGTTTTTCTTATTGTATTGAATACGAGTTATTTAAAAACCCGGCGTTTAAATCAAACTGTCTGCTGTAGAAGACAAATAATTTTATATATTGAAAAAATGTGGAACTTTTTATTTCATCATATCGCATATGTTTTAATTCATTTCATCTTTTCTTCTTCCAAATATAAAATATCAAGAAATTTTAGATTTTAAAGTTTTAAATTATGGTAATTTTATTTGTCCTCGACCATTTTGTGTTTGGTGTCCACGATTAGTGCTAGAAAAACACTAGAATTTGTAATTAGACGCGTAAATAAAGGTTCTTACAAAATTTTGAGTTGCTCTTCACTGAATTAAATACTAAAAAAGACTTAGTTCGTGCCAAACATTTAAACATAAGTTGACTCGTCTGCATGCATATATTTTGTTTTTACTTTTAAATATCTTTGTTTCTATTGTATTGGTGTCCCTAAGGAGTCCATTACAAGAATTAATGTTCGAACATAGAATTTTTCAAAAGATTAGAACTAACAAGTTTTCGAACAAATTACTTCTATTGCAGCGTATTTGATATTAACTGCATAAGTTATAACGCTAACACAAAAAACAATGACGGTCTCTCATGAACAACAAAAGAAACAGAACTTACCTTGGGTTTCGTCGGTGATCAGAGTTAAAACAAGGAATAAAATGGGCCAAATTAAAACAGAAAACATGGTAAAAGAAAACTATTCTCGCGAGAGTCTGACAAACGTGTTAACAAATGGTCTGCCAACGTGAATCTCTTGAGAGCAGACTGAGAACTTTGAAGTAAATGTTACGTTTCTCTGTACCAATAAAGTACTTTAATGTCGGTTTAAGCCAATGAGAGAAGTATATTTGATGACAGCGCACAGCATCCATTAGTATATGAGTTTAGCATTAGTAATAGCTCACTCGTTTTGTATTGAAATGTTGACAACTGAAAGCTAGTGTTACTCTTTTGGCAGGAGTTAATAAGAAAAAAAAACCCATTCTGCTTCTAGCTATTAATTGAACTTTCTGTTTAATCAATGGAATGATATATTTTACGATGCAACAGCTTTTTCCTTGTAAAAAAAATCCTCGCTTCAGTCTCAATTCTAAGATGGTAGGTGTCAACATCTTTATTCTAAATATACGAATAAACATTCAAACATATAGATCACTGGTAATAAGGAATGATCAAATTCTCCCAACTAGTGTCATGCTAAAGGTTTGGAGATAAGCAAGGAGAAGTTGTGTGTTGACATTGGCGACTTAATTTGTTTTCTATAATAAATTTTTAATGAGTCGCGTGGTAAAGTCTTCCTGTCTCGTGTTGTTTATGAGTCCTGGTAGTGTCTTCCTGTCTATGTGTTATATTTGTATTGCTTCCAGGCAATAGAGGAGCGGAAACTCGTACCCAGAAGTCGTATAAAAACAAAACTAAACAACCGACAATCGCAACACTTAGCGCTTGCGTTTCGTTTGTGGACAGCGGTGTTCCCGTACGAAAAGAAAAAAAAAAACAGGTGAACTGTTCTCACTGTATACATAACTAGCGCATCACGAAAATAAATAAAGGTTCTTACTTAACTTTGAGATGGTTTTCACTGAATTAAATACTCAAAAAGACTCAATTCGTGCCAAACATTTAAACAAAAGTTGACTCGTTTTCATGCATATATTTTGTTTTTACTTTTAAATATCTTCGTTTCTATTGTATTGGTGTCCCTAAGGAGTCCTCAGTTTATTTTTATATTCGTACTCTTTTTTTCCTTTTGACTTGAAAAAGGCAATAAGCAAACTTCGCTTATTTTAACCAAAAATTTTCTAATCTTTTTTCTAATTTATGGCAAATTTTCAAAGTGAAATATTTTTCTTGTATTCTTTTACAAAAGTTGGAGATAGCAATATCGAATCACCGATACAACTTCCAACCGATAGAGAAGGGATTCTCCATTAGAAGAATTAATGTTCGAACATAGAATGTTCCAAAAGATTAGAGCTAACAAGTTTTCGAACAGATTGCTTCTATTGCAGCGTATTTGATATTAGCTGCATAAGTTATAACGCTTCACAAAAAAAAAAACAAGGATCGTCTCGCATGAACAACAAAAGAAACAGAACTTACCTTGGGTTTCGTCGGTGATCAGAGTAAAAGCAAGGAATAAAATGGGCCAAATGAAAACAGAAAACATGGTAAAAGAAAACTATTCTCGCGAGAGTCTGACAAACGTGTTAACAAGTTGGCTACCAACGTGAATCTCTTGCGAGCAGACTGAGAACTTTGAAGTAAATGTTACGTTTCTCTGTACCTATAAAGTATTTTATTGTCGGTTTTAGCCAATGAGAGAAGTATATTTGATGACAGCGCACAGCATCCATTAGTCTATGAGTGGAGCATTAGTAATAGCTAACTCGTTTTGTATTGAAATGTTGACAACTGAAAGCTAGTGTACCTTCTTGAAAGGAGTTAAGTAAGAAAAAAAAACATTCTTCTTCTAGCTATTAATTGAACTTTCTGTACAGGCAATCGAATGATACATTTTACGATGCAAAAACTTTTTTCTTGCAAAATTTTTTCTCGCTTCATTCTCAATTCTAAGAGTGCAGGTGTCAACATCTTTATTCTAAATATACGAATAAACATTCAAATATATAGATCACTGGTAATAAGGAATGATCAAATTCTCCCAACTAGTGTCATGCTAAAGGTTTGGAGATAAGCAAGGAGAAGTTGTGTGTTGACATTGGCGACTTAATTTGTTCTCCATAATAAATTTTTAATGAGTTGCGTGGTAATGTCTTCCTGTCTATGCGTTATTTATGCGTCTGTGTAGTCATCCTGTCTATGTGTTATTTGTGAGTCGTGGTAGTGTCTTCCTTTCTATGTGTTATATTTATATTGCTTCCAGGCAATAGAGGAGCGTAAGCTCGTACCCAGAAGTCGTATAAAAACAAGACTAAACAGCCGACAATTGCAACACTTAGCGCTTGCGTTTCGTTTGTGGACAGCGGTGTTCCCGTACGAAAAGACAAAGAAAAACAGGCGAACTATTCTAGCTGAAAACTTGGACACAAAATCGCGTTATCTGCTGTTAAACTTTTAAGGGATTCTAACATAACAGTAGACGGTCATCTCTTAGTAAAACGGCAATCAAGATTTTATTCCATCATCCTCTAATATTCTTGATAAGTTTTAGCGAAATCGATGTTCAAAAGTCAGGGAATAAAAGCTTTACAAGATAACACTCCCTCAAGAAATTTGGCTAATTAATTTATTTATGAGCAAGGGTCCTGCGCGACCTTAAGTTAGGAAATTATAGATTAACAGGCTTTCCAGATACCGTAGTTAGCCAAGTCAGCTTTGCTACAGAAACTGACCTTACTGCATTAGTTGACAAGCAAAATATTTTGCTATCATTATTGTTCTGTTATCACATTAAACTGTGATTTAAAAATATCAAGCGTAAAATTGGACATGTTTATTTGATATCTGTGTGCACGGTGATGATCATGTGACTACGTGTGAAATAACAACAAAGAGTTGCTCTTAGAGATACTATGCTATGGGGCGAAAATAATTCCCATGCATGCGAAGAAGTGCAGCATGCTGGAGGTTTCCGTCTCTGAGGAGAGGAGGGAGGGACAAAAAAGTAGTCTAAACCGAACCCTCGGGCAAGAACGCATATGAGAAAGCCCTGAAGTCGAGAGGGCGTAAAGTATAAATACTAAGCTCAATACCCAAGGGTATTACAGGAACCTCCAAGGGCAAAAAGTGCTAATTTATGTAGCGTGCGAGGCCATTTCGGTGCGAACATATCAATGAAAATAGCACACCAAATTAAATGACTATACAACCTAGTGATAAATTATAACCTCTTTTGTGTTATGACAGAGACGAAATTTTCGTATTCAAAAACTACTGGAAGTTATTTGCTTCTAAGAGAGTAAAAATGTGAAATCTAAACTTTGAACCGTGCTATCGTCTTTTTGAAGTCAGAGTAAATTTCAAACTTTGCTTCTGTCATAACACAATAGAATACACCAAGTTCACCAAGTTAATGTTCCTCGCGAATCAACTCCTGAAATTCTATATCGGCGGACAAAATTGCAAGTTTTGAGGCTTCCGAATAGCTTTCGAGTCAATGTTTACAACAACGTGCCATATATTCAAAGCTGTAAATCTCATTATGATAATTCGCTATGTTTCAGCGCACGGGCCACAAAGCTGAGAACAATAACGTTTAATTACTTATGCAATGAACTATATTCTCATAAATATTTCGTTTGTTGTTGGCTTCACTCGTCGCAGTTCGTGCATACTCTTAAAATAAATACATACATAATGATTTCAAGGGTACTGCGCGACCTTAAATAGTGTGGCACGAGACAGTCCAAAGGACCGTCTGATTTAGTCTTCTCGACAATTGTAAGTAAGTAGTAAGTACTTTTGGGCACTCGCCCCCACACCGGCCCGCCCCTCCCCCCCCCCGCCCGCCCACCCCCCTCTCCGGTCCCACCCCCCAATTGAATTAGCCAGTAAAATTTCTAAGTATATTCCACCGAAACTTCGGAGAAACGAGAAAACGTGACCATTTTGTAGACGACCTCCAGCAAGTGCAAACTTATGGCTGATAATATACGATAGCTCAACCAGCCAAACTGCAGCATTTGCATTAGAACACTAGTAGGTCCTAGAAGAATTTTACTTATCCCCGTTACAGTCAACATTAACCCGTCTTTTGTTTTCAAGATCTTAAGGAGAGAGAACAATCATCTTTTGTATTAAGCAATTTAAATTCTTCAATCATCGTTTTTCAAACTTATCTTTAAAATTTTAACTTTTTTGCTTGCTTTTCTCTTTTTTAACAAAGGGAAACTTTCATTACGATTCCACCCTCTGGATCAACTCAAGAACTATCATTGGGGGGGGGGGGGGGGAAACAAAAAAAAAAAAAAAAAAATTTTATTTTTTATTTCAGAAAACGTTCCATACGACCATCTGGAGCGAAGAAATGCCTATAACCTTGAAGGAGGCAAGACTGGGTTTGACACACATCGAAACCAAGTTACCGACCTACTGAAACACATCTTTCTCCAAGATATGTCTTGGTATGAAGATCGGCCAACAGATCAACTTCATTGTCATCAACAAGCAGGCCAACTCTCTGTACTCACTGATCGCTGACGGGCAATACTGCGCCACCTCATTGGGTCGTAACACGTGGAAGACACTAATTGGTTCACATGCCTCTTTGCAGCTCTACTGTAGCAAGGAAGGCTTCAATGCCGCTAGTCTTAATACCACCTTGGGTAAAGCTCGAATAGGTATCCTTGGTAACAATGACGATGACTGTGTTCAATATGATTGTCATTCCAGACTCGGGTTTGGTACATGAGGGCGACATGATGACTCCAACACGTGTGGAAACGATGGTGTAGGTTTACATTTTGTTCCACTGAATCCAACTCGACAGCTACAACGGAAACCTTTACTGGAGAATCCAGCTTCACAGGTGCCATTGTTCAAACATGGGCTGCTACTGCAAAGATTCTATCACGGGAGTTGAATAAAAAAAGATCAAATCAACCTAGTGAGAAATTTGTAGTTTCTTTTTTAATAATGTTTTCGCTCGTTGTACTAAGACATCCTGTTTTTCGAATAAACAATTAAAACAATATGGCAGGATTCTGATTGAAGCAACGAGGCCGAAAAAACTTACAAATACATTGAATAGAACCTTTACCGCACGAATTGCTAACTTCAGTGAAGAAGTTAAAGACCTTAAATAACCCCAGATTACCTCGATGGCCAGTTGCTCGTGTCATTGTTGAAAAATTCATCTTCATTATTTATCACCGAGCTTAAAATTTACCATCTTTACTATTCACAACACACTTGATGATTTCGACATTGCTGATCCTAGCAGTATGCAGGACTCGTTTCACATATCAACCTAGTAAATGGCCCAGCTCACCACGAGTCTCTCGTAGCACAGTTGGTTAGAGCGCCCAACCGGTATCTATCTGGGAGGCCATGGGTTCGATTCCCGTCGGCGACTCAGAATTTTTCTTTGTTCCATGCTCGTGTCAAAAATTCAAAAAGCTCGTTGAAAAATTCATCTTCATCATTTATCACCGAGCTTAAAATTTACCATCTTCATTATTTACAACAAACATTGTCTTTGTTATTTAAATGTCCAACAAATTGAACAAAATAACTCTTTGTTTCGCCAGCCAATAGTTTTCTTGTTGGCACATTAATAATAATAGGTGACGTCAACGCTATCTTTGCTATAAAGGATGAAAACAAGAATTGCAAATTTATGCTGAAGCCGAGTCGTCGACAAAGAAGCCATTCTCTTCTGGATGTGGCGATTTATGCAAAAGACCCGAGAGTTTCAGCCGGGAATATAGCACAGTTTTTCAGCTTTTGACGGCATATATTTGTGTCTTAATTAATAACGGTTTTAATGCCTAGTATTAAACAAATTAATGGTTTCCAAAGAACTCCTGCTGCTGTGCAGTGGCGTGGCAGGAAAATAATTACTTTATTGTGGGCGGTCCTAGCGATTTGAAAGGTGACGTTGACTAAGGATTAATTTTTTTTTGTCTTTTCTAAGTGCTAACTTCCTTTTTCTAAGTGGAAATACTAATTTTCTAATTTTTTTAGATAGTTACAAAATAATACTGGTATTCCGTATTTTTTGTCTTAAAATGTCGTAGAATCCCGGAGATAATTGCACAGTTTTAGTCCATTGGTTCTTTTTAGTTCATATGTTCAACACCTTAATATTCGAAAAATATAATGGTTTGAGTTTTTCCAATTATGACTCAAACACTCCGAAAACTAAATAAAATACAAGCCTCGGTTTTCTTGGAATTTTTTAATGGCGTATGAAACATCACTGTGCGTAAGAATAAACATTAATTTGGAAAAAAATAAAAATACATTAAACAAATTTTAAAAGCAGCCTGCACTGTGCCAGTTAAAGCCCAGCGTGACACATATATATGAATGAGCATAATTACAGAGAATAAGTCAGACCTTTAGGCTACCTGCCGATGCATTGGAGTCAGTTGGATGAAATTGATGTTTTTATAGTGTTTAATATACCGGTATGTTACTAACAGAGTGCACTAGCTTGAACATTGCCCTAAAAACCCGACATTTAAAAACAACCGAAACTGGGCATCTAGAGCAACACGGACTACCAAAGAGTGAAAATGAAAAACAAATTTCAATTTAAAATACCGTATTTTCTCGTTTAAACGCCCCCAGCGTTTATTTCAAACTTGGCCCGATAGATCCGGCGTTTATTTGATTCAAGGAGTTTGTTCAAGCCCTATGTTTCTTAGAAATGATTTTTATTCATTATTTTTGACAGCAATATATTAAGACATTATTTTCAAAGCGCGTTAAACCTTTAATAATTGTTTAAGGGGTTTATTTTCAAATACAGCTTGGAGACCCGGCGTTCATTCGGGGCCCGGCGTTTAATCGAGAAAACACGGTACTTTTTATTTTCACACATTGATTTTTTTTTTTTTTTTTTTTTTTTTTTTTTTTTTTTTTTTTTTTTTTTTTTTTTTTTTTTTTTTTTTTTTTTTTTTTTTTTTTTTTTTTTTTTTTTTTTTTTTTTTTTTTTTTTTTCAAATAAGAATAATTTTAGAAATTTTTATCTTTAAGAATTTTAAATTATGGTAATTTTATTTTACTTTGAGCATTTTCTGTCAGTGTTCTCAATTAGTGTTGGCAATGCGCTAGAGTTTGAAAGTTTATTATTTTCCTCGTTATTGTACCAATATCCCATGGCTTTGATGTGTCTGTCTCCATTGTCTGGGTTGTGTCATGCCTCGTTTCCACACGTGTTGGAGTCATCGTGGTGCCCTCCTGTACCAAACCCAATTCTGGAGTCACAAGATGAGCAGTGATTCTGATTATTACTAAGGACAACAACAACAACAACAACAACAACGTTTATTTGAACTGTAAAATTACAAAGAAATGTTTAAACAATAAATAATTTAAAAATACATACAGTTGCTGGTCACCCAAAATAACTAAAAAGCTAAACTAGTTGGGTGACCACCATTTATAAATTTAAAATAAATACAACGTCAGAAAAGAGGCATTTTACATTTTACAATTTTACACAATTAATTAAGGTGGTAGATTACAGAACAAATAATTCTTAAACACGTATGTACAACAACAACAACAGCAAAAAGATAATAGTAAAAAGAAAAAGGGAAAAAAAAATGAAAAATGGCAGAAATACCAAAATTAAATTATTAGTAGAAAAACTTAATAGAAATTAATGAAATGCAATGATAATTCTCTTTTAAATGAATAAGGAGATAGAATCTTAAATCTCTCATCAATTTCATTCCATAATATAGGTCCGTTGAATTAGGTCCGTTGAAATTTGCCATAGTTAGTTCGAATTTTTGGAACATAAAAAGTTGACCTAGATGCATAGCGTGTGTTAACATTATGCTTATCAGAAGTTTTAATAAAAAAGTAGTCAAAAACCTTGGGTAATTTGTCATGGAAGAATTGGTGCATGAAGTAAAGGGTTTGAAGTTTGATATGATCTTGAAGTTTTAGAAGTTTGAGTTGAGAAAACCAATTATTGCTTTAGAATGCAAAGGATTATTACTAACAACATATAACCTTCCTTGTTACGCATTGCTCTGCAAGGGGGCCTGTGAACCAATCAGCGTCTTCCACGTGTTACGACCCAGTGAGGTGGCGCAGTATTGCCCGTCAGCGATCAGTGAGTACAGAGAGTCGGCCTGCTTGTTGATGACAATAAAGTTGATCTGTTGGCTGCCTTTCTTCATACCAAGACAAATTTTGTCAAACACTATCAGCTAGTATGTGATACATATATTTCTGTAGTTATACTCTTAAGTGCAAGAAACTTCTAACCAGAACACAAACTATTTTATAGTGTTTCATTGTTTTTATGCCCTAAACTACTTTTATGTGTATGATGTAACATCCGATATGGCTTCAAAAGTTCTTTGGGTGAAACTTTATAACTTTCCCTGTCAGCATACCAAAATGTACCCCATGGCTTTGATGTGTTTGTCTCCATTATCTCCGCCGTACCTAGCCTTGTTTCCACACGTGTTGGAGTCATCAGGATATCCTCCTGTACCAAACCCGATTCTGGAATTACACGAGGAGCAGTCATTTTCGTTGTTACCAAGGAAACCGATTCTTGCTTTAGAATGGGAAGACCATGTACTTACGGCATTGAACCCTTCCTTGTTACAGTTGAGCTGCAAAGACGCCTCTGAACCAATCAGCTTCTTCCACGTGTTACGGCCCAGTGAGGTGGCGCGGTATTGCCCGTCAGCGATCAATGAGTACAAAGAGTTGGCCTGCTTGTTGATGACAATGAAGTTGATCTGTTGGCCGATCTTCATACCAAGACAAATCTTGGAGAAGGATGTGTTCCAGTAGCTCGGTAACTTGGTCTCTTCTGCGTCAAACCCACTCTTGCCTCCGGGAAGATTGTATCCAGTCCCGTTGCTCCAAAAGTTAGAATCGTAATGGAAAGTTTTCTGAAATACAAAGTAAGAGTGGTACTCTAGCTACTGTAGTCTGTTCATGTACTGTTTCCACTTGGTCTTCTGTGTATCTATCCTAGTCTCCCCTCTAGGAAGGCCGTGTTGATTTTACCATCCCAGTAACCAGACTTCTAATGGAAGGTGCTTTGAGAAGGAATAGAATAAATTATATCTCCGATAAAACATTCCGACGAAAGTTATTTATTTAACATAGATCTCAAAAGATTTCAAATAAAATCGTTTTCAAATGTTATGCTATATTAAAAATGGGTAAGTCGGGAAAAATTTTGTTCTGAAGTTTATCAATGCTATTTTCTTATTTAAAGGAAGACTCCTATATTTATTTATTAAAAAGGTGTAATTAAAGTATTTTTAGGCAAACAGAATACCGCGAGTACAGTAAGTACAGTAAAACTCCGCGAGTAAGAACCTAACATTTAAGAACCTGTTAGGCTAAAATTTGCAGTTTAGATCCCCTTTTTATAAGAACCTATTTAGCCTAAAATTTGGAAATAGGTTTCTTTTTTGGTTAAAATGGATTAAAAATGTTTACTTTTGGGAAAATAAGATAAGCAGACATTCTGGATCCTCTTTGGAGATAGTAACCTAGGAGCCTTATCACTCCAGTTGCAATTTAAATGCCAAAGTTGAAAATCATAAAGTACTTATTGATACAATCATAAAATATAAACCACATAATATATGTATTAGTGCTTCATTTTTACATAAACACTTATGCGGTATGCAAATTTTATACAAGGTATAGGTCGAATACCACTAAAAATTCTGTTAGCAACAATGTAAATTTTTCTTCAGAAAATAAGAGTCTATTAAGAATCGAACCTAAATAGCCTAAAATTGTGTTAATTATCCTTTATGTAAGAACCTATTTAGGCTGACCTGGAAAAATTAGGCCCTTACTCGCGGGTTTTTACCGTACTTATAAAGACTGCACAAATTCCATACCTTGTTGCCATCAATCTTCATGACCGGCGTCCATCCCCCATCTCCACATCCAAAATCTCCAAAGTGACAGAGAACAGTAGTTGGTTTTGAGTCAAAGTGGAGCGTAACCAGCTCACTAACCCTCGACCTGTTAAATACAAAAACGACTATTACCAAGAGATAGTGCAGTAATTTGTTTTAAAGGCTTTAGCCTTAAAAATCCCTCAAAGTGGTTGATGATCTATGGGGTGATAGAAGCATTGGCCATGTGGCTTTTGGAGATCAGACGTCTAGTTCCTTTAGCTTGGTTTTACAACACCTTGGAACCCTTTTTTCATCGCTAAATGTTACCGAAACGTGTCATTTTCAAGTAACAAACCAATTATCGATATTTTTAACGAACTATTTCATATCAAATTATTCATCATCATAGAGGTAAACTCTGATGTGTCCATCTATATATAAACAGAACAAATGCTGGAAAAAATAAGATTCCCCGAGCGGGATTCGAACCCACGACACCCCGATCTCATGGAAGGTGCTCTAACCAGAGGGTCTGAATGGGGTTAACCGACTAGCGACAAAGGGCGAAAAATATTACCGACTACCGACAAAACGAGGAAAAAATTACCGATTAGCGACAAATTAATTCTAACCGACAACCGACATGGTCCGACGTTATACGGACGACATGTGACGGTAAAAGATAATGAGAGTTGTCTTTATGGGTGTTCGAGACGATTTGTAGATTTCTTCAAAAGATGATATTGTGACAAAGAAGTGCAGCTGAAGTATGTAACTAAACTTCACAGAAATTGTTTTTTGATATCGGATGTTGGTTTTCATTGAAGCCCACCAAGTTTAAGTTTGATTTATTTTAAGTGTAAAATCATCGAAGATCCATTAAACGCTGCAGAATGATACGTATGGCAACGAAATTTTGGAAAAAAAAGAAACCCACGGTAAAGGCACGAAAGCCGCTGATTAATAAGCGTAATAAGTGTTTGTGGACTTCTTGGAGAACAAACTTCCGAAAATAGCAAAATTACGTAACCCAAGGGCTAGAGTAGGTGATTCACTCTTTGTCTGATTTACCTCTCTTAAAAACTTCGATGCCCTGTAATCGACAGGAAACAAATTCACATCTAGAATAAAAGCTTTGGTAATTTTATCGGTACTAGACGAACACATTCCTAAAAAAACAGAGTTAACGAGGTTTAAGTGTTTTATTACAAATTTTACATCTCGTCTAAAGTTTAAAGTCTTAAAACTGCGTAAATTAAATAACAAATATTAATAATTAACTTGCACTTTTAATTATTAACTGAGATTTACCGACAACCGACAAAGGTCGAAAATTTTAACCGACAACCGACAAAGTAAGGATTTTTTAACCGACTACCGACATGTGGACCCCCCCATTCAGACCCTCTAACCACTGAGCTACTGAGTCAACCACAGTGGAGTGAGTCGAATATTTGCTACAAAAGAAACATTGATTACCAGTTATTTGCTCCCAGGCCTCTCGGACTGGGAATAACTTCCTTTAACGCATTTTGAGCACTTTTACGTATGACTTACTTGTTTTCGTCATACAGTTCCTTGCAAGACTTTGCAGCTGGAAGAAGTGGAACAAAAAATATGTCAGCTTCTTTAGAATAGAAGAGTCATTGCAACCTCGCTATAAATTCGGCTATAAAATGGAGAGAAGGAAAATTTAAAATTCGTTGATTAATTATCAGTTCAAGATACCTTTATGGCAGTTTGTTCCACTGAATCCAGCGCGACAGATACAGCGAAAACCTTTACTGGAGAATCCAGCTTGACAGGTGCCATTGTTCAAACATGGGCTGCTGCTACAAAGATTCTGTAAAGAGAAATAAAAAAATTAAAAAAAGCAATCAAATAAACTAAGTGAGAAAATTATAGCTTTTAATAATCTTTGAACACTTTGTATCGAAATATCTTCTTCTAGTCTTAAGAAGCAGCGAGGCCTTTTACTTTAACATTAAACCTTAATCGAAAAAAACCGCAAAGTTTAAGGACTTAAATAACACTAGAATACCTCGATGGCCAGATAGGTGAAACTTAGTCGACTTTCAAGATGGTTTTCATCTGTAGCGTTGTTTAACTCGCATTTGTGTTTTCCTTTGACTAAAGGTCCCAAATTAATGGCCACACAATTGGGCTCCATATAGCACATCAAGCGGCAGCTCCCTTCATTGAGCACCTCCTCACTACTGATTACGTGATTTTTCATCGCCTTGTTGTCAACTGGTTCCTTGAACTCGATGTTGCGACATTCGTCATCTTTGAAAGACACAAATGAAAGAATTAAAAGCGAGCAAAAACTGTGGTTTATTTTTTTGAGTAAATCTTTTTTTTTTATTTAGAAAACTGTTTCAAGCCGCTCCGATTAGAAACGATAAAAAAGATTTCTAACCAAAATTTCCTTTTTATCTCCAATTTGACTAAAAGTGTTGGGAGATCTCGCTTGTTAAAAATTGTGTTTATGCCGATCGTTTATATCCATTATAGATGAATCGAGACTAATCATGGGTTTCTGGCCTAATTTAATGCAAGAAACATAACGGATAACGAGTGCGGAAAGTGAATGCGTGAATTTTCTCGGCACATTTCCCTCCCACCAACATTTAAGATTCTCTTGCTAGGGCAGGCGACAATGCAGAGAGTTTTACTTGAGCAGATTTAATGCCTGGCTGTATTCCCTAAAAATAAAACCCTGCAAAACGCAAATTAAGATGATGAATAACAAAAACTGAAAGAATACTTACCAAAGCAACCACAGCAAAATGGGAAAATAGTTCCAAGAAAAATATAAAGGATGAAAACGATAATTGCACAAAAACGAGTCCTCGACAAAGAAGCCATCCTCTCTCTCGATGTAGCGACTTATGCAAACACGCGAGAGTTTTAGCCAATATAGCAAAGTTTTTCAGCGTTTGACAGCAGATATTTGTAAACTCAAGTATGTAAATATCTCAATTTCGAATGGTTCAATACCTTGTATGAAACAAAGTGATGGTTTTTAAAAAAATCTGCTGTCGTGTATCGGCGGGTGGCAGGAAAATAATAATAAGCTTATTATCAAGTAAAGGGCGGCCGTAGCGATTTGAAAGCTGACGTTCATGAAAGGCTTATTTCTATTCTGTGCTAAGTGATAACTTCTTTTGTCCATTTTGTTAGTTAATTATAGCATATAACTAAAACACCGTCTTCAAAGTTAAATGTCGTTGAATCCTGCAGATTATTGCACATTTCCAGTGCAATGGGTTTTTCGAATTGGTATGTTTTCCAGTTTTCTGGGAACCTTAGTATTCGATATATATTTTGGCTAGAGTTTGTCCAATTATGACTCAAACACTCCCGAACTCAAATAAAATATTATCTTCGGTTTTCTTGGATTTTTTTTTATCGCGTATGAAACACCTTGGTGCGGTAGAATTAACATTAAGATAAAAACAAAAATAGATTAAACAAACAAATTTTAAAAGCAGTCTGCACTGTGCCAGTTAAAGCCCATCAAGACACGTATTCTAGCTATTAACAATCTCCAAAGCTACTGAATTTTTTACACAAAGAACAGCATGTTGCAATCGTTTCTCCACCCTCTTGCAACATGTTGGATGATGACAAGTAGCTTGGAAGGTTTACGTCCATTTTGATCGGTCACAATCCGTTTTACTTTGGCTGCTATCCCGAGATAAACGAGGAATACATCCAGAAATAATTTATCTGTAATAAACTGTCGTGTGCTTTTCAATCGCGGAGTCCTCTCGGTGAACTCATTCGTACGCTTGGTAAATCGGCATGTTGTGAGTTTGTTTCCTGACTTTTAACTCTGAACCATATTCAAAATTCTGCTGTTAACCTTGCCGTTTCACGAAAGTTTAGGGGAAAAACGATAAACCCATGTGATAAATCAGAATTTAGCCGAGCCGACAGCAACCAGCGGACCTCCCCAATTTCACTTTCCGCTTCATGTAATTCCACACAGAAAATTACTTGCGCACGCGATTCAATGGTAAATGTCACTTGATCAGCGGTCAACTTTAAAAAAATATTCAACCTCGATGTGTTCTACATCTGAGCCCGCGATATGGTCATGTGATACTGGTCAGCGGAAACCTTGATTTGAAAGCTGTCAATTGGCCATAACAAAGACGTCCAATCATATCTATTAGTCATGATTTTTCCCGCCAAAAGACGCGGGTTGCCACCGGAGCCTAGCTCGTTCCCAGGCCTAATCCGTGCGTACGTACTATCGGACGTACGCGACAACCAAAATTTCTCGGTTCGATAGGATACCATTTGCCTGCCTATGGATACTCCGCTCCGGCGCTGTCGGCGCCGTTGGAGCTCCGCTAAAATACTAAGTAAAAAACGGTAAGCTGATCTTATGGCAAGGAAAAAAAATTAAGACAGAAAAAAGATAAAAATAGTAGAATATCATTATTTGCCCGTTGATTCGGTTTTTCAACTGAGGCTAAAAGACTAAAATTAAAATTAAAAACCTCTGTTCTCATTCGTCTTTTTTTATCTGCATCAGCTCTTAATTTTGTAGGTAGGGCTAGGGGGGCATTGTTTATTGTTTTGTTTGGCCAATCCCGAAGAACTTTATTTCCAAATGATGCAGGTCATCAAGTGTTCATTGCCATTTTGGCAATGTATTTTAGGAATGCGCTTTAGCCTCGTCTGTCAACAACAACAACAACAACAACAATCTTTATTTGTGCCCAGAAAAGTTACAATAAATAAATACAAGCAAGAGGGAAAATTTACAATAAAAAAAGAGCACAGCCACTTAGTCACTTTCCGGACATTGGATCACGAGGTACAAACCTGATTTGAGCTCCTCGCCAAGAACAGATTTGAAAACGCGAAATGAACATTCCCTGAGCTAAAATGGAATAAATTGCTGAATTAAAACGTAAAATAGGAGTTTTAAAACTACCAGCTATTTGATATTCTTGTAGTTATATTTATGTGCGATGAAAATTCTTAGCCTCCTCTGCATGCTACTCCTTTAAATCCTTAATATTGGGATTCCTGTGGTAGCAGAGGGGAAGAGAGAAAACAGGAGCGCTTTCCATTTGCATAGAGAAACCAGTTGTTTCGGTGGGAAATCAAATGGAACGGGCATTTCCACTGGAAATTTTACGGAAAAAAGGAATACCTTCTGAGGTATTCCTCTTTTTCTGTTTTCCCGGTATGACCGGAAATTTACTGTTCCTTTTGCTACAACCAGACCGCTCATTCGCAGAGCAAGGTCACCAACTGAACCTAAGAACGCTAAAATTTACCTGTTGAATCGATTCGAATTAATCCAAAATTCCTCTCGAGTGAGTTTTTTCCCTTGAACTTTCTTCAGGGTTTCATGAAGAAGAAAGATAATTTGGAAAGTTTTACCTTCGATCGCCATGTTTTTTCTGGACCCAGTGTCTTCGCAGTTCTATCAAAACGGGAATTTTAAAAAGAAAAAGCTCCTTTCCGTTCCTTTTACGTGATGGAAAAATTTGTACTGTTCCATTTGTCGAAAAATTCTCACCGAAAATTCCATGGAAATGGAAAGCGCCCCGGATCTCTCTTTTGCTCGGTCCCAGTCTCTCTTCCGTCGGTCCCTTCTGCAACAAAGGGAGTTGCCTGCGGAGGAGGCTAGGAAAATGGACACATCCGTTATGGTTTAAAAGTGGTTTAAAAGTTAATTATTTTTCTTCTTTTTATTGTCAGTGTACCAAAACATATCCCATGGCTTTGATGCGTCTGTCTCCGTTATCTGGGTTGTGCCCTGCCACGTTTCCACACGTGATGGAGTCATCAGGATACCCTCCTGTACCAAACCCAATTCTGGAGTCACAGCTTAGACAGTCAAACTCGTTGTTACCAAGGAAACCGATTCTTGCTCTGGAATGGGAAGACCGTGTATTCACAGCATTGAATCCTTCTTTGTTACAGTTAGTCTGCAAAGACGCCTCTAAACCAATCAGCTTCTTCCACGTGTTACGACCCAGCGAGGTGGAGCGGTATTGCCCGTCAGCGATCAGTGAGTACAGAGAGTTAGCCTGCTTGTTGATGACAATGAAGTTCATCTGCTGGCCGATCTTCATTCCAAGACAAATCTTTGAGAAGGATGTGTTCCGGTAGGTCGGTAACTTGGTCTCTTGTGTGTCAAACCCAGTCTCCCCTCCAGGAAGGTTGTATGCATTTTTATCACTCCAGTACCCCGAGTTATAATGAAAGGTGTTCTGTGAATATATAATAATAAATAATTAACTTTTATGAAGGAATAGAATAATTAATTACAGATTGGAAGGAATAGAATAATTAATTATAATATCTCCGATAAAACATTCTGTCAGAAGTTATTATTATTTTTAAGGGGTTAGTTAGAACAAACGAACAATCGGGAAACTGAAGTTCTCTCTCCATTTTGGCTTAAGTTGTCATTATTGTTTGTTTTGATGTTTAAAAGACTGACGTAGATACATATGACCATGTCAACAATGTTTTTAAATTGACGTGCAACTCATATTTAATATTGGCAAAAGAGTATTTTGTCGTTGTTAACGAGTCCAATGCAATCAAATCGTTTTCCAATACTCCTCAGTTACTTATGAAAAATATGTAGGTATGAAGTTCTTATATTTAGAAAGACGTGAAAAATGTCATACCTTATTGCCGTCAATCTTCATGACCGGCGTCCATGTCCCATCTCCACATCCGAAATCTCCAAAGTGACAGAGAACGGAAATTGGTTTTGAGTCAAACTGGAGAGTAACCAGCTCACTAACCCTCGACCTGTTGAATAGAAAAGTGCAAAAATTAATAGATTTTAGACTTACAATTCCTCAGAATGGTTAACATTTTTGTGGAGTACCAAAACACTGATCACGGTCTATGTTTCAAAGGCTTTTATAAGGGTCTAACGTTTCGATAACTCCGGATTATTTTATTTAGCTTTCTAATCAACAGTTTCCTGATTTGCTCCAAATAATTTTCGAGTTTGATGTCAAAATTTCACAAATTAGCAAAAAATTTTAACAAATTTTTTGATATCAAGAACCTCAACGCATTATGACTTACTTGTTTTCGTCATACAGTTCCTTGCAAGACTTTGCAGCTGGAAGAGATAGAACAAAAAAAATGTATGTTAGCTTCTTTAGAACAGAGTAGTCATTGCCACCTCGCTATAATTTCGGCTATAAAATGGAGAAAAGGAAAATTTAGAATTCCTTGAATTATTATCAGTTCAAGATACCTTCATGGCAGTTTGTTCCACTGAATCCAGCGTGACAGATACAACGAAAACCTTTACTGGTGAATCCAGCTTGACAGGTGCCATTGTTCAAACATGGGCTGCTGCTACAATGATTCTATCACGAGAGAAAAAAATAAAAAAAGGATCAAATAAATCTAGTGATAAATGTGTAGCTTTTTTATAGTCTTTGAACACTTTGCACCGAAACATCTTCTTCTAGACTTAAGAAGCAGTGAGGCCTCGCATACTTGTACTTAAACATTACATCTTTCCATCAAATTGAATTGCAAGTTTAAGGACTTACATAACACTAGATTACCTCGATGGCCAGAAAGGTGAATCTCAGTCGACTTTCAAGATGCTTTTCATCTGTAGCGTTGTTTAACTCGCATTTGTGTTTTCCTTTCACTAAAGGTCCCAAATTTATGGACACACAGTTGGGCTCCATATAGCACATCAAGCGGCAGCTCCCTTCATTGAACACCTCCGCACTGCTGATCACGTGATTTTTCATCACCTTGTTATCAACTGGTTCCTTGAACTCGATGTTGCGACATTCATCACCTTCAAAAGACACAAATGAAAAAATTAAATTAAATTAAAATGTGGTAAATTTTTTTTCGTCACCTATAAAAAAAGAAAAATTAAACTTAATTTTGAAAAAAGGAAATTCGAGAAAAAAAAACCGATATGATCTATCGAGAATTTTTTGTACTTTTTACCTTCAGTAAGACCCCTTCAAGAAAAGTATAGTAGGGATGTTTTACTCCTCTTTTTTGCGGTGTAATTTCATTAGCTTGCGGCGGAATAAATTAACTGAATTAATCGCACTCCATTCGCATTGTTTCTCAAATTTTATTAGACGCAATTTCAAAATTGAATGCGATGGTTAATGTTTTTCAGTGCATCTTTCTTCTCTTTTTGAAAAGACCAAGCCGCTTTGATTAATTCATGATTAAAAGATTCCAGGTTAACATTTCTTTTTTTATCTTTAATTTGACGAAAGTGTTCAGAGACCTTGCTTGTCTTAAGTTGTGTTAACTCCTTGCATCACGTATTACGCATCATCCATATTGATTACTAATCGACCTGGTTAATAGGCAAGACAAACGTTTTCGCAGAACATACCGAGAAATGTCAGTTTTCCTTAAGAAAAGCGTATTCTATATTTCTTGGATAACGTGCATGGTTACGGATAACAAGTAAATGCGGGTAACACTGAATGTTCTCGATACGTCTGTCTGTTACCAACATCTAAGATTCTATAGCTAGGGCAGGCGACAATACAGAAAGTGCAACTGGAGCCGATTTGTTACCTTGCGTATGAAACAATTTCAGCAGAGATCATGATGTAAAACCCAACCTGAATTTCAGCTGTCTCGTCTGATCGCATAGACCAGCAAAGATGTCTGAAATTTAGGCTGTGAAAGAAACAATTAATGCAAAACTCAAACCCCCAGAACGGGAAAATAGTTCCAAGTAAAATATAAAGAACGAAAACGATAATTGCAAACCGAGTCCTCGACAAAAAAGCCATCCCCTTCTGGATGTGGCGATTTATGCCAAACGCGAGAGGTTCGGCCAGCAATATAAGAGGGTCTGAATGGGGGGGTCCACATGTCGGTAGTCGGTTAAAAATTCCTTACTTTGTCGGTTGTCGGTTAAAATTTTCGACCTTTGTCGGTTGTCGGTAAATCTCAGTTAATGATTAAAAGTGCAAGTTAATTATTAATATTTGTTATTTAATTTACGCAGTTTTAAGATTTTAAACTTTAGACGAGATGTAAAATTTGTAATAAAACACTTAAACCTCGTTAACTCTGTTTTTTTAGGAATGTGTTCGTCTAGTACCGATAAAATTACCAAAGCTTTTATTCTAGATGTGAATTTGTTTCCTGTCGATTACAGGGCATCGAAGTTTTTAAGAGAGGTAAATCAGACAAAGAGTGAAACACCTACTCTAGCCCTTGGGTTACGTAATTTTGCTATTTTCGGAAGTTTGTTCTCCAAAATGTCCACAAACACTTATTACGCTTATTAATCAGCGGCTTTCGTGCCTTTACCGTGGGTTTCTTTTTTTTTCCCAAAATTTCGTTGCCATACGTATCATTCTGCAGCGTTTAATGGATCTTCAATGATTTTACACTTAAAATAAATCAAACTTAAACTTGGTGGGCTTCAATGAAAACCAACATCCGATATCAAAAAACAATTTCTGTGAAATTTAGTTACATACTTCAGCTGCACTTCTTTGTCACAATATCATCTTTTGAAAAAATCTACAAATCGTCTCGAACACCCATAAAGACAACTCTCATTATCTTTTACCGTCACATGTCGTCCGTATAACGTCGGACCATGTCGGTTGTCGGTTAGAATTAATTTGTCGCTAATCGGTAATTTTTTCCTCGTTTTGACGGTAGTCGGTAATATTTTTCGCCCTTTGTCGCTAGTCGGTTAACCCCATTCAGACCCTCATATAACACGGTTATTCCGCTTTTGACAGCAGATGTTTGTGGCTTAATTAATAACGGTTTTAATGCCTAGTTTTAAACAAACTAATGGTTTTCAAAGATCTCTGCTGACGTGCTGCGGCGGGTGGCAAAAAAAATAATTACCTTATTATGAGCGGTCGAAGCGGTTTGATAGGTGACGTTGACAAAGGGTCAATTTTCATTCGTCTATGCTAAGTGCCAACTTCCTTTTTCCAAGTGGGAATACTAAAAAAAATATCAAAAAAAAGCATAAAAATAGACTACCCTCTTTTTGCCGTTAAATGTCGTTGAATCCTGCAGATCATTGCACATTTTCACTGCATTGTGTCTTTTTAGTTCATATCTTCTCCACCTAAATATTCGATAAATGTAATAGTGGGAGTTTGTCCAATAATGACTTAAGCACTCCAAAACCTAAATAAAATACATTTTTCGGTTTTGGAATGTTTTTAATGGCGTTTTTTTTTTTTTTTTTTATGAAACACCACTGTGCGGTAAAATAAACATTAGAATAAAAATATAAAAAAAACTTAACCAAGCAAATTTTAACAGCAGACTGCATTTTGACAGTCTTGCGAGACATATACGCAATTAACGATCTCTAAAGCTACCGAATTTTTACGTAAATTACCATAATCGCAGGGAGTTAATCAGACTTTAAGGTTATCTGCCAGTGCATCGAAGTCAAGTCTGTTATTTACAGAGTGCACTAGGTCCACTAGCATGATATTGCCGTAAAAAACCGACATTCAAAACCAAATTAAAAAGGGGCATCTAGAGAAACATGGGCTACCAAATAATGAAACGAAAAACAACTTTTAATTTTTAAGACATTTTTCATTTTCACATATTGTATATATATCCTTTCATCTTTTATTCTTGCTTTTCTTTGTCTTTCATTCTTGTGTTTTTCTTACTATTTTTTTTTTGTTTTATCTCTTTTCTTTTATTCTTGCAAATATGAAGAATTTCAGACATTTTAGATTTTTTAAAAGATTTAAATTATGGTAATTTTATTTCACTTTGAGCATTTTCTGGCAGTGTCGTCAATTAGTGCGGGTAATGCACTAGAATTTGTAATTAGAAACGTAGATAAATGTTCTTGAGTAAGTCTGAGATGCTTTTCACTGAAACAAAGTCTCAATTCGTTTCTCAAAATCTAATCACAGGGACCCATCCACACTATTCCGGGTAAATTTGAAAACGCATTTTTTTTCCATCCGGATAGGCCAACCGTCCACACTAATCCAAATAAATTGTCCACCGAAAAGGAAACTTTTCGAAAACGACCTAGGGTATTTGAAAACGCATTTTACCCGTATTTTCCAAAATGGATTCCTTTCCAAATTTATCTGGACGGAAAATATTTTATACGGCGTTTTCAGATTTTCTTCGTTTTCCAATTTATCAGGATTTATGTGAATGTGGCCTAAAAATTGACTCATTTGCATGCATATATATTTTCTTTTTACTTTTGAATATTTTTGTTTCCATTGTATTGGTGTCCCTTTGGAATTCTCAGTATATTTTTACATTCGTACACTTTCTAATTCCTTTGACTTGAAAAAGAAGATTAGCAACGTCAATGCGTCGTCCCTTATTTTAACTAAAATTTGTCCAATCTTTTTTAATTTTATTACAAATTTTCGAAGTGAAATCATTATCTTGTATTATTTTCGAAAAGTTGGAGATAGCAATCACCACAATTTTCTTTTTTGTTTTCAGTATTTTGTTATTCTCTGTTTCTTTTTTTGATTTTTGTTTTAAACTTACTTTTCTTGTCTATAAGCACATTGTTATTAATTACACTAGCACAATGTTATCTTCGTATTTTGTAATCTTTATATCTTGTAACTTAAATCAATAAAAAAAACATTAAAAAAAATTGAGTCACCGAGACAACTTCCGACCGATAAAGAAGGCAATCCCATTACAAGAATTTACAATTACGAGTGTGCGTGTGTGTGTGTGCGGAGGGGGGGAGGGGGCATTTCTTTTCCTCTTCCCAGTCCCCTCTTCCTTTTTACCCTCTCCCATTCACCCTCTCCCTACCGCGCAGGTTAAGAGCGGTTTGAGTTTGATTCCAGGTAGCAAGTTACTATTTTATCCCGATTGGCACTCCTTATATCCTCAGATAAGCAATCTATAGACTTCGTAGTTTAAAATTCCTGTTTATTTTACTATTTATTCATGAAAATTCTAATGTTATAAGTGCAGATTCGTCCATGGAATGTTAGTTTCCCTAAAAAATTGGTCCACAAACGTCCTGCTTGAACTATGTCAACTTTCACGTTCATGCTCTAACAATTGCGTTAAAGAAAAAGTTGAAGATAGCAATTTAGAGTTACGATCACGTTTCATGCCTATAAATTTTCCTTTAAAACTTCCTGCCTTTCCAAAACTTAGTGTTTTGTAGATTGCATGCTGATGTTGCTGAAATTGCTCTAAAATGAAGTGCGCTAATAAATGTCACAAAAATCACCTGCCTATGGTCTCTATGAGATAATGAAAAATGCAATTTTTGTTATTGGTCGCTCCGGCCGAAAGTCAGAATGTCGGCCTCAGAAGAAGCATTCTTTGTGCTTACAAATGTAAAATCACATAATGTTATCATTTTTATCTGTTGACGTCGACATTACAAATCATTTAACAAATTAATTACTTGTTATCAGTATTTTAAGCGCTTAAACCATCAACAGTTAAACCATTTCTCTAACATCACACAGACAGAGGATGGTCGAACAGCTACTTAACAAATCGACCACATTTTTCCATGGTCTACACTCTTATAGACCATAGAAATGACGTCAGAAAATGTTCAAAACTCAAGTGAAACCACGAGGCGTTAGCCGAGTGGTTTCACTGCAAAGTTTTGGACATTTTATGGCGTCATTTCTATGGTCTGTAAGAGTGTAGACCATGAAAAAAAGGGGTCGATTTGTTTTATACCATAACAAACTCGAACAAGTATTTATCAAAAGCAATGCCTGACCGTGAAGAAATTTTGCCGGTTGGACGTAAAGATTCCGGTCCGACACGTAAAAACGACAATGATACGAAAGAAGATAAACAAGAATTCAAAGAATAACAATTTTAATTACCTTTTCTTCTCTCGTTGAGTGTGTGCCTATCGCTTGAAGCGAGCAAGATGATTTTTCTTTCTAAAGATCTTTTTAGAGCTCGTTCACTAAACATCGACAGTCCCCTGCCGGTTCGCTTGTACCGTTCTTCTCAGTTAGACCAAAAATTCAAAACCCTAGTCAATTTTCTTTCGACAGATCACCTAAGTAAAAGTCCAATCCTGAATTCTGAAAACAAATGCGTACTTGATTCAAGCAAAACACGACGAAATTCGCTTTCATTCATGGAGACCAAACTTACACATCTTTTAGCCTGCGTGTGTGCGTGGCGTGATCTGACGTCACTTTCATGGTCTATACTCTCGTCGACCATAACTTTGGACCAATCAGCGCGCGAGAATTCTCTCGGTTATGGTATAAAACTGTATTTTCCTCTGCCTTTGGTTAATGACTTGATGAAGTGGACTTCGTGAATCGAGACTGATCGCAATTACAGAGCTCTATCTTCAAAACGCGTTCCAAGATCGCTTATATAATATTCCTTTTCCTGACTAAATAATGCGAGTACTAATAATGCAAGCTACTGATAACCGAAAATGTTTAAGACTTCTTTTTTTTTTGGGCCTTTTTTTATCTTCCACGGCACAAAAAGTTGGCTTTGCCACACTTCTGATTCGCATAAAAAAATGAAACAAAGATGGATGTTAAACGCTGACACAGATGTCAAGGGTAAACAATTTCTTTGATATCGCCTTTGACAAGGATTCTTGACGAGCGTCAAAGTTAGCAATAGAATTTTCGAAAATCAAAGGTACCTTTGACACAAGTCACATTTCACGGTATTTTTGTCACACCTTTAAAAAACGGGAAAGGCGTGCTAGCTGCAATGAAAATCATAGACGGCCTTTAATTTGACGTAATTCAATGTATGCCAAAATTTTGGCAAAGACATTCTTTACCACCTTAAGTGCCCCTTAAGCTAGGGGCACTGTTTGTCCATTGTTGTGTTTTGGGCAATCCTGAAGAACGTTATTTTCAAATGGCTGCCCAGTGTACGATCACAATTATGAAAATATATTTTGGGCATGCGCTTTCGCCTCGCCTGTTGCATTCCGGACAGTTGATCACAGGATACAAAACTGATTTGATCACCTCTCCAAAAAGAGTTCTGAAAACGAGATAATGTGCCAGTCAGTGAACATGCCGTTGGCTAAAATGGAACAACAAATTACTGAATTAAAACGTAAAATAGGGGTTTCACTAATATGCGTTGAAAATATTAACGAGAATTAAACCCATTTCAGAGTGTTTAACTAGTCTATGCCATAAACTACATTTATGTGCATGAAGTTCCATCCGATATAGCTTCAAAAGTGGTTTGTTTGAAAGTTTATTATTTTCCTTGTCAGTATACCAAAACATATCCCATGGCTTTGATGCGTCTCCATTGTCTGGGTTGTGCCGTGCCTCGTTTTCTCACACGTTTTTGAGTCATCAGGATACCCTCCTAAAAAAAAAACGGTAAAAAAATAAAAAAAAAAAAAAAACAAAAAAAAAAAAACGGGAACAAAATACCACTCGAAAGATTGCATAACTATAGTACCAAATACAATTCTGGAGTCACAAGATGAGCAGTGATTCTGATTATTACCAAGGATACCGATTCTTGCTTTGGAATGCAAAGGATTATTGCTAACAACATTGAATCCTTCCTTGTTACAATTGCTCTGCAAGGAGGCCTGTAAACCAATCAGCGTCTTCCACGTGTTACGACCCAGTGAAGTGGCGCAGTATTGCCCGTCAGCGATCAGTGAGTACAGAGAGTTGGCCTGCTTGTTGATGACAATGAAGTTGATCTGTCGGCTGATCTTCATACCAAGATAAATTTTGTCGAACACTATCAGCTAGTATGTGATACATGTATTTCTGTAGTTATACTGTTAAGTGCAAGAAACTTCTAACCAGAACAATTTTTTTTTGGGTGTTTCATTGTTTTTATGCCCTAAACTACTTTTATGTGTATGATGTAACATCCGATATGGCTTCAGAAGTGCTTTGGGTGAAAGTTTATAATTTTCCTTGTCAGCATACCAAAATGTACCCCATGGCTTTGATGCTTTTATCTCCATTATCTGATGATCCTTCAGCCGCGTTTCCACACGTGTTTGAGTCATCAGGATTTTCTCCTGTACCAAAACCGATTCTGGAATTACACGAGGAGCAGTCATTTTCGTTGTTACCAAGGAAACCAATTCTTGCCTTGGAACGGGAAGACCATGTACTCACAGCATTGAACCCTTCCTTGTTACAGTTGAGCTGCAAAGAGGCCTCTGAACCAATCAGCGTCTTCCACGTGTTACGACCCAGTGAGGTGGCCCGGTATTGACCATCAGCGATCAGTGAGTACAGAGAATTGGCCTGCTTGTTGATGACAATGAAGTTGATCTGTTGGCCGATCTTCATTCCAAGACAAATCTTGGAGAAGGATGTGTTCCAGTAGCTCGGTAACTTGCTCTCTTGTGTGTCAAACCCAGTCTTGCCTCCTGCAAGGTTAGAGGTATTTTTGTCGCTCCAAAACTTAGAATCGTAGTGGAAAGTTTTCTGAAATACAAAGTAAAAAAGTCACTCTAGCTACTTAAGTCTGTTCATCTACTGTTTTTCACTTGGTCTCCTGTGTATCTATCTTAGTCTCCAATCATTTTACCCCCCAGTAACCAGACTTCTAATGGAAGGTGCTTTGAGAAGGAATATAATAAATTATAATATCTCCGATAACACATTCCGACGAAAGTTATTTATTTAACTTAGATTTCAAGTGATTTCAAATAACAACGTTTTCAAATGCTATGCTATATTAAATATGGGTTAGTCGGGAAAAATGAACAATTGAAACTGAATTATCTCTCCGTTTTGGCTCAATAAGTTGTCATTGAATTTTGTTCTGAAGTTTAAAAGAGGTAATTACATGTGGCCATGTCAAATTTTTTAACTGGACGTGCAAATTATTTTAGCGTGAAAAAAGAATAACTTATGAGTTCTTTGCAACCAAATCGTTATCAATGCTGTTTACTTATTAAATGGAAGACTCCTATATTTAATTATTAAAAATGTGTAATTAATTTTCTATTAAGAATCGAACCTAAATAGCCTAGAATTGTGTTAATTATCCTTTATGCAAGAACCTGTTTAGGCTAACCTGGAAAAATTAGGTTCTTACTCGCGGGTTTTTACCGCACTGAACAAATTTCATACCTTGTTGCCGTCAATCTTCATGACCGGCGTCCATCCTCCATCTCCACATCCAAAATCTCCAAAGTGACAGAGAACGGAAGTTGGTTTTGTGTCAAATTGGAGCGTAACCAGCTCACTCACCCTCGACCTGTTAAATATAAAAACGACTATTACCAAGAGATAGTGCAGTAATTTGCTGTAAAGGCTTTAGCCTTAAAAATTTCTCAAAGTGGTTGATGATATATGGGTGATAGATAGGCTTCTATGGCTTTTAGGGATCTGAAGTCTAGTTCCCTGGTTTTTCAACACCTTGGCTCCCCTTTTTTCATCGCTAGATGTTATCAAAACGTGTCATTTTAAAGAAACAAACCAATTATTGAAATTAGAGCGGTTTTTTACGTGAGTGTCGAAATTAATTTGCGTTTGCTTTGGTTTTGCATTACTACACTTGGTGATTGGTTTAAAAATCTCGCGCCACTTTTTTAACCAATCAGAAGTAAAATCAAAACCAATCGTGACTCGCTCGCGCTCGTTTTTGCGCGCTTCGTGCCTGCGACATGTATTTGCTTCGATTTTATATTGGTTGACTGGATTGTCTGTGTCCTTTGTAATTGGCCAGAGTAATAACTTTGGTTTTGGTTTTACTACACTCAATTGAAAACTGCACTAACGAACGTTTTCATATCAAATTGTTCATCATCAGAGGTAAACTTTGATATGCCTATCTATTTTAACAAATATATTCCATTTTGTCGTGCGTCTGTTCAGTTATAGATCACAGATGACGTCAAAATGTGGTATGAACAAAAAAGTGGCCCACTAGCCGTTAAGCGAGTGGGTCACTGATGTTCATACCACATTTTGACGTCTTCTAAGATCTATAACTGAAAAGACCCACCGCAAAATGGAATCTATTTGTTTTATACAATAACACAAGACTTCAGTACACTTCAGTCCGCTGCCGGTGAGCTGAAGTTGTTTTCATTTCACGATAAAGTTTCCGTAACCAAGAAGCACTGTTAAAAGAAAAATGTAAAATTGAAAGTCAATCAAAAAACTAACCTTTATTTCATTTGGAAAGTTGTTTAAATCTGTAAGCATTAACCTTCAACCGCCGTTAATTTGTTTCCCGTGGCATCGTCTAACTGTACAACATCGGTCAAACACTTTCATACAGATTTAAATAATTTCTCGAATAATTCACTGTCTTTTTCAAGCTTGTTTAGCCCAGTTAAATGCTTCGAAAGGTGAACGATGCTTGGCGTATTATTTCTCACTGTAGATTTGTAATCAAGCTAATTTTTTTTGCTTTGTTGTGGCGCCGCGAGTTTGAAAAACTTTGCCGACAACTCTGACTTCTATGAACTCTGATCACGCGCGCGAGTCACACCACCCTGTGACGTCATCTCTGCGTCTGTACTCTAATAGATGACAGGCATCAACCAATCACAACGCGCGCAATAGCTCGGTTATTGTATAACTATAGTTAGTAGAAACTCAGCTGTGTTCTATTTGAAATTTGCGAATCTTATTGGTTCTCCCACTGTTTTCTATTCGCCGATAGAAAACAGTCGCGCGCGCGCGTAGGTCTTAAAGCGGTAAATTTTCTTGATTTTTGTCTTCAAAGTACACAATATTGTAGGTTTTTGGACTGCAATCCTTTAGAGTTTCTACTAAAACAATTAGACTACTTGCCCTCGTTTTGTATGAGCGATAGTCAAATCGGCTGCCCCTCGTTGACTATTTTAACAATAGAGTGTTACTGTCGAGGAACTATCGGCTGATAGTTGCCCCGCGGAAATTTGATGTTCTTAAAACAAATATTAGCCCGAGAAGCGAAGCTTCGAGGGCAAATATGCTAGTTTTAAGAACATCAAATTTCCAAGGGGCAACTATCAGACCGATAGTTCCGAGACAGAAACACTCTATTGTCTTTATTGTTCACCACTAAATTTTCTTCCGCGCGCACATACAAAAACAAGCATCGTGAATTATTTTTACTTTTAAGGATAAAAAACTCAATTGAAAGCCGAAATTTAACAAACGAAACAAAACCAGACGAGAAACCCACTAAATGCAGTGAATTTGGTTGGGTTTTATTGTCTGCAGGCAGCTTGTTTACAAAAAACAGTCACGTGCGGGCACTATCGATCCGGGCATTTTTCACGGGAGGGCACTATGGGCTGATAGTGCCCTCCGGCGGACGGGCACTATCGCGTCACGTGTTCAATTTAAACCAATCAGAATCGGAGAAAATTTAGTGGTGAACTATAATTGCTCATAGAAAACTCGGGCGAAAAAACCAAAACCCACGGCACCCCAATCTCATGGGTGGTGCTCTAAACACTGAGCTACCGAGGCAACCACGGTGGAGTGAGTCGAATATTTGCTACAAAGGAAACATCGATTGCCAAACATTTGCTCCTAGGCCTCTCGGACTGGAAATTACTTCCTCCAACGTATTTTGAGCACTTTTGAGTACTGAGAATTTTACTTATAACTTACTTGTTTTCGTCATACAGTTCCTTGCACGACTTTGCAGCTGGAAGAGGTAGAACGAAAAATATATGTCAGCTTTTTTTTGAACAGAGCAGTTGATACCACTTTGCTCCACCCTCTCACCCTGTCCAGGAGGTCAACGAAGAAAAAGCCAGACTAAATAGGGTAAAAGTAGCAAAAAATATAAAAATTGATCACAGGTACAAGTAAAAATAAACGACAAAATGTCGATAAGGATTAAGATGAAAAGAACTTCTGACAGTAATAAGCTATTCATTAATTATCAACTCAAAAATACCTTCATGACAGTTTGTTCCACTGAATCCAGCGAGACAGATACAACGAAAACCTTTACTGGTGAATCCAGCTTGACAGGTGCCATTGTTCAAACATGGGCTGCTGCTACAAAGATTCTATCACGAGAGATAAATAATAAAAAAATATAAAAAGTATTCAAACAAACCTTGAGAAAAAATGGAGCTTTTCAATAATCTTTGAACATTCTGCACCAAAATAATTTCCTCTAGACTCAAGAAATAACGAGGCCTTAAAAACTAACTTAAATAACACTAGAATACCTCGATGGCCAGATAGGTGAAAGTTGGTCGACTTTCAAGATGGTTTTCATCTGTAGCGTTGTTCAACTCGCATTTGTGTTTTCCTTTCACTGAAGGTCCCAAATTTATGGACACACAATTGGGCTCCATATAGCACATCAAGCGGCAGCTCCCTTCATTGAGTACCTCCTCACTGCTGATCACGTGATTTTTCATCGCCTTGTTGGCAACTGGTTCCTTGAACTCGATGTTGCGACATTCGTCACCTTTTAAAGACACAAATGAAAAAAATAAATGCGAGCAAAAAAGTTGCTTATGTTTTTGAGTGCGCCTTTCTTTTTGATTTAGAAAACCGTTTTAACCCGCTTCGATTGATAAACGATAAAAAGATTCCTAATCAAAATTTCATTTTTATCTTCAATTTGACTAAACGTGTTGGGAGCTCTCTCTCTTGTTTTAAATTGTGTTGATGCCGTCTATTTGTATCCATTATAGATGAATCGAACCTAATTTAATGCCAAAAACACAACGGAGAACGAGTGCGGAAAGTGAATGCGTGAATTTTCTCGGCACATTTCCCTTCCACCAACATTTAAGATTCTCTTGCTAGGGAAGGCGACAATGCAGAAAGTTTTACTTGAGCACATTTAATGCCTTGCATATGGGAACTTTATCAGCAGAGAAACAAAAAGCCGTGCCTCAATTTGGGCTGTATTCCCTAAAAAAACCCTGCAAACTAAGATGATGAATAACAAACACTGAAAGAATACTTACCAAAGCAACCACAGCAAAATGGGAAAATAGTTCCAAGAAAAATATATAGGATGACAACGATAATTGCCCAAAAACGAGCCCTCGACAAAGAAGCCATCCTCTCTCTCGATGTAGCGACTTATGCAAACACGCGAGAGTTTTAGCCAATATAGGAAAGTTTTTCAGCGTTTGACAACAGATGTTTGTAGACTCAAGTATGTAAATATCTTAATTAAGAATGTTTCAATACCTTGTATGAAACAAACTGATGGTTTTGAAAAAAAAAATCTGCTGTCGTGTATCGGCGGGTGGCAGGGAAATAATCATTTGCTTATTATCAAGTAAAGGGCGGCCGTAGCGATTTGAAAGCTGACGTTGATGAAGATTATTGCACATTTCCAGTGCAATGGGTTTTTCAAATCAAATTCCAGTTTTCCGTGTACCTTAGTATTCGATAGATATTATGGCTGGAGTTTGTCCAATTATGACTTAATTATATATAAACACTCCCGGACATAAACAAAATACAATCTTCGGTTTTCTTGGATTTTTTTTTTAAATCGCGTATGAAACACCTTGGTGCGGTAGAATAAACATTACGATAAAAACAAAAATAGATTAAACAAACAAATTTAAAAGCAGTCTGCACTGCGCCAGTTAAAGCCCATCAAGACACGTATTCCAGCTATTAAAAATCTCCAAAGCTACCGACTTTTTACACAAAGGGCCATAATTGCAGAAAATTATTCAGACCTTAAGGCCCGGCCAAACGCACGCAACATTTCAACGCAACATGTCCCAACATTGTTGCGCACAGCATGTTGCAATCGTTTCGCCACCCTGTTGCAACATGTTGGATGATGTTGGACCAAGTTTGAAAATAATCAAATTTATCTCCCAACATCTTGCAACATTTTTGGATGTTGCATGATGTTGTACTCGTTTGGCCACGTTCGCGCAACATTGTTGAGCCGGAGCATGCGCATTAGTTCAGTTTGCGTCATCCAACATATTGCAACAGGGTGGCCAGCTGGACCCAAAAATGTCTGGATATGTTGTGTTGAAATGTTGCATGCGTTTGGCCGGGCCTTTAGGTCTACCTGCCTAGGCAGGAAGTCAACTGGATGACATTGATGTTGTTGTTCTTATTGCATTGAATACGAGTTATTTAAAAACCCGACGTTTAAAACAAGAAGTCTGCTGTAGAAGGCAAACAATTTTCCGTATTGAAAAAATGTGGAACTTTATATTTTATCATATCGCATATATTTGAATCATTTTATCTTTTATTCTTGCAAATATAACATATCAAGGAATTTTAGATTTTAGAGTTTTAAAGTATGGTAATTTTATTTGTCTTCCACAATTTTGTGTTTGGTGTCCCCGATTAGTGCTAGCAATACACTAGAATTTGTAATAAGACGCGTAAATAAAGGTTTTTAATTACTTCAGTTTGATTTGCTTTTCACTGAATTAAATATTCAAAACTAATCACTCAATTCGTGCCAAACATTTAAACATAAGTTAACTCTTTTGCATGCATGCATATATTTTACTTTTACTTTTAAATATCTTTGTTCCTATTGTATTGGTGTCCCTGGGGAGTTTAATCGTTTTTCATTTATGGCAAATTTTCAAAGTGAAATAATTTTCTTGTATTATTTAGACAAGTTGGAGATAGCAATATCGAGTCACCGAGACAACTTCCGATCGATAAAGAAGTGATTCTCCCTTACAAGAATTCATGTTCGAATTACAATTACGAGTGGGGAGAAGAGAGGGAACGCGTGTGTTGAAGGAAAAGTAGCAGATAGCAATTCAGAGTTATGAACACGTTTCATGCTCACGAAAATTTTCTTTACAACTTCCCCCTTCCCAGAACTTGGTGTTTTGTAGTTTGCGTGCAGATCTCACTGAAATTGACTAAAATTAAGCGCGACAAAAAATTGCACAAAAATCATTTGCGTAAATGTAATTTCGAGCCAAAGGTACGATGGCTCCTTTGTCAGCGGTGGGTCGCCGGTAAGAACTATGAGATAATAAAAATATAATATTTCCATTGGTCGTTCCCGCCGGATCTCCGGATGTTATCCCCAGATGCTCACCAAACCGGAAACCCCGAAATTCTTGTTTTGGCTCAGTTTCACTAATCTCGTACTCAGATCTTCTCAAACTCATCTTTTCAACGCCACATGCATTCTCGTCCCTTCAGCCCTTTTCGTTTCTCTTAGCCGGTGGGACCTTGGCACAAGAAAAGAAGTGCTTTGGAGACACAGGATTTCCAGTGCTAGATTCTTGGGTCTTCAGTCTTCATGTATGCAGTCGTGATGTTTTTTTATACAGTCAACTCTCTCTAAGACGGACACTTTCGGGACCGGCCGCAGCTGTCCGTCTTAGAGAGATGTCCGCTCTGTAGAGAGTCGAGGTAACATGACACCAGTAATTCTGAGATAATATAAAAGCTAAACCTTTGCACAATGCAACAAACCTTTGCTAACTGCAACAAAACTAAAATAATAAAAGGACTGTATTTGCTTGTTAAAGCAAACATTGAGACCTTCTACAAGCTGTAATACTGAAAGTACAAAACGACCTCCTTAGTATCCATACACGTAAGCAGAGAAGTAATCCGTAAAAGCTTCATTGTTTTTGCTTAGTAAGCTTCATCCTCGGAGACCCAGAGGCAGTAAGTGGGGCGAGGGAAACGCAAAAATGCGGGTAGAAAATAGCGCGAAACTGCGAGGGAAAAAATCAGCATATAAAAGTTGTATTGACTGAAAGTGCCCCTGGGGAAAGAGTCTTACCAGACCAGTTCAAAAAGCTCTCTGAATACTGCCTCCTGATTGGGCAGAAAAATCTTTTGTATTTCCTTTGTATTATTCTGCCCAATCGGCGACCAGCCTGACTACAGTCCTTTTGGTGTGTTCTCACACGAAATATGTACACAAAGCCATTTCGCTCGCCATATCTGTCTTGCTTGTTCGCCAAGAATTTGCTCGGGAAGGAAAAGTTTTGGCTAGTGCCTCCTCAACTTGGATGTGAAGTGTCGGGAAAATTTTGTCTTCGGGAAATACGACCGTCATTTAAGTGCTACAATTGGTGCTGCACGCATTACACGCGCGCGTAGCTAATCGGTCGATCGACGGAAAAAATTTACAAAATGTAAGGTCTTGAAAGTTTGTTTGGAAATAGTTTTTGACTTCCTAAAATCTTTAGCTTAATGTAACTTAAAACACTTTGTTATTATAATTTATTACTATGATATTCGAAATTATCTTTCTTATTACTATCTTTTCTTTAATGTAGATAAGGTATTACCTTTTTGTAACTTTATTTATTTATTTTTTCTTCTTCATTTTCTTCTTACCTCCCGCCTCGAATAACTAGGCTAATTGCGGGAGGTAAAAAATATTGTAAATAATATGATTGTTTAAATACACTTTCTGTTGTTGTTGTAGTTTCGCTTCCAGCTGCGATCGATCTTTTATTATCTCACCTATAAAAAACTTATTAATCGCTGCTGCACGCTTTGCACGCGTAGCTAGACGGCCGCTTGACACATCTGCCGGGCTTATTCGTAAAAAAATTACTCTTGTTTGGAAAAGTTTCGCGTTAAGCTGTCATTGATCTTCCCAGAAAAAATCTGAAAACATCCATTACAGCAGTGCAACTAGCATATCGCACACAAACTTTTAAAACTCGCAAACAGCATGCAAGTAAATAATAAAGATGGTAGATTTTAAGCTCGGTGATAAATAGTGAAGAATATTATTCTACATGACACGAGCGTGGGACAAAGAAAAAATCTGAGTCCCCGACGGGAATCGAACCCATGGCCTCCCAGATACCGGTTAGCGCCCAACCGGTATCTGGGAGACCATGGGTTCGATTCTCGTCGGGGACTCAGATTTTTTCTTTGTCCCACGCTCGTGTCATGTAGAATAATATTCTTCAGCATGCAAGTGTTACGATACCTGCGATCGATCACAATCTGAAGAATCCGCCGTTTCTCCGCGTGCATGGCCGTCAAACTTTCGACGTTTTCAACCAGGGGAGGCACTAGCCGAACCTTTACTTCCCGAGCAAATTCTTGGGGAACAAGCAAGACAGGTATGGCGAGCAAACTGGCTTTGTGTACAAATTGCGTGTAAGAACACACCAAAAAGACTGTAGTCAGGCTGGTCGCCGATTGGGCAGAATAATACAAAGGGAATACAAAAGATTTTTCTGCCCAATCAGGAGGCAGTATTCAGGGAGCTTTTTGAACTGGTCTGGTAAGACTCTTTCTCCAGGGTCACTTTTATATGCTGATTTTTTCCCTCGCAGTTTCGCGCTATTTTCTACCCGCATTTTTGCGTTTCCCTCGCCCCACTAACTGCCCCTGGGTCTCCGAGGATGAGTAAGCTTGGTATACACGTATCTTGAGGGCGCTGAATAACTTTGCTTTAGGTCGATACGAAGTTTGGAAGTATTTTAATAATATAGACAAAACATAGACAACAGGTAAAATTACTCAGCGACAGTACACAGCAAAACATCTGAGACTTTTATTACCCATTATCCAACTGCTCTGTTTTGTTTGTCATTTTTTATGTGTGAGTGTATCGAAACTTCGATGCGCCTTTACCCAAAAAAAAGTGGCTCTTGTTCAATCGCTACACGGTTAAATTTTAATTTTATTCGTCTCTGGTCGTAAAACGAGCAATTGACGTTATCTTCTATCGACTGGATGATGCGGACGTTTCAGTTAGATCTGAACGAAGTTATGATATTGTAACGCGGGAACATTTGTTGCACGGCAAGTGGTCACTGTGTAGGCTGAATGAAACCGCGAGTAAAATTCCGTGAAATTGTGGAAAACGAAAATGGTTTACAAGGAGACCCGAAATAATTGCGAATGATATTCCTTGTGCAAGTCTAGTTTGCTTGTTTCTGTTGTTTGCTGTTGAATCTGCGGCTGTTAACATCAAGAATACCATATTCATAAGCTTAACTTAAGCAAATGATTGTGTTAAAACGAAGCTAATCACTGCATAGACCAAGTCCGCTGAAGAAAGACACAGGACCCTGATGCAACTGAAGCTAGCAACCTGTGCTGAATTGTTGAGCCTGATTTTATGACAGAAAAGTTTATGATGTTTTTTACTTTCTGAGCGCGGCTTCGATAGATTCCGTGTGGGCAAGGTTTAGATTTTTCCCATCTGTAGGTCATTTTTAAATAAATGGGAAGCTCCGCTTTTATGCTTATTTAGATCTTTATATAACATAATCCTTTTCATCCGGAGCCCTAAAATATCAACCCAACCAAAAAAGTGATAGGGCTATAGCCCTACCAGCCCCTCCCCATCCGCGGTCCCTGAGCTAGCCGAACAAATATATATTCGCTTACTTAGAAGATTACTAAGCACCTTTTGTGGTTATTATTATGTGCGATAAAAATTTTAACGAGAACAAAAACCATTTCAGAGTGTTTCATTAGTTTATGCCCTAATCTACATTTATGTGCATGCAGTCATAGTTTGCATGCAGTCATAGTCATGGTTTGATTGAAAGTTTATTATTTTTCTTGTCAGTGCACCAGGATGAATCCCATGGCTTTGATGTGTTTGTCTCCATTATCTGGTGAGAACCGTGCCTCGTTTCCACACGTATTGGAGTCACCATGATACCCTGCTGTACCAAAACCGATTTTGAAATCACACGAAGCACAGTTATATTGTTCGTTACCAAGGATGCCGATTCTTGCTCTGGAAGCCTTATTGTTTTGTGAGCAAGCATTGAACCCTTCCTTGTTACAGTTGGCCTGTAACGAGGCCTCCGAACCAATCAGCGTCTTCCACGTGTTACGACCCAGTGAGGTGGCGCGGTATTGCCCAACAGCGATCAGTGAGTACAGAGAGTTGGCCTGCTTGTTGATGACAATGAAGTTGATCTGTTGGCCGATCTTCATACCAAGACAAATCTTGGAAAAGGGTGTGTTCCAGTAGGTCGGTAACTTGGTCTCTTGAAAGTCAAACCCAGTCTTGCCTCCTAGAAGATTGTAGGCATTTCTGTCGCTCCAAAACTTAGAATTGTAATGGAAGGTTTTCTAAAATGCAAAATAAAAATGTTACTCTAGTCACACGTATTCTTTTTCACTTAGTCTTCTGTGTATCTATCCTAGGCTCCCCTTCAGGAAGGTCGTGTTGTTTTTACCATCCCAGTAACCAGACTTACAGTGAAAGATGCTTTGAGCAAGAATAGAATAAATTATAATATCTCCGATAAAACAGTCTGACAGAAGTTTCTTATTTAACTTAAATTTAAAAAGATTTGAAATAAATTCATTTACTATATTTAAAAAGGGGTTAGTTGGGAATAGATGAACAACTGAAACTGAAGTTATTTCTCCCTTTTGGCTTAATTTATTGTCATCGGTTAACGTTTTTGATCTGAAGTTTAAATTTTGTAAATACATATGGCCATGTCCAATTTTTTAACCTGACGTTCAAATCTTTTTAGCGTGAAAAGAGAATAACTTCTGAGTTCTTTGCAACCAAAATGTTGTCAATGCTGTTTACTTATTTAATTGAAGACTCATATTTAGTTGTAATTAACCTAGCAGGAGGTCTGTATGGGAGAATCTTGACCGATGTCAATATTCTCCCATACAGACCGATTAAATAAAGTGTAAAGATTTATGCAAGAATCGTGAAACCGCATAAATTACACACCAGGCATGAAACGTGTTTGAAACTGACACCTAATGTGAACAATGCAATAACAAGCATGTTAAGGTAAACATGTTTCGTTGAAACATGTTTATTCTAAACATGTTTCGGGTTAAATGTGAACGCAGCTTCAGTCAATGAAAGGGGCTAGAGAAATTGAAAACATACTTGCCGGTGATCTCGACCTTCTCTTGTCCAAATGTTTTCATTGCCGTCCGCAAGCAAAATGTCCGCGAGTATGAAATGTTCACATCAAGCGAAATTAAGTTTTCTTGTTTGACCATATGATAAACATCTTATTAACCTATTTAACCGATATTTTTAATTTTAGTTTACTCTTACCTAATGTACACGTGTAAGGCAGAGCACCCTCGAAGGTATCGTTTGCCTCCCTCCCCTACGGGAAAGAAGTGTCGTCGCCCTGACAACTATCGCCCAATCATAGCGTGGGGCTGCATGTGAAAGGCAAGGCTAATTAAAATTGCGTCGACTGTATCGGAGTCAAGGTGTTGAAGAAAGCCAAAAGTGTACAAATCTTGGATATTTTTCCCGTATTCTTTAATCACGGAGAGAGGCCGCCGGATCAAAAATTTACTGTATCGAAAGTATGCTCTTCAAACTATACCCATGCGAAGGTTTGGAGTGAGCGGATGAAATTAAAAGCAATATTTGGCTTGTTTTTGTCGAACAGTGTTGTTTATCAAGCGTCGGATCCGGAAGTGTTCACCCTTGCATATATTTAGGTAAGAGTAAACTAAAATTAAAAATATCGGTTAAATAGGCTTTTAATGCTATATAACAGTCAAAAACCATCACATAGACAACATATGATGTGAAATGTGAACTTACCTGGCTGTTTATTATATTTTCTTTCGATATGAATTTTAGCTATAAAGTTTCATACAAATCCTTATAATTTCGACGCCGCCATTTTGACCGAGTTGTCAAAGCGTGAGCCTGGGCGCCCTGTGATTTAACCGTAAAAATATAGCTCGAAATTACAATAAAGTTGCCATTAAATCTTCGTCTTTCTGTCTATTTTCAAGCCCTTCGATGAAGCAGGGCTTTCAAGCGTTTAGCAAGAAGGCACTGAATTGTCAGAGTTTGCGCTATCAGTCAGTAACAGAAGATTTTTATTTTGTAAAGTTTGTTTTTGCATTGCAATGCTGCAATTCTGCGCGCTTGTAGCCGCCGTCGTAAACTTTAGTGGCGATATTCTGCCAAATATTCTGTTTTCTATCCATCACCGATAATTCATATTGTATCGCTTTATTAGCCCATATTTTAAATAAACGTTTGGTTACATAGAGAGCCTAAATTTAAAGCTTTTGGGCACTCGCCTCCTCACCGCATGTCCGCCATTTTTAACTTGTTTAGTCTGATCATGATTGAAACTACCTCGCAATCATGATCAGACTAATCATGTTTCAATCATGATTCGCGCAATGCACTGCCTGATGTGAACACTTTTCACAACGAGACGTGTTTCATTCGTGATGAGACTAATCATGTTTCGGCCTAATGTGAACGCAGCTTTACACTTACAGAATATTCTTACAGGAGTTAAAATCGCTTTCATTTGTTTTGACTGACTTTAGCTTACACTGGCCTTGCAAATATTTCGGAATTTCTTCTCTAGCTGGTATTTTGACTGCACGCGAGCTAAAATTAAATTTGCTTAAGTTTGCTCGTTCTAATATGATAAAGTTATGCATTTAACAAAAAGGTGCAACGAACTATTTTCAGGAAAACGAAACACTGCGACTATAGTACGTACTTATATTTATAAAAACTTGACAAATTTTATACCTTGTTGCCGTCAATCTTCATGACCGGCGTCCATCCTCCATCTCCACATCCAAAATCTCCAAAGTGACAGAAAACTGAAATTGATTTTGAGCCAATGTAGAGCGTAACAACCTGACTCACGTTCAACCTGTAGAATATAAAGTATACAAAAACTTGGAGGGATTCCTGAGGCACGTTAATAATCACACGCTCCAAATATTTCCCGTACTGACTAGAGTCACTGAAGGTTTTGAGCCTTTAAATACTCTATCATTTTGGGCATCAGCTGGTAACTTCTAAAACAATATATTAGTCCTATGTAAAGTAGATGGTGATTTTGAGCAGCCTGGATACCATGGTTACAAGAACCAGGTTCTATCTTTACCCCTCTTGAGACCATTTCTTAGCTATTAGGCACAATTGTAGAAAACTATCATAAAACTCTGTTGTGATTCAATGGACATTATTATTATGAATGAATTTCTTAGGTTGTTAGCTCTCTGTTTGATCTTCCTTTCTGCCGTTATTTTTTGTTTTGTTTTGTTTTCTGACAACAAATACTAAATTGTTTCTTAATCTGCGCTATGAAAATATACATCTTTCACTTACATATTCCTGTCATGAACTTCTTTGCAAGTCGAAGGTGCAGCTGCAAAAGTGAAGAATTAGATGGAATAAACGAATTTAAAGTGATTTTTCAAGAAAAGAAAAAAGAAAAATTATTAGTCATTTTATTTCAAAACCTAAAATGAATCTCAACATCAAGGATAAAAAACGTTCAAATTAAAGTTTTACATTTACATGCTGCTTAATCAAGAAAATGAATGAAACACTGCAATCCTTTTTAACTCGGAAAAGAGTTGTAGTGGGCGAGGTGAATTCACTCCATCACTCCTTCACTCGTTTCCTGTTAGACATATGCACGCAATGCGTGCAAGTGTTTTAAGGCCTCTAGAGAATTAGACCTTTTCTCTGATACTTACATTTCTTGTTAAATTACATAAAATTAACATGCTTAGTCACCAACCGAAATATTGTATTAATGTCAGTTTTCTTGAAATAACATGATATTTCTTCAGCTATAAGCCGAGACCGTAAACCTTTGGTTTTTTAGAACCAGTTAGAAAAAAACTAACCCAAAACACTCAGCTAAAGATGAATTTATTTCAGTACGATTTGGTGACAAAAAATCGCTCGACTTATAGCCAATGATATTATTATTATTATTATTTTTCGTTACCTTCAAATAACTAAAAGGAAAAATAAAAAGAAAGAAATCAATTTGCAACAGATGGGAACTCTATCTCTTGGCCTTTCGGTCTGCTCTCGATCAGTATTTGATGACAATCAAAGTGAAGTAAACAGAAGTATAACATCATTTGTATTAGCGAACCTTTATTTGTCAGTTTGTTGTTTTCGATTCTTGTTTCATAATAACTTTTCCGAGTTTAGTGGCTTATAGCCACTTTTAGTTATTTTTAATTATTAGATTGTGCCTACGGAAGGCACAGATTCGAAAAATGTGACCACTTTTAATAAATTCACATTGGATATGAAAGTTTATACCGCTGCAGTTCCTCTCCCGTGTCGGCGGTACATTTCTATTTCAATGCAATTACGACGTCAAATATTTGAAATTATAGACTGTGGATTTTGAAACCTATGATCGACAGAAGATATACATCGTACCCTTCTCCGTGACGAAAAAGAATTAAATAGTATATGTTTCAATACAAGATCATTTACAACTTTCTTCAACAAACTACATTTTGCACAAAATGAAAATGGTTCAACACCATCATTGTCCCTTTTGCCCAAACGCTGACTAAACAGTCCTTCATTCATTTGTATCGTGTCCCACTGCTAGAGCTTTTTGGTCTGACTTCATTAAGTGGTATCAGTCTCTATTCAAAAACACCATCAGCCTTTCGAAAAATGACATTATGTATGGTGTTCTGAACGGTGGGTCTTCTTGTTCAACCCTTAACCACCTATTTCTTATTGGTAAATACTTTCTTTACTGCAAAGCAAGACAAATAGAGTCATTTAATTAGCCTGCGAACAGGCTCCCGAGTGGGTTTCCGTGAGCGAAGCGAGAGGGGAACGCGAGCTAACCGGGCGGAAGAGCGGGGCGCGCCCCCCGTACTCCCCCTCAGGCCCCGCTCTTCCGCTCGTGTTCGCGCGTTCGCTTCGCTCGCGTCACCCCACTCGCTTCGCTCGCGGAAACCCCACTCGGAAGCCTGTTCGCAGGCTACATTTAATAAACAATTCTTTACAAGCAACGACCATCTCTTTCATTTTAAGAGAAATTTCACACTCAACTTTGATAAAGCCAAATCAAGAGACTTCTACAATCTCTTCACACTTGAGGTCAGATGGGTCCTTAAAGACGGAGCGAAATATTTTCTTTAAATGATGAACATTGGGCAAAGATATTTAAGTCAACACGAAAACTTTGCAAAGAAACAAAACTAAAAGAATTTCAATTGAAGCTCATTCATAGAATCGTGATGACAAAGAAAGAACTATTCAAATATGGTATTAACACAGACGATGTGGGGAAAAGACTCAATCCACCACACTTTTATTCAGTGCTCCTTTACGAAATCATTCATACAAAAAGTCATTCCGTGGTTTAATACAACGTACAATTCACAGATCCATTCAACTATCGAGGAACTTTTATTCGTTACCTCCAACTTTTATGAGAAATGTATCAGCAACAAATTCAACTACTTCACACTATTCATGCGCTATTATATCTACAGTATAGTGGTAAACTAAATAACAAGCATATTGTCCTCTATGACTTCGTGAATGCAGTACAACAAAGTACGGAAAAAAGAAATAAAAACGTAATAATTCAACAATAATCACTTCGTATTTGTTAAGTATATAAGAGAGACACATATCCGCATAAAAAGTGTTGTATTAACAAGTTGGCAAGTGACAAATGAGCCGGCATGAACTACTTCACCATGTAATAAGATGGAATAAGCCTTGATCTGTAGCTCTATTCCCAGACCCGTCGTTATATGTGGGTTGAGTTTCTTTTTGGTTCTCGTCCTTGCGCTCCAAGGGTTTTACTCCGTGTTCTTCGGTTTCCTCCCTCCACAAAATCCAACACTCAAAATTCAATCATTGCAAATCAGTGCAATCAAAGAAGAGCCATTATGTGGATGATGCCACTGTAAATTCTCATTTATTTATTATTACTGAATTTTTCATTTGTATTACAACTGTTGTTATTTCACAAATTCAAAAAGGTAACAGTGAAATCATAATGAATTAAAGTTTCTTTTAACTAAACAAATTGCGCTTTTCAATGGCTCCTTTTGGTCATTTGGTCTACTCAGAATTTAAAGATAAGTAGTTTGAGTATCTGGCTCAATTATCGAATGAAGGAGGTCAGTGAAATCAATCTCTTCATCTAAATAATCAAATTCCATATTTTTTGTCAATTGAGAAAGAGCAAATATTCGTTTCTCCAACCTTTCCATCCGTTCTTCGGTACACTGACTGATGTTTTGTGAATTTAAACAGAATGGTTCTGCGTCAGAAATGCACATGTTAAGATACGTTGAATCGTCACAAAACAACCTCATTTCAATCTGCGGTTTACTTTTTAGGCCAAAAATGTTATCAAGACGCTCGCCAACAAAGTGCGCCATTTCAAGCTCAGCTGCACTTTCCTCTGCGTGAGCTTTTGCCTCAGCATACGATTCATTTAATACAGAAACTATCATGTTCATAAAAAATATTGTCGTGGTTAGCATGTACAAAAACGCAAAAGTTGGCCCAAGGAAAGGATTCTCATTGCGAAGCTCATCAATGGGAACGGCCTTTCCTAATAGGAATTCAAATTGTGAGATGACTGCCTGCATGTAACTGGAGTAGGAATAAACTGTTCTACCAAAAAACTGCATTCCTGATATGACAAAGGCATGAAATATGATCAGGAAGAAACCCACGTATGACAGTTGATATTCAACGGACTGACGAAAAGATAAAAATAAGTAAATCACATGAGGATTGAAACGAATGAGATTTAAAAGCTTAAGTGTCGCCATAAAAATTGCAACAGCTATTGAGGCATTTTCAAGGTTGGCCCAATCTAGGGCTGTGTGAAAATGCACAATGTCAAAAGGATTCTTCTGAATAGTTTGAATGCTGTTTAAGACACTCTTTGATCTTATCATGTACAATGCTACTGAAGAAATGGAAGAGGTAATCATTACAAAGTCAATCATATTCCATACAGACTTAAAAAATCCAAGGCGCTGTCTGTTAAGGTGTATCAGCAATATAATGAAGTGGTAGAGCACCATGACTAAGAACAGAAACTGACAAATTAGATAGAACATGACAGCCCCTGACTCTGTACTGTACAACTCAAGTGTTTCGATTCTTCTCGTAGGGAATGCAGCACCGGTTGCAAGCACTTCGTAGAAGTAGACAGCGATGCTGATCAAGTTTGTATTCACGTTGAACACTGCAAACTCTAAAATCACCGCTCTCGTCTGGCGATCGACCCATCCCTGACCAAGAGTCTCGTTGAGGACGACATATGCAGTGTGTTCGTTATACCCAAGCACTGCAGGATAACCACCCCCTCCATATGTATTGTATGGCGCCTTTATCGGACCAATGTTTAGTTCTTCAGCTGTTTGGTATCGCCAAGGCTTCGGACAAATTGTAAAAGCTTCAGACCAGGAAGTATTGTGGGGAAGAGGTTTCCATCCCGGTAGACTCAGCAACGTGGTGTCTTCACCTTCACGGGAGTAGTCGTAGTAGCAGAAGGGAATGTTATGTTGATTTGTTGCACAAGAGCCTTTGAAAGAACAGAAAGATAAAGATATAGACAGGATAACACATACACATGCATTTTCCTGACGTCACCCAGCATTTGCTCAAATTGCTTTTGTTTCACTGCGATTAGTAATTGGTCTAAAAATGTCACGCTACTTTATCATCAAATCGGGAAACAAACAAACAAACAAACCCATCGTGGCTCGGTCACACATGTTTTCCCGCGCTTCGTGCCGGCTGGGTGTGCTTGCTTCGAATTTGGATAAGATCACTGGATTCTCTGTTTCCTTTGCCGGTAACTGGTCAGAATGATTTATCTGGTTTTCATTTTACGACACTATTAAAATAGCTCTAAACAAAGACTGGGTCAACGCTTGGACGTATATGTGAAAATTAAAACGCCGATGTATATTCGCTCTTGCTATTTTTCGACAAAGTTTGCAAACGAGTTCTGTCGCTATACAGGTAGTTTTTTTTTTTTAAGTAATCGGTTGAGTGAAAAATAAGTTTTCTACCAACAACTTCATCGATTCTTAGCAATAACTTTATAAAGCAAGGTCCCAAATGGAGGTAAAAACGTTTCAAGAATAAAAAATGTAGTTGCTGTAAGTCATTATTGAATAGAGGAGTTAACATAGCTTATTAAATACTCATGTCTTACTATTTTTTACTCTCAGTTGTCGCATCCATGGCACGCCAATTAATATGGACTTCTTGTTCCCTATATACAAATCTTTCTTCTCTTCAAGGCCATTGTACCACGCTTGATTGTAAATGCTTGGCAGAAACTCTTGCTTTAACCATTCCCATAGTCTGTGAGAGTCAGTGACCTGAAATAAGAATCACAAGGCAGACCTTTCTATTGTTCAGTGTACCAGCAAAAAATAAAGTAGCATCGTACCCCTCAGCATGCAGTTTACAAAATAATGAAATTCCATCTCTTCTATGCATGCTTTTAGCAAGTTAACTTAACAATCAGATAACAGATAAATAACTTTTTGCCTACGACGTCGATTAGAATTATGGTAGTCTCATTAAGGTGTGTCGCGCAGGTTCAGTTGCGCGTCCAAGTTTAAACGGTCATTAGGGAGAGACTCACAATTTTTTTGCCTAATCCGTTGGAGCTCAACGACATTGTTTTTCGATCTTTTATGGCATATTTTTGCGGGAAAAAAACTTCACACTGTAAACAGGAAAGTTGTACTTTTATCTAATGATTTACCTAAGGCATGAACGTGAAATAAACTGTAAAACTGTAAAATGGGGGATTAGCTCAAAAGATATCCAGACATGAGTTTTTCCGCCTTTTAGGCATAATTCCCCCTCTCCACATACACACATCTTGAAGCCATATTATCTTCTCCTTCAATTCCCTACATCCCCACCACGTTATACCTTTCAACTAACTCTATTAACGGCTTTCAAAATTCATGCCACATCCATCGTACAAAGATTACAAGACTAGGAGCCGTAAAGCAAAATTCTCTGAAGTCTAATAACAAGTTGAACTTGCAACCTGATTTAAATTCTGTGCCACGTTGCCTTTTTCTTTGAGATAGAAGTTTTATGTTGAATATTCCAAGTTTAAGTTCGAGAACTTAAAGTTAAGGAATTAAAAAAATGAAACCAAAGATTACTTTTTTACTGAAAATACTGGAACCAGTAGTGCGATCGGTAGAAGACATTTAAAGAAGGTTTTTAAGCCGATCTGTTTTTCTTTTCTAAATTTTTGGTGACATCTGTTCACCTCCATCAGAGTAAGTGAAAGTTTGTTGGTGCTCGCGCTACCAATCTGTGCGTTAGTGCGACATTTTAATTTTGAATTAACGGCACATAAGCGCGAAGAAAAGCTTTGCGTTCGTTAATAGCGTCGCTGTCCAAAGTGGAGTGGCACGACTCCAAGAAAAGCCTCTTGCTGTAATTGATTACACCACGCTCGAGGATCTGGGCGTCCTTCGGATGGATGTTATGTTCCGTTGACTCAGCATGCTGTTTAATTGCTGATTCGCTATTGCTCGCGTGGCCTGGATCATGTTCGGCTCCGCGCGAGGACCACGAGCGCTTGCTTTCCCCGATGTACGTAAAAGAGCAGTCGTGGCACTTCACTTTGTAAACAATTCCTGCTATTCGGTTAACCGCTGGTCTATCCTTCGGCTTTCTGAACACGTGGCCTAATGTTCTTACAGGCTTGAATGCCGTCCGAACTCGGATTTTCTTGAGTACACGGCCAACTCGATCCGATGCACCCCTTACGTACGGCAGGACTGCAAGTCCTAATGGTCTTTCTTGCGTTGGCAAAGCAAGCGCTCGTGGTCCTCGCGCGGAGCCGAACATGATCCAGGCCACGCGAGCAATAGCGAATCAGCAATTAAACAGCATACTGAGTCAACGGAACATAACATCCATCCGAAGGACGCCCAGATCCTCGAGCGTGTTGTAATCAATTACAGCAAGAGGCTTTTCTTGGAGTCATGGCACTCCACTTTGGACAGTGACGCTATCAACGAACGCAAAGCTTTTCCTCGCGCTTATGTGCCGTTAATTCAAAATTAAAACGTCGCACTAACGCACGGATTGGTAGCGCGAGCACCAACAAACTTTCACTTACTCTGATGAAGGTGAACAGATGTCACCGAAAATTTAGAAAAAAACCCCAGATCGGCTTAAAAAAACCTTCTTTAATTTTTTTTTTACTCTTGGCCAGATTTATACAAGGCAGTTATTTGCTTTTTGTTAGTGTTTGTAATAAAAAGAAGTGTTCAAAACAAGTGAGATATAAAGATGCTGCAGTATCTAATATTAAAGTGTGCTTTATGGATATTGCGTGGTACGACATTACAGTACTATTTTCGACGTTAAGTACATGAAAGCATCTATATTTGAAATGCGGATAAATTTAAAGTGAGTACTATAGTATTTTCTTTCCCGAACGTAGACGTTGCATTTCTTCCATATCGCTTTCTCTTGCGTAAAATCGTACAACCGCAATTTCCATAACATGTTTAAAATGTATGTATAGTTACCTTAGTGAAATTCTTTATTGGATTTCTCATCGCTGTTGTCATCAGAAAACGATTTTCATTCTTATTACCATAACAAACGACAGCAAGGAAAAACCAAAATACTAAATGGAGGACAATTTTCTTCACCATGCCTGTCAATTGTGCCTCCTTTTTGGTTCGCTCACGCATAGCCTCCAACTTATATCGTTTAAAACGGCGCTTTGGATCATCATTTAGAAGATCGACGTCGATCTTATATGGAACATCTCCATATCCCTCGCATCCTTCACGATGGTCTCTGTTTCTGCTTAAGAGCAATGCAATAAGAATGACAGCCAGCATAGCCTTAGTTGGTTGAAGAACGAGAATATCTTGGCTAAATGAAATCAGAAAGGAGGCAAGCCATTGCTCAGACGTCTCTTTACCCCACGTAAAGCCGTAAAGTAAAGTGAAAAATGCTGCCGTTAGAGTTGTGACGAAACAGAGCAAGTAGCCGACGTATACACAGAAGTGAGGCAACATGCAACCTTGGCCCCTTATCTTATCCACGAGATAATGGTCCTGATCAGATTCTTTATGTTTGTGGCCGGTTTTTCGTCTTGGTCTACTGTACTTAAACATGAAAACTATCAGGAGGTTTACAGGTGCGACTATTATACCACTTTGCACTCCGACAACAATCTGTTTCCAAGAAAACTTGAATGGTCCAACCTGTATAGCTCCATCCGACTCTCCACCAAAGTTATAGAACATAGCACTAGCAATCATGGCGCTGAATAGAAGTGAAAGACAGCACGAGGCTCTCTGCGCACGTGTGAAAGTACTACAGCATGCTTTACCAATGACAGAGAGCCACAAGTGACTGTCTACAAGTTTCCTTCCAAAATATAAACGAAGCTTCTCTGAGAAGGAAATGTGACTTCGGTTTTCCGCCGTAACTTCTATTTCCCCGTCATCTTTATCCAACGCAAGCCACCGATTTATGGGGAACACCCACTGTTCTTCCGTTTGCCTGTCACTTATCGTCACAGTCTCGATGAACCACGAGGGATCCTCTCCTGAGTTGTCGTGTTCTAAAGCTATTTCTGTTAATGATCCAATCGATTCGTCTGTAATCAGGACAAATCCATCGATTGCTCCTCGAGAAAATGTTTCTCTGGACTCGTCTTTGCCTCGCAGTGAAATTAAGTTGTGCTCCTTTATTTTGCCATTTATACTGATGGTAACGTTGGCTGTTGTTCCCGAATTTTTCCAAACACCAGTGCTAATAACCAAGTCATAAAAATAGGTTCCTTCTTCAGTGATTGTTACATGTCGTGGAGGACAAATCTATAATAAAAGCAACAGAGCACTTAATCCTGCGGAACAGGATTATACCCAAGGCACATAATTACAATGTTAGCGAAGTAGGATTGTCTACATTCAGGATTGTCCATTTGCTTAGGTAAATACTGAGGTGCCATGGTTTTCTTATTCCTGGACGGTGTATTTTGAGGTGAGAGGAGGAAAGAAACTATGGCTATGGAATTTAAGCACCGGTGGCTCAGTCGCCCTTTACATATTTTTGGGCTTCACTAAAAATCAACACATTCATATTTAACAATTACTCCGCGAGCGCGCGTTGGATATGAGATGGTAGATAGAGATGGCTATAACGATCTCATATCCAACAAGCGCGAGTGGAATAATTGCTTTATTAAAAACGCTCAAAGAATTGCGATATTCAAGCTCGCCAGCTGTTTTTGGTGACGCGTATCGACTACCATATTTGTGGTCAATGGTATATGAGCTCATATACCATTGCCTGATAACCAATCGAAACGCAGGAATTGCAATAGACCATTGCTAGTTTTTAATAAGTAGATATATACAGAAGCGAGATAGTAAGTAATATGCAGTCAGTTAAAAATAAAACTAAAAATAAAAAAACACTGCGGTGACAAACACATGTCGGAAAAAAAAAACTTTGATTTTAAGAACTAAACGTTTCGTATGTCACAACATACATCTTCAGAAGTGACCGTTTGCAAGAAAATGAAGGTACTTCTGAAGATGTATGTTGTAACATACGAAACGTTAAATTCTTAAAATCAAAGTTTTTTCGACATGCGTTGTCTTGTCGTGTTTATCACCACAGAGTGTGTTTTATTTTTATTGAAGTTAAAATGGCCTAAGAATAATAATGCCTACGATGCAGTCAGTTCCTTAGAAACTGTGATTAGCTGAGACATGATTAGTTGAAAAATGTGTTACTTTTACATCGAAATTTACCTTGTTTTCATCTTTCTTATCAGCCCTCCTTGCGAAGACGAGTACAACAAAATACAGAAGAAAAACAATTGCCACTGTCACCAGAACTGAAATATGGCCAGACTCATCAATCCGTGTAAACTCTACAAGAACTTTGTCAAAGTCAATGGCATTTGGTGCTTGAATGAAGTTTCCACCGAAAAATGTCAAGTGATTGCAAAGACATTTAAGGTGGCTGGCGTTTGAACTTGGGTCAACCTACGATAGAAGTATCCGTTGTAAGTTAAGTTAAACGTATTAAATTCTTTACTGTTGTTTTTTCGTTACCATCACTCTAGGCTTATTGATGTCCACCACTGGATAAGCCTTCAACAAATTAGCGGAGTGACATTTAAGGAATGTAACTTTTGAACATTCATAAACTAACAAGTCTCACGGTCAGTATTCTCAAGCTACATTATTTTACCTTCGACAATACATATCAAGAAATGAAATAATATTTCCAAAATGATTTCAAGAGAAAGTAGGGTAATAATTAAACAAAAAAGAGCTAGAAAAATTGTCTTAAAGCATAGTTTCCAACCTCAGACACCGTGTTGAACGAGTCGTTATATGGGCATGTATTTGGAGTGAAGTTTCTTTGAATGCTATGAAATTGACATCGGAAAAAATGCAAAAACGCATGTGTTTAAAAAAATATATAAAAAAGATTTACAGTATTCTGCGAACATGTTCGCCTTTTGGTTTTAAAACTTCTGTGTCACGTTTTGCATTTCTAGGAAGAGAATGATGTTAAAGACTTGGGCTTTGTTCTTTGTTAAATTGATAATGTAACTTTATGTTTTTTTCTTCGTCTTTTCTTTCTCGGAGAAATTAGCTATACAGCAACCCTTCGTGAAACCGAGGTGAAATTAAGGTAATATGATGCGATCAAAGAACGTAAAATTGTCCGTACTAATTACCTTGCAACCATATGAAGACCACTTCTTTTCATCTTCAGACCAATACAAACAACTTGATTGAGTAATACTTAAAGTGTAGTTGACATCTGTTATTGGGTCATATTGCGGAACAATCGTTTTATAAGCTTCCTTAGGTGGAGGATCCTTAACATCAACGCATGACCGTCTTTCACGACCACGACCAAAACACGATCGTCTCTTTCTGGAATGTTCACTGGCATTTGTAGCTCCGAGGAACAAGAGACCGACATAAAGAAGACTTGGCTCAGACGGCACAAGTGTGACGGAAGTCTCTTCCAGAGGGCAGGATGTCTCGTTCCGCTCAAAGTTTCTTTGACTTTCACATGTTGACTTAAATTGAACGACAAAGTTGTAATCAAATTCTTGAATAGTTGGTCTTGATCCAAATTTCACAAAGATTTCAATTGCGATGTCTTTAACTTGTGCGCCCAGTTTAAGAGAAACAGGAACTCCTGCTAGTTCTGCGTAATAACTATGGGTAGATATTATGTTTGGCTTTAAGAAGCCGTATTCCGCCATGTTGTTCGTATTCATCGGTAGCCCGTGCATCGGGATGATCATCTCAATGTCGCTATCGAGGTGTGATACGCTAATCGTTTCTGCATTGCTGCTCTGAAGTTCGAGACTAATTACACTAGATCTGATCATTTTACTGGTTTTGTCCCAGGTAAAAGGATTGAACTCAAAAGCCATCATCTGCAAAAATAGAGAAAATAATCATGAAGGTAACATTTATACGCGAGTTGAACTAGACTCTCAAAAATTAAATTAACACTTACTGCGGTCTGAGGTAGACGCAGTGGCCTATTGGTTATCTCGCTGGACTCAAGATCGTTCATGGTTCGAATATTATTTTATTTTGGAGGGAAGATGGGGCATTCATTATGTTAAGATCCTGAATAAAGCACTTAAAAGTTTCTCTACCATCCTCTTCTCCTATCCCGTGAAGTAGCAATACTGCTAGTCATTTCTGAGTGATGATTCTTCAAACAAAGTTCAGTTAAACGCAATGAATAACGAAGAATTAAAAAAAAAAAATGAAGGCAAAAAATAATGATATATCGCCGAGAAATTCATATACATTCCAATTTCTTACAGAAAATATGCATATGACATTGGGTGGCAATGGATGAAAAAAAAATCGAAGGACCACAAACAGCCGCTTTGGTTGCTTGGTTTCGGCTAACTATTAAACGTAAGTCAATGAACTCACCGCATCAATTTACAGTAGTAAAAAAAAAAGGTGAAATAAAAACAAGTTCTGTAATATGTCCCATACCTTAATGTTAATGTTTTCTTCTTCAAAACTTACAAAGTTTTCTGGCAGCTTGAACTTTGCAGATGCTCCTTCAATAACGAGTCCCTTTAGATCATTAGTGGCAACCTTCTTTAGAATTAATTCCAAGTTTGGTATATTAATGACAAGAGCTTCGGACGCGACCAAGCGGGAGAAAAACGCTCCGGTCATGGTGTTCAGTTTTTGCAAAGCCTTTTTCGATACATCCTGCAATTAACAGAATATATGCCACATTAAAATAATAAAATGAATTCCATTTAGGTGAAGAAAGTAAATGTCATGATGCGGCAGTAACAGGTTAATGAGTAAGTACTTAAGTGTGGCTCAATTTGTAGTAAAATTTAAAAAAAATAGTTAGCTGAATCCATCGGATCATTAGCCCTTCTTCCATTTCCAAACCTCATAATAAGGTGGGTCGTAATAGTTTAGGCAGAATAAGGTATACCCGTCTTTGGTGTTTTTTGGTGTTCTATCGCAGCTATACTAATAACGTTCGGAACAGAGTGAAACTGTTTAAGTGTAGCAACTATTTGAGTTAATATCGTTATTTACCTTTGAAGATTCCCTTACCTCTTCTAGTGTTCCATTGTCTTGGACCGTGCATGAAGCAGACCAAAGAACATTTTTGATACATCTTGTAATACTAGCAGCTGTTTCCTCTAACTCGGCAGAAGAAGGCTCCTCTATGTCCTCAAGAGCAGATACCAGTTTGTTCGTTGTGTCATCGATAAGTTTCATTGCTAAATCCTAGTAAAATAGTTATGAGAAAGATATCAATCGACCGGTGTCAATAATTGAAAAACAAGCAAATGAAGTAGCTCTCCTGTTGGACGCTCTGCCATTTAAAGCACCAAGTGACCAAGGAGAGCTAAATCGGGTATAAAGTGCGCCCGTACCTGAAAAAGCTTGTTGAGCTCAGTGTTTTGACTACCTTCACAGGATTGACCTTGTTGATCTTCAATGGCCAAGTTTAACACTGTCATAATCACGCGCGACATCTGAATACTCTCGGGTGCTGTGTCTGCAAATTCTGATATTAACTTTCTTGAAATCTGAGACGAGATAAAAAAAAAACATTGCAAAATTTATCTGTATAGACAATAGTTTGGATAAAACAACAATACAGGAACATCAGCGACCAGGAAAGCGGAAATAATTACGTGCTTTTGTTGTTGTTCTTTCTTCTTCTTAAGATTTCCTTTCGTTGGAAGCTACGCACGCAAATGCACCTGTTACCTACCACTGGTAATTGACTTGTTTATTTAAAAAATTGTGCGACCATAGGCAAATACGCTGGTTTAGTTGAAATCAGGTTTTATCGTATTCATTGTATGCGACTAAATGTCCTTCAACCAATCTCTTAAATAATGATTTCCCCTAGCTTCGTGTACACTTACCAATGTTTTTACACCTTGATTTAGAGCTTGTCCACAGTCCGATTTTTCATAGTTGACAGCCTGTAGGACAGATATGGCCAGCTGGGCAGCCTTGTTAATTTCACCCTTTCTTAGAAATACGTCCAGCTTACTGTTATTTCCAAGCACAAGGGCTTGTATCTCGTTCAATATTACTTCCGCCGATGAAATACAAGGATCAAACTTGGGGGATAGCTTGACCTGAAGAAGATAAGATGAAACGATTTAAGCTAAAATGAATGTGGAGGTGAATCTTTGGACGTGTTTTTTTTCCTGTTTTTTTTTTTTTTTTGTCTTGGCATAACGAAAACTCACAGAAAAGACCACATCCACACCTTTACGGAATGCCAGCGTTAATCTCACCCAAGACTGTCTCGCTTTCCATATTTGGTTTTTGCTAATATAAGATATTGACACACTTCCTTTGAAAGCAAAAAATGAGAATAAGAAACGAGACGTTCGTTTTGGGTACGAGCTAAGAGCTGCTGTTCCCTGAGATATTTGATTGGCGGTCCTTACTGTAAGTTCAGGCGAGGGAAGTAAAAAAATAGAGTGAGAATCAACTCTATTGTATTCTTGGGTTTTCAGCTTTAGTTCCGGGTCTACTGTATCGTGTTGACGTATTTCAAGCTACATGGTTGCACCGCCAACCTTTCGACGTTGCAGGATGGTTTGTAAGAACTGCAAATGATGTCACAAAGAAATTGATTACCTTAACAATCAATGTCTCTACAACCGCCACATAGACAGCGTTCTTGATAATAATGTTAATTTGTAACTTGTAATCGTCATCTGGGGATCCTGCCGGTAAAACTGTTGGTACTGACTTGGAAGAAATGCCGTAAGATATTGGCTCATCTCCAAGGCGAAACTCATAAGTTATTGGTGTATTTTCATCTTGCCATTCAAAGCATTCAAAACTAAATTCCGTTTCAAGTGATACACCTTCAGTGTCCGACTGTTCGCAGTATCCACCGTGCGGTTCTCCTTCCGTATAAAAGTCAAGCACGGCAAAATTTATTTTTCCTGTTTGAGGTTTTGCAGAGAGCATTAAACTGAATTTAGAATCAAATGGCAATGCGTTTTTATTGAAGACTATATTGGCTGCGTTTACTCCAGTTGAAGTCATATAAGGTAAAATAGGCAAATTCTGCCATAACTTGGTTGTGCCATTCCATTTTTTTAAGCGCCATTCGTAAACTGCTCCACTGCATGCAGAGCTCACACATCTTGATGCCACTCGGAATTTGTTCGAAGGAGAAATGGTTGGTCCACAATCTACATAGCATCTAAATGAGGAAAAATACGAAATTAATACTTGTTTACTCCCATAGAGACATCCAAAGTATCCAAATAATTAAGTGCATGCCCTTAGCGGCGTGATGGACCGTGTAGTCAGTCAGAAAGGGAAAGTAATTTGGCACAGTTGTAGTGAGCGATTTCGTTCGACGATTTTAGATTTGTAGAAGGTGGAATTGGTGTGTTGTGAATTAATCCTGGATTATTTTTTTTGTAACGTTCGTCTGCTTACAACACACACGCCGTCAGCAAAAGGCCTAACACAAAATTGTTATTCGTCTTATTCGAACGTTCATTTTGGAAAGGCTAGCTTTCCTGTTCGTTGTAAAAAATACATAAAGCATTTGCAGAAAGCAGAATTTTAGAATAATGTTGACATTATGTTATTAATACTGTGGGTATATTTACAGAGTCGAAAAAATGGAAAGGAATCCCCTTTAGATTCCTAAATATTACCGGAGACTCCGTGGCGCCAACTGCAAACTGCAATTAATTTAATTCGTCTCTAAAGCGTCTTGCTCAATTCACCAATTCAGAAGTGGCGTTTGTGTTTATACTTTTAAAACATTTAATGAAAAAACAACTACGATCGATAGCAAAAACAGAATAAGAGCGTGCCATTCTCAACTCAATTAGTTCTTGTTCGTTGAATGAGAATTTACGTTTTGAGATCTTTTAAAAGAAACAAAATCTTTTGTTGAAATGGTTCTGTGAGAAAACAAATACTCCAGGTGTACTGCGCATGCGCTTTAAAGCCTTTTTTCAGACAAGATGGTTTTTGATTTACTTTTTTTATTACTTTGTTTATAAGTTTTCGTTTAATGACTATTAAAATTTGAGACATGGCTTTTTCTTTTTTCTTGCAGTGTTTGGTTAAAAGCCAAAAGTATACAAAAGTATCCCGTTACGTTAAAGCTAGCAACAAAATAAGCTCTTTAAACAGAATAAGAACGTGCCATTTCGTGACATTTTGAAAATTAAGTTAGTTTCTGTTTTTTCAGTTAAATCACGACGTGAAAATTTACGTCTTGAGTAAAACAATTCTGACGTAATAAAGTGCACGTAAAAATTATTTTGCTTACAAGCAAATTTTGTGCAAAAAGTGATACCGAGGGTCGAAATACACAAATAGCATAACCCATGACATAAACCATCCCAACAGGACAATCACCCAGTCTCACCCCAAGCCACCTCATAAATTGAAAAAAATAACTCCTGCGCGCTTAGCGTGCCTATATGTTTATTATAAAACTTAATAAATATATGTTATTTGCCGGCTGGGAGGTCCGTATAGTGAAAAACTGTGACCGAGGTCTTGAAAATGCTGCCCGAGGCCGCAGGCCGAGGGCAGCATTTCCAAGGCCGAGGTCACAGTTTTTCACTATACGGACCGACCCTAAGCCGGTAAATAACTTATTTATTTTTTTCCTACTTTAATGTGTTTGATTAAAAAACACCTAAAAAACCTACAAAGACTTTCTTGCCAAATGTGTTTGTATTTATATACGCGCGCATCCAATGTTGAGTCGATCGCCATAAATGAGCTACGGCAAGAGTAAATAATGATCTGTTTGCTATAAGAGCTTACTGCCAAACAAAATAAATTCACTAAAACGAACAGTACTCAAGGACAATTTAATCTGAAAAAAAAAAAAAGAAAATAAGAAAAGCACAATGTAGAACAGAGCAATCAGCGAGTTGCGAAACACTTTTAACTCCATTTCGGCTTGTGAGTTCTTTAGTTAATTAAACTTACTTTTCGGACTGGAAAGCACTTAGCTATTTACATTTGTATTTAACGAGTCAAAAACCTCTGTGTTGATTCCCACAGTATTCTGTTTTGACAAAAAGTTTGCGAAAGTGAAACTGAATGAAGCTGAAATGTGTAGTTTGGTCGCCTGCACAGTGACGGCACAATATTGCGAGAATTAATTTGACTGTTTTTTAATAAAGCATCTCATTTTCTTGAATGGCGATAAGCAGTATTCGGTTTTGGAGAAAAGTAGCAGAGAAGCAAGGTGTTTGAAAGGATAAATCGAGTCTGTAAACCGGCGACTTGCAGTAAACCGCAATGGCGTGAAAATCAGTGCGAATGCACAAACAACGATCGGCAAACCACGGCCATAAAACTATAACTTCATTTTGTCACTAAAGAGAATAAATACTCGCCTTTTGGAGAACTTCAAGGTCTTTAATTCCACTGCTAATTTTCCCTTTCAAATTTACAACGGTTGGTGAGCAACTACATCGATTTAAATCATTTTGGAGAGCAAAACTGTCATGGGTTCGTTCGTCTCGCCGCGAAATGAAACTCACGAAAGCGTTACCGTGGCCCGTGGGCAGAGATAGGAGAATCTTGCCCGCGCTAATAACCAATCAGATTGCAGGATTCGTTACCGTGCCCTCTTGGAAAAAAATAATTATTGTTATTTTCTCTATCTTCATGTACCTGAGAAAAACATGAGGTATCTTTCCGTCTACTAGCACGAAAGACATCTCAGCGAAGGAGCTTCTCTCAGCTTTTGTCACAGTCAATCTTAGAACATAAGTCTTTCCAGCTTCTAGTTGGCTAGTTCTGATATTGACAGAGGAGGTTACATTTGCTTCCTCGACAAGGGAATGAATGCATTCAACAGACTCCATTGTCATAGAAGCGTTTGCTGCTGAATCACGGCAAGACCATGTAAAATTGAGCCCAGTGGGGTCTCCTGGACCAATATTTCTGTCATAACTCAGCGAACCATTCACTGTTACATTTTCATTTGATCCCCAACGGACTTTCCTTCCGCCGTCGATAATAACTCTTATAGGAGCTGCGGTGATTTCGATGAAACCATAGTTAAAGGCACGAAGATAACGTGGAAACGCAGGATCGTAGATTGTTAATAAAGCCGTAAATTTGACTTGATAGACACCGACAGGTATGGATCTCCTGTTTATGGTCCACTCTTCTGTTCCTTCACTTACCAAGGCTCCCTCTGCTGAGGACAACAGTTCCATTTCGCTTACCAGACGCCATTCCAAGACACTTTCTAAAACGATAACACCTTCGGGTAAACCTTCAATGTTCGCTTTGTGGAGACGTTTGGCAGACCGCTCAACAGGAGTGGCATGATACTTGTCCTTAGAAATTTTTCCGATTGTCACTGGGAAGTCTCCTGTGAATAATTAAATAAACACGTTCAGGAATATAATTACGCGCGTGCGGTAATAGTAAATAATGCGTCTGGAATGGAACGAAATAAGAATAACGTCTTATGCTATTCTCACCAAGAAATAACTTCTCATGCTTCGACATGCTGCTCGGTAAACTTGTAAAGATGATGTTGAAATAGGAAATGAACTACTCGTAGTTGTAGGATATGGTCTGATAAACTCAAACTGCTCCTTTAATTAATGTTTTTTATTATATAAACTGCAGTGTTTTAGCGAGTGGTAGCAAATTGAGAAAAATGGTATCACACATGTGTGGATAAAAATGATATCCACACATGTGTGATATCATTTTGACCAATCAGCTTGCAGAGTTTGCCATGTTTCAATGCTCAATGGGCCAAAGAAAATCGATCTTAAGTCGAAACATCTTCGGATCTTCATCGGCAATCTTCGGAAAACTTCGGAAAACTTCGGAAATTTTCGGAAAACGTTCGGAATCATTCGTACAACCTTCGGACAACATTTTGAAAAATTTCGGAAATCTTCGGAAAATGGTCGGAAATCTTCGGAAAATCGTAAAAAACGTCGTAATTAGTAGGTTTATATAATAAAAAGAATAATACATGGTTGCTTGGAGATATGAAATTTATCTTCTCGTGTTCAAATCCGATATCTCACTCGTTCGCTGCGCTCACTCGTGAGCTATCGACTTGAACACTCGAAGATAAATTTCATATCTCCGCGCAACCATGTATTATCCTCTATGTCTCTATTAAGTGAGTGACTCACTGTGATCGGTCGATTAAACGATCGAGAGATTAAGAAATTGAATGATTGATCAACTTATCGATTGATTCAAAGGTTGATTCAGTAAATATTTCTGTATCTAAATGGAAAAGTAAACACTCACCCATGGGCTCACAATGCAGTCCATCACCAGTATAATCTTCTTGACACTTGCAGGTGAAGGAACCTTCATTGTTGTAACAGTTAGCCACTCCATGACAGTTGTGGGTTCTGGTTGCACATTCATCGATGTCTGTTGGTTGAGTTTCATTCTAGTTTATTCTATCACTGCTTCTAGTTTAGTTCAATTTTAACAAGTTTTAAAAAGTCTAGTTACATTTTAACTGGGGATCCCAATATTCCCACTATTCCGCACTGTTCCCGCGGCTTTGCCGCTCTCGTTCGAGGCTCGTTTACCTATAAACAAAACACTTGCGAGCGAAATCCTGCCTCTATATGCAAGCTACGTCGAATTTTTAGATAACTCCACCTACGGCCTCAAACATTTAATTTTCTTAGCACACCTTGAATGCAACACAATTTAATTAGCTGTTATGGAATTTAACACAAACAGATGACTTTTCCCCTCTTCCTTCTCTTTTGATTAGTATTTTTTTTACAGTATACGCAAGGAATTTGCCGACTACATAAAAAAGAGCCATTAAATTTTAACTAACTCTATGTAGTAGATAAAATATGAGCGGGAGATTTGTATGGGCGGTTACAATATTACATGTAAACGACTGAAAAAGATTTTTACAGAAATATGCGGAAAGCGGAAAGGATAAAAGGAACCGGACTCTGACCAAGCAATTTTAATTATTAGCCCTCTGACCGCCTAACTAAGGTGTGCAATGAATCGTTTAAAAATCTATCATTTTTTTAATATTGTGTTGTAACAATGATCGTTTACGTCACGAATCGCTGTTAAATACCAGCACATTTGATAACAACGAACAGACAGACATCAAATCATATTTGGTTGGTAACGTATTGTCTGCAGGTTCAATTTCTGCTAGGGCAGGACAAGCGTGAAACAAGGTATAAAAAAGAAACGCTGCCTTACCGGATCAATCTACACCATGTCCTTTATATCTTTGCCTTTTTATATTTCCTTTTTATTTTTCTTTTTATATCTTTTTAATGTCTGGTTCACATTCTGTTGTGAACGGTACGTACAACCGTCAAAAAAGTTAGAACAAAACAAGACAAAACGAAAGCGAAAAAATAAAAAGCAAACAAACAAAAGCAAAAATAGATGCAGCCTTACCTGAACAGTTCACGCCATCTCCTTCATATCCTGGCAGACAAGTACAGTTAAATGAGCCAAACATGTTATTACACTGAGCGTTCACGTGACAATTATGTTCTCCATTTTGACACTCGTCCAGATCTGCAAAAAGACAAGGCTGCCATTTACCAAGAAACAGTCAGTAAATATTATTATGTTAATGTCGTAACGCCTGGTTCACCCTTTGTTGTGAACAGGTGAAGCGTCAAACGAAGCTAATAAGAAATGAATACAGCATTACCAGAAAAGTTCAAGCCATCTCCTACATATCCGTTAAGTCAAGTACAATTAAATGAGCCAAACGTGTTGTTACACTGAGCATTCAAGTCACAGTCATGTTCTTCATTTTCACATTCGTCCACATCAGCGAAAAAGACAGTGTACGGTACCATTGATCATGAAGAAAGAACTTCTCATTAGATATCAACAAACAACGAATGCAGCCTTACCAGAACAGTTAACGCCATCTCCTACATATCCGTGCAGACAAGTACAGTTAAATGATCCAAACGTGTTGTTACACTGAGCGTTCACATCACAGTTATGTTCTCCATTTTGACATTCATCAGCATCTACCAAAAGGCCAGTGTACCATTCAGATAACAAGGAACAAATATTAAATATCACCTTATTCATAAAGTAATACCTCGTGCACTTTTTTGTGAACAGGACAAGCGTCAAACAAACTATAGTTAAGAAGAATGTAGCCTTACCAGAACAGTTCACGCCATCTCTTTCATATCCTTCCAGACAAGTACAATTAAATGATCCAAACATGTTGCTACACTGAGCGTTCACGTCACAGTTATGTTCTCCATTTTGGCATTCGTCCTTATCTGTGAAAAGAAAACGGTGCCATTTAAAAAAGGAGCAGCCATTAACTACTTTTTTTTTATTCAATTAGTAATGTCTGGTTCACATTCTGTTATGGACGGTACGTACAACCGCCAAGCAAGTTAGAATAAAACAAGACAAAACGGAAGAAAAAAATTTAAAGCAAACAAACAAACAAAGCAAAAATAGATGTAGCCTTACCTGAACAGTTCATGCCATCTCCTACATATCCTTGCAGACAAGTACAATTGAATGAGCCAAACATGTTGCTACAGTGAGCGTTCACGTCACAGTTATGTTCTCCATTTTGGCATTCATCAACATCTGCAAAAATCCCAGCGTACCATAAATATAACAAGGAAAAGACATTTAACATTATGTGTTACATAAAGTAATACCTGGTTCACTTTTTGTCGTGAAAAAGACAAGCGTCAAACAAACAATAATAAAAAAAGAAAGCAGTCAAACCTGAACAGTTCATTAAATATTATAAAATATAAAATATTATTAAGTATTAAATATTATTTGATCATAAAGTAATACCTGGTTCACTTTTTGTTTTGAAAAAGACAAGCGGCAAACAAACAATAACAACAAAAAAGAAAGCAGTCAAACCTGAACAGTTCACGCCATCCCCAAAAAATCCTTTCAGACAAGAACAGTTAAATGAGCCAAGCGTGTTGTTACACTGAGCATTGACGTCACAGTTGTGTTCTCCATTTTGACATTCGTCCACATCTGCGAAAGGAAAACGGTGCCAGCCATTAACTACTTTTTGATTCATTTAGTAATATCTGGTTCACATTCTGTTGTGAACGGCACGTACAACTGTCAAACAAGTTAGAACAAAACAAGTCAAAACGAAAGAGAAAAACAAACAAACAAACAAAGCAAAAATAGATGTAGCCTTACCTGAACAGTTCATGCCATCTCCTACATATCCTTGCAGACAAGTACAGTTAAATGAGCCAAATGTGTTGTTACACTGAGCATTCACGTCACAGTCGTGTTCTTCACTTTGACATTCGTCCACATCTGGGAAAAAAGCACATTGCCATTATTTTTAAAAAAGCAGCAGCATTAAATGGTACTATTATTTAATTTATTAAGTAATACCTGGTTCAGGTTTTTTTTCTAAAGAGGACAAAAGTCAAACAAAGAAAATAAAATAAACAAGAATGCAGTCTTACCAGAACAGAAAACGCCATCTCCTTCATATCCTTGCAGACAAGTACAGTTAAGTGAGCCAAGCGTGTTGTTACACTGAGCGTTCACGTCACAGTTATGTTCTCCATTTTGACATTCGTCGACATCTGTGAAAAGGACACAGTGCTATAAAATGGTACTATTGTTTTTTTTATCAAGTAATTCCACGTTAACTTTCCTTTTCTAATAAAAGCCCTCTAAGAGGACATGTGGTTACTGTCTGTAGTAAATAAGAACGACAACGATGAGAGACGAGTTGTATCTTTAGGTTTATGGGAGAGTACTTTACTGGTACTTAATTTTGCTGGTGTTAAATTTCGCAATTTTGAAGAGACAGTATTTACCGGTGTTTCATTTTCGCGATTTGGACAGAAAATATGTTACAAACATTGGAAATATGTCAAAAAACGTTAAAAAATAAGTTTCGCAGGTCTGTGGAAAGCACAATTTGTACTTAAAATTGATAATTTAAAAATTCAAGTGAACTGGTTATCTAGTGGTTAGAGCAGTCACCCATGGTACGTTCGACTCCGGGTTCGAATCCACTGTATCACGGTTTTTTTTTTTTTTTACATTTTCTTTTTTCTTATTTTCATTTTCTAAGTGTTTTCTGAAACTATCGCATTTAGCTGAGCGTGCAAGTCCTGAGAACTCCATTTAAGTAATAGTTCATAGCTTGGGTTAAGTTTCGTGCTGTGTCTTGCGATAGATGTCTTTTAATCGTTAACGGAGAGAAAACATTGCCTTGAAGGGTATACAAAAGACGCCATTTTCTTTGTTTGGTAAACCATGCGTGAAGACTAATGGACATGGGAAGCCAAGCCTGCAATGTCGTATACGTTCCGACAAAGTGATAAAAGGAAAATATTCCGTGTACTACGTGGCACTCGTAAGAGAACAAAAGTTAAAAACTAAGTTCTTACTACATGAGTATTAAGAGCCTTTCAAAAAAAGTTAGATGTTCCATATGTTTCGGGCTTAGCTCTTCTTCTTCTTTCACTAAAGAAGCGTTATGACAACGTAACGGTCAGCAGTAACACCCATGAAAAAAATTGACGGACTTACTAACAGACCCGATGGCATAGTACGGCTACTGACGTAACGACAAAAAGGGCCAGCGTCACATATAGTTAAAAGCCTGCAATTTTTTGTTGTTGTTGTTATTTGGGTTTTTCGGCTATCTTGTAAAGCTTTGAATTAAGTGTGGATCAGATGTCAAAGTGAAAGGAAGTAGGAAGTTATTTGGAGTCATTCTACTGGACTATTGGAAAATATCTTATCTTGCGGGGTAACTCAAAAGCTATGTATAACTAGGACGGAAATCCTTCTCCCAAAGTATATTATATACGAACCCATAAACTATAACCATACCGTTGCATTCCAGGCCATCTCCTGAATATCCCTGGAGACAAGTACAGTTATACGACCCAATACTGTTGCCACACTGAGCGTTCAAATCACAGTCGTGCGTGCCAGTTTGGCATTCGTCAAGATCTGCGAAAGAACCAATCATATACCAATAATCAACGAAACAGCAATCGAATCGATCTGATATGAAGTCTTTGTTTTGCTGGCCTTTGAATTTATAGACTATTTCAGATGTCTGTAAATAATTGAAGAATAGGGCCAAATTTTAAGTGAAATACCTTAGCCCCTATACTTTTACTGGCACTTGGCAAAAATGGCAAACAAAAAAACTAACAAACAAAAATTCCAATTTTAACAAACGAAGCGAAGTTTACCTAATCAAAATGAAGCAAATTATAAATGTGGCTCCTACGTACCGGGACACTGCACACCATCTCCTGAATATCCTTGAAGACAAGTACAGTTAAATGAGCCAAACGTGTTATAGCACTGCGCATTCACGCTGCAATTGTGTCTTCCATTGTCGCATTCATCTTCATCTGAAATTTTACCAGTAAACAATTATTTGCTTACACTGAAGAGTCGAATGAAATTGATAAATCGTATTGACCACTTACACCGTTAATGACTGGTTGCAAGGCTTCAGGAGTCATCTCAAGGATTTACAGTGATAAGGAGAACAATCGAACTTAAATAAACTAGAAACGTCCTCCGTTGAGTGTTCAGGCCATTCATGGTCATGTTTTTGTATTAGGCGCCAGGCATTTCCTAGCCTGTCTCCATCCACGAGAATAATGATAATTACAAATGGATAAGGAGTGTTTAAAATCATATGAATTTTCTATGTTGCAAACTAACACGTAATGTTCTTGCATAATTTCCAATAAGAGGTGAGATCTTCTACATTACCTTTAATACAGCCATACAGCTCCACTCTCATTGCTATGCGAGCATACCAAGTTACTGGCCGGAAACGGATATAGCGTGCCGTGATTGGCGGGTTTATTTCATGGTAAACAACAGTGTTTTGGTCTGTATTACCCACAAAATCCTACATCAGCAAGATCAAATTAAGAGTTGACTAAAATACGTAATATGCTAATTAGAGGCGGACATAATTTTTTAACCTCAACTGAGCGAAAGACAAATTCAGAAACTTACAAAAGCGCATAATTATTTAAATTAAAATATATCATTATGAACGTTATGTATCTAGGATATGTTCTGGGTGTTCCTTCTTTTCTGTTCGCATGTCCGGCTAGCTGTTTATTGTAATAGATTTTATAAAGGAAAGAAGTCGAACTCGCTTGTAAATTAAGCCTACCATTATTGAGATATGTCCCTGTTCCATGTAGTAATAGAAGTTCACCCCGTCATCACTGTACTGCAGATTGTATTTGGTAACCCACTGAGCAAAGCCACTTCTTCCTTGCGTCGCTACACCTGTTACATTAGCGTATTTATTTTTCAGATCAACTTGGAGCCATTGTTTATCGTCAAGTATGCCCACTACCCAACCCCCTGCATGTCCACCAGCTTCTGGGAAGTGCAATCGTCCCTGTATCGCGGCGTGATACAAGTCTGCTTGTGAAGATGCAGTAATCTGTTCGTCTGTGATTTCTCTTTTCTCCATACCAAGGGCATCTTGACATTCTAAAGGTTTAATGACATATGAGATATTAATTAACGTTATGGAGAGCCAGTCGTATGTATTGGTATGTATACAGTGCGGGCAAGTGCATCGAAGCGGTTTTGTTGTATTTGAAAAATCCGACAGCATCAACTAACGATAAAAGGCGACGTTTTGCTGTCTTCGTGACGCCGTTGTCAAGGTGACGTATGTATAAAATTTATATTGCAAAAGGTATTTGTGTACTTTTATTTTCGCACTCTCTGTTATGTTAATGTGCCCTAGCACTGCTTTAAATACTTTTTTATGATTTGAATTTTATACGTGTCACCTTGACAATGGCGTCATGAGGACACCAAAACGTCGCCTTTTATCGTTACTTTTGCTTGTCTGTATTTTACCAAACCATTGTTTGAAAATTACCTTGCTTAATTCGTATCGTTCTCCTTGTGGATTTCTGGCCACATTTGGGTTATACTTTTTTATTCAACTTTAAAATGGGTTTCGCGGTGCAATTCTTGATACCTGTTTATTCAACCTTCCGAATTTTAACATGTATTATTAATGGTGCTTTATCGCGCTATTTTTCATGTTTAACAAGTTTATTCGTTAGTTTGTTATCTTTTGTTTTCTTTTTAGTTCTCTTTTAAAGTGATGAGATGACAAAATAGATTGGGCAACTGGCAAACATCTTATTTTGCGGATAACGCAAAAGCTATGTATACAAGTAACTAGTACAAAAATCGTTCTCCAAAGTATATTTTATGCGAACCCTTAAACCATGTCCATACCGTAGCATTCCTGGCCATCTCCTGAATATCCCTGGAGACAAGTACAGTTATACGACCCAATAATGTTGTCACACTGAGCGTTCACATCACAGTCGTGCGTGCCAGTTTGGCATTCGTCAAGATCTGCGAAAGAACCAGTCAGATACCAATAATCCACGAAAGAACAATCCAATTCATCTTATATAAAGTTTTTCTTAGGCTGGTCTTTACACTTATGGAAACTATTTCAGATGTCCACACAAAATTCACGAATAGGGTAAAAATGTTAAGTGTAATACCTATGCACCTATACCTTTAATGGCACTTGACAAAAAATGACAAGTAAACAAACAAACAAAAATGTTAAACAAAACCAACAAAGTGAAGTCAAGCAAATAAAACGAGTCAAATTATTGGTCGCCCACTACCTCTTTGAACGATACATGTAATTGGTTCTGAAACATTAAATAACAGTTACAACAAAGTCCCTAGTCCTAAAAAACAATAGTGGTAGTGTTACAAAGGGTGAATGAAAATTGAGGTGCTAGAGAGGTAGTGGCTAACTACAATCATCAATGTCCCTTCTACATACCGGAACACTGCACACCATCTCCTAAATACCCTTGAAGACAAGAACAGTTAAATGAGCCAAACGTGTTGATGCATTGCGCGTTCATGCTACAGTTGTGTGTTCCATTTTGACATTCATCGTTATCTGCGTTAAAATAAATACACAACAAATTGTTAACACAGAAGAGTCGACTGAAAATCAAATGGGACAAAATAGGGCTGTTAGAAATGTAACTGTCCTAATTTTGAGATCTGTTCAAGTGATTTGTTAGATGATCTTGACTGGGGAAGGAAATAAAGCAAAATAACAAAACAGTTAGCCATAATTTTGTATTAAGCCAATAGAACTCGTCCTCCATGGTACCTGAGGCAGATTTTTACCAATATCCCAAGTGTACACACACACGCAATCTCAGAAACTCTGAGTCATCTTTTTTAACCCCAGATCTGGAATTGAGTCTGCGAAATGGAGCCTACACTGTCTACAGGGATTTGTTCAGTGGAACAAGATCCCCTTAGTGATTAGACAGCTGCCCAGTTGGAATATTCTTAAAACTACAATTCTCAGCAAAAAAAAAACATTATTAACTGAAGAATCCGCTTTTATTATTTTTTTACACTTTATCTTTCTTAGTTAAGTAGTGCCGTACTTAATGTGCAATGGCTTAAATTCACATGTCTTATTAAGACCGGTAACATGTGAATATGATAATGATAATGCATGATAATATGTGTAGCAAGTATGTATTCAAATGCGCTGTACACATACTGTTATTTACTACACACAAAGGCCAGACCACAACACCGGGTGCTTCGTGCCCTACTCTTTTTTTATATACGATTTCGTTTATAAAATTAACAAACATTGATGATGATGATGACGACGACGACGACGACGACGACGATGATGATGATGATGATGATGATGATGATGATAATGATGATGATGATTAAATCGTAGACCAGTTTTAACAGTCATCTCAAGGATAAGGGAGAGCAGTCCAGCTCAAATAAATAGAAATTGTCTGCGGTTAGGCCTGTCTCCATCATCGAGAGGGAAACGTGGATAAGAAAGTGTTAAAAGTCATATGACAATTTAATGGTCGCTTTGATTTAGTTGCAAACTAACACACTTAGTTGCTGTATAACTTTTATGAAAGGAAAGGTCTTCTATATTACCTTCAATACAGCCATACAGCTCCGCTCTCATTGCTATGTGTCCATACCAAGTTACTGGTCGAATACGGATAAAGCGTGCTATGATTGGTGGTTGAAGTTCATGGTAAACAATACTTTTCCAGTCTGTGTTGCCAGTGAAATCCTATGTAAATAATTTAACTTTGTTTAACGTCGCAAAAATGTAACAGTTACACAATGGCAAACCAGTAGCCCTTTCACTCGAGATCGAGATAAAATCGGCAACGAAGCTTGGCATTCTAGAGGTAAAAAAACCAGAGAGTGGGAAGTGTAGCAGGGGCTTTTTCGGGGATTAAGCTCTATGGCTGAGCGGGAAGTGCCCTGCCACCTTCCGGGATCTTTTATATCAAGTGGACCAAAACATCATCAAGGAACATGGTGTTTAATGGAGATCTTAACTCACTCGCTCAGAGGCAGAACTCAAAGTTATTACAAAAAGGACAATTGTCATAAACGAGTTCTAGGCAATAGCGTTTCGACAACTCAGTTTGACTTACGTAAGCTAAACAAATATAGAAAATTCTAAAAATATTACTTTTCACGCCCTTAAAACCTGAAGCTCATTTGTTATTCGAAGGCTTTGTTCTAAGAGCAGGTGTAAAACACCTATACACTAGCTTTACGATAAGAGAAGATTGTGTTGTTCCAAAATCTACCTTTTTACTCGAAAAATGTTCCGTAGCCCTTTCATTCGAGATCGAGATAAAATCGGCAACGAAGTTAGGCATTCTAGAGGTAAGAAAACCAGAGAGTGGGAAGCCCCTTGTATCATCGATAAGTACTATTAGCCGCCAATTTACCCATATATCAGACCTAGGCCCAGTGGTTCGAGGGGTGGACAACTATATAGTAGTAATAACACTGCTGGAAAGCAGCACCGTTAACGGATAAAGCATGCTACCATTTTGTAAATCTATTTGGGCAATCAGTAAGTAATTCGACTCTATTCGAATATCTTCATTTATACAAAAACATGCACAGGTGAGCAAAAAAGTGTGGAAACACCAGGTATCGCCATGGAGGCAAACACCAATAATAAAAATACTGCTTTGGTTCTTTCTGAGCTTACTTCACCTTGATAGCACTTTGTCCCTGTTCACTGTAGTATTGCAAGCTCAATTCATCGTTACCGTACTGCAGATTGTACATTGTTACCCACTGACTGTACCTATCTCTTCCTTGGGTGGCTACTCCTGTTATATTGACCAGTCTGTTACCCAGATATATCTGCAGCCATTGATTTGTATCTTTAATGGCTGCTACCCAAGCTCCTGCTAGGTGGCTTGCTGGAAAGTGCAGTCTGCCTTGGATGGCGTGGTGACCGCCAAGTTCAGTAGATGCAGTAATTTTATCGTCTGAAATTGCGCCGTCTTCCATGCCGAGTGGCCCTATGCATTCTAAATAAAGATACAAAATAAAATGTGATTTCACCTCTTCTATACAGTCTATACAGTCCCTGGTGTACAGTAAGCGTGGTAGTGATTATTTTTCTTGCAAGATATCAGAAACATCGGCTACACTTGCACTTCCCTAGAAAAGTAAAGTGATGTCAATCAGTTGATCCCTCGTACCCTATTGATACATAGACATAATTAAGTTCAACCTGTGCATAGAGAGCACATGGACCGTTCATGTAAATTTGATTGTTGACCAACGAAGTCATACTGTTGTTAAATCCCGGAAGGTCGCCAAGTTGAGAGCGCGCACTTCATACGAACTCAAAATGCTTGAAGTGACGAAAGGAAAATATTTTGCTTTCTCGTTTGCACATGCACGCAAAAACCTTTTTAGAATACCTTGGAAACATCCGTAGAGCTCTACCCTCATTGATACGCCAACATACCAAGCAACTGGTCGGAAACGGATGTAACGTACCCTGATTGGTGGCTTAAGTTCATGATAAACAATAGTGTACTGGTCTGTGTTTCCAGCAAATTCCTAAATTAATGATGAGAAAAAATTAGAGGACAATTATTAACCGCATAACGTGTTATGAGGAGTACGTTATTACAGGAGAAATATTATGAAAGTTAAAACCTCAAACTCACTGATGACTAGTATGAGAAATTATCCAATCGTAACGTTGTATGTGGTTCACTTGTTGTTGTTGTTTTTATTATTGTTGCCGTTGTTGTCCTTCCTCCTTTTGATGTTTTGTGGAATTCAGAATGTTACAATTTAAGTCGTGTTAATTTCAAAGACCTTAATTTACTGGAGCGTTTATTTCCTATAACAAGGTGTTCGCCGAGAATCACATTTCCTTCTGCGAATAATTGTTAAGTCAAATACTTGACACGTGTCACTATATCTTGGTATTGTCCGTCTAACGTTAGAAAACTGAAATGAGCGCAGAGCTCACTTTACCTTTTTTGAGCTTCGATCTTGTTCTGTGTAGTAAGCGAAGTTCACTCCGTAGTCACTGTACTCGAGATTATATTTGGTAACCCAATGGCATGCACCACTTCTACCCTGTGTTGCAACGCCCGTTATCAGAGTTCGATTCCCAAGGTAAATCTGCAGCCATTGATTGCCATTATTAGAACCCGCTGTCCACGCTCCCTCTTTGACTCCGGATTTCAAAAAGTTAAGTCTTCCCTGCACAGCAGCATGGTTCTGACTCAATTCAGAAGAGGCACTGATTTGTCCACCAGAGATTCCACCGTCTTCCATTCCAAGAGATTTATGACATGGTAGAGGCTCTATGTTACCAGTAAAACGACAGACCTTACAATATATAGCTTCGAAATAAACAATACATAAGATGTGTGGCACTCAACTTTTGTTGACCGACTATCCTTCTTAACCCTTTCGTGTATAAGGGGTTCTAGTCACGAAGCTTATCATATTCTTGTCATTTTCCTTTAACGGTGTTAACTACCGTATTTACTCCAGCTGAGACAATAACAGGACACAACAATTCCCCAAGCCCTAGAAAAGCAAATGTGGTAGGGTTTACAACAGGTTTGTAAAAATTAAGGTTCTCGAGAAGTAGTGGCTCACCCCAAATTATCAGTTTGCCTTCTACGTACCGGAACACTGCACACCATCTTCTGAGTACCCTTGAAGACAAGTACAGTTAAATGATCCAAACGTGTTTATGCATTGCGCGTTCACGCTGCAGTTGTGTGCTCCATTTTGGCATTCATCTTCATCTGTATTAAAACCAATAAACAATTAATTTTCAACACAGAAGAGTCGAATTAAAATTAAATCGTAGATGACTACCGTCAAGAAATGGTTGCACTGCCTCATCAGTCTTCTCAAGGATCTACAGTTAAAAGAGAGCAATCGAGTATATAAAAAGAAAAACTTGAAATGTTCCACGTGAAAGTTTTTGGCTATACTGGGTGAGGTTTTTGGGTAAGGCGGTAGGCTTCTTCAGGATCACATATCCAAATTACTGTCACGGTTCTGTTTCCTTTCTTTTAACTTGATTAATTATTAACATTATGTATTTTACCTATTTTATCTTCTTCTCGCCTTTATCCAGTCCACGAGGGGTAAAAGTGGATAAGCAAGTGTTGAAAATCATACAAGCTTTTTCCATCACCTCTTCTGAATTTAGTTGTAAATTAAACTATAGCTAACAAATAAAGTTCTTGCATATTTTTCATAGCCTGCGTAGCTGGCGGTATTGTTAGGTTTTTAAGTGCCCAACAGCAAGCGGCGAAGCCGCGACAACGAGCGGCGCAGCCGCGAGTGGTTTGGCTGCAGCTTCTCCTTCCCAAGCCACTCGCGGCTGCGCCGCTCGTTGTCGCGGCTTCGCCGCTTACTGTTAGGCACTTAAAAACCCAACAATACCGCCAGCTACGCAGGCTAATTTTTCATGGAAGGAAAGATATTCTACATTACCTTCAATACAGCCATACAGCTCCGCTCTCATTGATATGTGTCCATACCAAGTTACTGGTCGAATACGGATAAAGCGTGCTATGACTGGTGGTTGAAGTTCATGGCAAACAATACTTTTCCAGTCTGTGTTGCCATCAAACGTCTGTGTAAATAATTTAACTTTATTTAACGTTGGAAAAATGTAACAGTTACATAATGGCAAACCAGCAGCCCTTTCACTCGAGATCGAGATATAACCCGCAATTAACGAAGCTTTGCATTCTAGAGGTAAGATAACCAGCACTGTTAAAGGATAAAGCATGTTACAACTTTTTAAATCTATTCGGGCAATCAGTAAGTAATTCGACTCTATTCACAATATCTTCATTTATACAAAAACATGTAGAGCTGAGCAAAAAGGTAACTTGGGACAACAAGATATCCCCATGAACACCAATAATAAAAATACTGCTTTGGTTCATCCTGAGCTTAATTCACCTTGATAGCACTTTGTCCCTGTTCACTGTAGTATTGCAAGCTCAATTCATCTTTACCGTACTGCAGATTGTACGTTTTTACCCAATAAGCTTCCCTGTCTCTTCCTTGGGTCGCTACTCCTGTTATATTGGCGAATCTGGTACCCAGATATATCTGCAGCCATTGATTTATATCATTTCTGCCAGCTCCCCAAGCTCCTGCTAGGTTGCTTCTTGGAAAGTGCAGTCTGCCTTGGATGGCGTGGTGACCGCTATATTCAGTAGATGCAGTAATTTTATCGTCTGAAAGAGCACCGTCTTCCATGCCGAGTGGCCTTATACATTCTAGAAGTAGATACAAAACAAAATGTGAGTTCACCTCTTCTATACAGTCTATATAGTGCCTGGTGCACAGTAAGCGAGGCAGGCATTATTTTTCTAGCTTGATATCAGAAACATCGGCTACACTTGCTTTTCCCTTCTCAAACTCATTAATAATTCATGACGTTATAAGCCAACCAGAGCGCCCCATTCGGGTCAGGTGGATGAGTTGGAAACTCAATGAAACACCAGTTGAAAATCACTAGTGTTTCATTACGTTTTCATCACTAGTGTTTCATCACGTTTTCATCACTAGTGAAAAAATTGTTCTTAATCTGCATATTCATATATTACTCAAACACAGCTTTACATGAATCATTAATTTTTAATAAACAATGACCAGGAAAAACATTTCAAATTACAAACTGACAAGCCTAAGTCATTTGAAATTAAAGTTTAAAGTACATTTCTTAAAGTCGCCAAAACAGACTGGCATAGTATCCATATCCACATTCTGAGAAACTTAAGCGGCGTAAGCGGCTGAACTTAACGGCTTAACGGCTTAGCGGCTTAACGTAAGCGGCTGAACTTTGTGCAATTCATACTCTTTAAAAACTCCACCAACCTCGAGTATTGGAACATTGACACTTCGCACTCGTTGCCAATCCTCAAAAATCCCTATTGCCCACTTATTTTTATATCTGGTAGACTTCGGTACTGCTCTCTCTACGCAAAGTTCTTCTTCCTCGATTGTTTTCGGGGAGCGAAACCTTCCTTCGGCCATGGCAAAAACAATATGTAAATCCCTTCAAGTTCACAACGCTTTTAGAATACAAATTTGGTGCAACGCGAAACTATTGGATAATTAAAAACAAAAGCTCACAAATACAATGAATGCCGACTGAATACAACAAATCACACATACAAGGCATTTTAAAGAAAAATGGGAAAAAATACGACACTGCATAATTTTGTATTGTTTCTTTAGAGAAGTCATTTCAAAAACTCGTGCATCGTGTTTCATCACGATTTCCAAACACTCGAAAACAGATGAAAGCACTCGGCCGAAGCGGCCTCGTGCTTTCATCTGTTTTCTCGTGTTTGGAAATCGTGATGAAACACTCGCACTCGTTTTTGAAATAGTACTTCCAAACACTCGAAAACAGATGAAAGCACTCGGCCGAAGCGGCCTCGTGCTTTCATCTGTTTTCTCGTGTTTGGAAATCGTGATGAAACACTCGCACTCGTTTTTGAAATAGTACTAGAAAAGTAAAGGGACATCAATCAGTTGATCCCTCGTACCATATTGATACGTAGACATAATCAAGTTCAACCTGTGCATTCAGAGCAAATGGACCGTTCATGTAAATTTGATTGTTGACCAACGAAGTCCGGCATACTGTTGTTAAGTCCAAGAAGGTCGCCAAATTGAGAGCGCGCGCTTCATACGAAAACAAAATGCTTGAAGTAACGACATGAAAATATTTTGCTTTCTCGTTTGCACATACACGAAGAACCTTTTTAGAATACCTTGAAAACATCCGTAGAGCTCTACTCTCATTGATACGGCAACATACCAAGCAACTGGTCGAAAACGAATGTAACGTGTCCTGATTGGTGGCTTAAGTTCATGATAAACAATAGTGTTCTGGTCTGTGTTTCCAGCAAATTCCTAAATTAATGATGAGAAAAATTAGAGGAAAATTAATAACCGCATTACGCGTTATGAGGAGTAATGTATTACAAAGTAAATGTGATCAAATTTAAACGCTGACACCCATTGATGACTAGTATGAGAAATTATCCAATGATAACGATGTATGTGGTTCACTTGTTGTTGTTGTTTTTATTATCGTTGTCGTTGTCGTCGTTCCTCCGTGTGATGTTTTGTGAATTCAGACTGTTACAATTTAAGCCGCGTTAATTACAAAGCCCTTAATTTACTGGAGCGTTTATTTCCTATAACAAGGTGATCGCCGATAATCACTTTTCCTTCTGCGAATAATTTTTAAGTCAAATGCTTAACACGTGTCACTATATCTTGGTATTGTCCGTCTAACATGAGAAAAAATGAGTGTAGAGAGCTCACTTTACCTTTTTTGAGCTTCGATCTTGTTCTGTGTAGTAAGCGAAGTTCACTCCGTAGTCACTGTACTCGAGATAATATTTGGTAACCCAATGGCATGCATCACTTCTACCCTGTGTTGCAACGCCTGTTATCAGAGTTCGATTCCCAAGGTAAATCTGGAGCCATTGATTGCCATTATTAGAACCCGCTGTCCACGCTCCCTCTTTGACTCCGGATTTAAAAAATTTAAGTCTTCCCTGGACAGCAGCATGGTTCTGACTCAATTCAGAAGAGGCACTGATTTGTCCACCAGAGATTCCACCGTCTTCCATTCCAAGAGATTTATGACATGGTAGAGGCTCTATGTTACCAGTAAAACGACAGACCTTACAATATATAGCTTCGAAATAAACAATACATAAGATGTGTGGCACTCAACTTTTGTTGACCGACTATCCTCCTTAACCCTTTCGTGTATAAGGGGTTCTAGTCACGAAGCTTATCATATTCTTGTCATTTTCCTTTAACGGTGTTAACTACCGTATTTACTCGAGCTGAAACAATAACAGGACACAACAATTCCCCAAGCCCTAGAAAAGCAAATGTGGTAGTGTTTACAACAGTTTTATAAAAATTAAGGTTCTCGAGAAGTAGTGGCTAACCCCAAATTATCAGTTTGCCTTCTACGTACCGGAACACTGCACACCATCTTCTGAGTACCCTTGAAGACAAGTACAGTTAAATGAGCCAAACGTGTTTATGCATTGCGCGTTCACGCTGCAGTTGTGTGCTCCATTTTGGCATTCATCTTCATCTGTATTAAAACCAATAAACAATTAATTTTCAACACAGAAGAGTCGAATTAAAATTAAATCGTAGACGACTACGGTCAAGAAATGGTTGCACTGCCTCATCAGTCTTCTCACGGATCTACAGTTAAAAGAGAGCAGTCGAGTATATAAAAAGAAAAACTTGAAATGTTCCACGTGAAAGTTTTTGGCCATACTGGGTGAGGTTTTTGGGTAAGGGGGTAGGCTTCTGAGGATCACATATCCAAATTACTGTCACGGTTCTGTATCCTTTCTTTTAACTTGATTAATTATTAACATTATGTATTTTACCTATTTTATCTTCTTCTCGCCTTTATCCAGTCCACGAGGGGTAAAAGTGGATAAGCAAGTGTTGAAAATCATACAAGATTTTTCCATTACCTCTTCTGAATTTAGTTGTAAATTAAACTATAGCTAACAAATAAAGTTCTTGCATATTTTTCATGGAAGGAAAGATATTCTACATTACCTTCTATACAGCCATACAGCTCCGCTCTCATTGATATGTGTCCATACCAAGTTACTGGTCGAATACGGATAAAGCGTGCTATGACTGGTGGTTGAAGTTCATGGTAAACAATACTTTTCCAGTCTGTGTTGCCATCAAACGTCTGTGTAAATAATTTAACTTTATTTAACGTTGGAAAAATGTAACAGTTACACAATGGCAAACCAGCAGCCCTTTCACTCGAGATCGAGATATAACCCGCAATTAACGAAGCTTTGCATTCTAGAGGTAAGAAAACCAGCACTGTTAAAGGATAAAGCATGTTACAACTTTTTAAATCTATTCGGGCAATCAGTAAGTAATTCGAATCTATTCACAATATCTTCATTTATACAAAAACATGTAGAGCTGAGCAAAAAGGTAACTTGGGACAACAAGATATCCCCATGAACACCAATAATAAAAATACTGCTTTGCAATTGGTTCATCCTGAGCTTAATTCACCTTGATAGCACTTTGTCCCTGTTCACTGTAGTATTGCAAGCTCAATTCATCTTTACCGTACTGCAGATTGTACGTTTTTACCCAATAAGCTTCCCTGTCTCTTCCTTGGGTCGCTACTCCTGTTATATTGGCGAATCTGGTACCCAGATATATCTGCAGCCATTGATTTATATCATTTCTGCCAGCTCCCCAAGCTCCTGCTAGGTTGCTTCTTGGAAAGTGCAGTCTGCCTTGGATGGCGTGGTGACCGCTATATTCAGTAGATGCAGTAATTTTATCGTCTGAAAGAGCACCGTCTTCCATGCCGAGTGGCCTTATACATTCTAGAAGTAGATACAAAACAAAATGTGAGTTCACCTCTTCTATACAGTCTATATAGTGCCTGGTGCACAGTAAGCGAGGCAGGCATTATTTTTCTAGCTAGATATCAGAAACATCGGCTACACTTGCTTTTTCCTAGAAAAGTAAAGGGACATCAATCAGTTGATCCCTCGTACCCTATTGATACGTAGACATAATCAAGTTCAACCTGTGCATTCAGAGCACATGGACCGTTCATGTAAATTTGATTGTTGACCAACGAAGTCCGGCATACTGTTGTTAAGTCCAAGAAGGTCGCCAAATTGAGAGCGCGCGCTTCATACGAAAACAAAATGCTTGAAGTAACGACATGAAAATATTTTGCTTTCTCGTTTGCACATACACGAAGAACCTTTTTAGAATACCTTGAAAACATCCGTAGAGCTCTACTCTCATTGATACGGCAACATACCAAGCAACTGGTCGAAAACGAATGTAACGTGTCCTGATTGGTGGCTTAAGTTCATGATAAACAATAGTGTTCTGGTCTGTGTTTCCAGCAAATTCCTAAATTAATGATGAGAAAAATTAGAGGAAAATTAATAACCCCATTACGCGTTATGAGGAGTAATGTATTACAAAGTAAATCTTATCAAATTTAACGCTGACACCCATTGATGACTAGTATGAGAAATTATCCAATGATAACGATGTATGTGGTTCACTTGTTGTTGTTGTTTTTATTATTGTTGTCGTTGTTGTCGTTCCTCCTTGTGATGTTTTGTGGATTCAGACTGTTACAATTTAAGCCGCGTTAATTACAAAGCCCTTAATTTACTGGAGCGTTTATTTCCTATAACAAGGTGATCGCCGAGAATCACTTTTCCTTCTGCGAATAATTTTTAAGTCAAATGCTTAACACGTGTCACTATATCTTGGTATTGTCCGTCTAACATGACAAAAAATGAGCGCAGAGCTCACTTTACCTTTTTTGAGCTTCGATCTTGTTCTGTGTAGTAAGCGAAGTTCACTCCGTGGTCACTGTACTCGAGATTATATTTGGTAACCCAATGGCATGCATCACTTCTACCCTGTGTTGCAACGCCTGTTATCAGAGTTCGATTCCCAAGGTAAATCTGGAGCCATTGATTGCCATTATTAGAACCCGCTGTCCACGCTCCCTCTTTGACTCCGGATTTCAAAAAGTCAAGTCTACCCTGGACAGCAGTATGGTTTGGAGCCAATTCCGAAGAGGCACTGATTTGTCCATCAGAGACTCCACCGTCTTCCATTCCAAGAGGTTTATGACATGGTAGAGGCTCTATGTTACCAGAAAAACGACAAACCTTACAATATATAGCTTCGAAGTAAACAATTCGTAAGATGTTTGGCACTCGACTGTTTTTGATCGACTAACCTCCTTAGTGCTTTCGTGTATAAGGGGTTTTTCGTGACGAAGTTTATCGTATCCTTACAGCAACTTATATTAAACGCATTCGACATTTTCCTTTAACGGTGTTAACTACCGTATTTACTCGAACTGAAACAATAACAGGTCACAACAATTCCCCAAGCCCTAGAAAAACAAAAGTGGTAGTGTTTGTAACGGGTTTATGAAAATTAAGGATCTCGAGAGGTAGTGGCTAACCCCAAATTATCAGTTTGCCTTCTACGTACCGGAACACTGCACACCATCTTCTGAGTACCCTTGAAGACAAGTACAGTTAAATGAGCCAAACGTGTTTATGCATTGCGCGTTCACGCTGCAGTTGTGTGCTCCATTTTGGCATTCATCTTCATCTGTATTAAAACCAATAAACAATTAATTGTCAATTCCCACGTGAAGGTTTTTGGCCATACTGGGTGAGGTTTTCTGGTAAGGTGGTAGGCTTTTTCTCGCCTTTATCCAGTCCACGAGGGGTAAAAGTAGATAAGCAAGTGTTGAAAATCACACAAGCTTTTTCCATATAGCTTACAAATAAAGTTCTTGCATATTTTTCATGGAAGGAACGTTATTCTACACCAGTCATAACTAATCGATGATCAATGACATCAATTGGTAATCAATGAGTAATCGATGGGTAATCAGTTGATTAGTCATTGATTATTGGCGATAATCAATGAGTAATCGATGACTAATCGAAGCCCAAAAATTTTGTGGCCTATCGATTGCTCATCGATGACATCGATTACTCATTGATGTAATTGATTACTTATTGATGTTATTGATTACTCATCGATGACCCATCGATTACTCATAAACATCATGTCATCAACTATTATACTGCACACAAAAGACACATTCCTTGCTTCACAAAAGGTCAAATAACCTTCCGGCATATCAAGACGTGAAGGGCTAATCACAAATACAGATGATATTTCAATATTTCACTTTACCCAACTATTTATTTATTAACAAAACAAGAAGCTTGAGAAGCTTAAAATCGGGCGGTTAACAATTAAGAAAGGGGGGGGGGGGGTACAGTACAGTAAAAATCACTAGAAAAACAGTCACTTTAGTAACAGTCAGTGGGAGGTTTGCGTAAGTCACAGTCTACATGAGCTGTATTAGTGTGTAGAACCCTGGTAGAACATAATATCTGGAATGTTTTCAAGATTGCATTATTACTTAATGACATAATGTTCTCAATTTATAAATATATTTCGCACACTACATATAAAAATAACCGATTGAGCTAGACGACTAGAAAATATAAAGTTTTAACACTAAGAAAAGTGCAGCCTTTTCGCAATACTCTTTATCAGATAACTACTATTGTCAAGAAAATGATCACAACTAGTTGACCAATGATTAGGTATTTGTTTTATACCATTACTGCAATAGCAACTGATGAAGAATAGTAGTACTGACCCAAAGTATAAGGGCTGGAAAACACTGAAAACCATTTCAGCCGCGTTTCAAGGAATCAAAAAAGCTTGTCTGGGAGGCGATAGTTTTTCTCAAAGGATTAGTAAAATTTAGACAAATAAGAAATATTGGAGATTTAATGTGATTTTAAAATTTGAATTTGAAGTTAAAAATTGGTGGACGGACACCAAACAGTCTCCTGACAACCCGGAGTGCTCTTGCGAGGGGGTCAACTGTTTGGAGGTGTTTCCATTCTTTTCTTCAATCCCTTCTTTAAATCTCTTAAGGAGGCTCGATGTAGTTTTTTTTAGCCGAAAGGTGGTTGTTTTGAAAATGAAAATTCTCTGGCAAGCCAATGTTCAATTTTTGCCAAAATACACCATAATGATCAAATATGACCGAATTTTAATTTTTTACCGGTCATTTTGTCAGAAAGGCTACCATAGCAACCATTGACCGTTTCTTTTGTTCTCAAACAAGCTTGATTTTTTCGAAATCTAGATTGACTCTTGTTGTTTATTTTTTGATATGTTAAAGCTTAGTAGATTGACTAACTCTTGACAAAATTTTAGAATAATCTGTAAGAGCGTTTTCAAGTAAATCAAGAATGAAATTTTCAGAAAAACCCCGTTTTAATCTAAAATAGGCACTTTTAAATTGCTTCGTATTATTTGAGCGCAGTTACTCTCACTGAAATATGAATACTTACACCATCAAAGACCATTTACTAAAAGCGAAAGAGTTTTTGCTTTAATTTGTTAAAATATATCGACTGCCAATTGTAGGAAATTATGAGGAACTAACATAAACTTTATTCTTGATTTACTTGAAAACGCTCTTACAGATTTTCCTAAAATTTTGTTTTCAGGTAGTCAATCTACTATACTTGAACATATCAAAAAATGAATACCAAGAGTCAATCTAGATTTCGAGAAAATCAAGATTGTTTGAGAACAAAAGAAAACGTCAGTGGTTGCTATGGTAACCTTTGTGATTAAGTGACGGGTAAAAATAAAAATTTGGTCATATTTGATCATTATGGTGTATTTTGGCAAAAATCGAGCATTGGCTTCCTTGATAATTTTAATTTTCAATACAACCACCGTTCGGCTAAAAAAACTACATCGAGCCTCCTTAAAGTTCCATTCAATTCAGGTAGAACCCCACCTTAAGTTTTGTTCTTGTGAGAAAACAACATAAGTCAAAGGTTGCGTGATATAACCAAGCATGGATTTTAATTCTCCCTCCCTTTCCATCTCCTAAGCCTTTCGTCCCCACCTGTCCCTCCCTTTCTACTCTCATTCAATTTAATTATTGTTTACATTTCCTAACCAATTCAGTATCGTACTAATCTGTGCCAAGCAATCAGATAATAACAGAAATTTGCCTTAATTTTGATCTCCCATACCAAGACCTTAAAGTATAAACCGCTAATAAAACAAAACACACTTGATAATAATTCTCTGAGGTTATACACCTTGCAGTATTAACGTACTAACGAACTTGATAACAAACCCCATGTCGTACTAAGGATTTTTACTGATCAACATAGAAAATAAGTTCAGAATGGTTTGTTCCCAAAACGTTTTTTACTGTACATAGGGTCTGTATATTGACCAGTAACTTGTATACCGTATTGAAAAATTCAGAACGAACCGACTTTTGCCCGCTACCATGATATCATGTTGAAAAATTAGCTCGTTCGAAACCGGTAGCAAAATCATTAGATACAGACAAGATACAGCCGTTTACTGGCAGTCTTTGAAAATCCTGAATTTCGTCAAAATGAGCCAAAATAAAGTTTTAAAATTTCCTTTATCAATATGGTTCTTATCTTTTTATTAAATTCTATGAACTGCTTTTTTTGCAGTACTGTCTCCAAAGATTTCAATTTCCTAAAAGTTTCGGGACAAATGGATACAAAATATATATTTCGTGCAGAATGTAATTTGATTAAGCGAATGTTTTCACGTCTATAAAAACTTCAAGCAGTGAATGAAAAACCGTTTTGTTTTCATCAATGAGAACCACTTTCAAATAGTTAATGTATAAAAAATAACAATCAGATCAGAATACAATAATTATTAATGTAAGGTCTCGCTATTATGTCTCGGCAGAGATACTTCTTTGCAAGTTCAAATGTATGCAAATTTCGTGTGAAATGTAATTCGATTCCATTGTCTTGTTTACAAACTCTTTCTTAAGAAAGTTGTATTTTCGTGAATAAAACCCATTGGCCTGTTTCGTTTTCCTGATCATGGTTGTCTGTGATTTTTACAAAACATGTGATCTTTTTTTTCGGAACTTTAAGTTGTACAAAAATTCCTACTTTGAACACAGATGTCACTTCCGGAATTTCTCATCTAAAATTCAATTGGTATTTAATTATAATTATTCGAAGTTTTCATTTTTAAGTCATCTTTTCATTCGATAGCTTTACTGATCTCGTAAAAAATTCCATTTAAGTTCACGTCAATACTGTACATTGCCAATGTTTTGCTGACGTCTTGAGAAGTGTCTTACTAACATCACTAGGCAAATCTAAAATATATCCAAACCAAGTTGTGCAAACATTCTACTCTTTGTGACAGGCGACTTTGACGCCCAACTGTGCGGAAATTAAAATCGACATACTTCTTGCTAAATATATAAAAATAGTTTTAAAGTGGAGTCCGCCTCAAAAAAATATACCGCCAGATCACACTGCTATTTGAAGAAACCAGCAAAGCGTCTAGTTTCAAGGTTTCCCACAAAAACATTGCGTGACATGAATGACGTTACCCCTTTTATTTACAAAAATAACTTCAACTTATCAAAGCAACTACAGTTTCACAATGGTGATTATTAGTACTTTACCCCTTAAGCTTTTTTCTCTGTCCTCCCGCCGAAGCAAAGAAGAGAACCAGATTGCAGATTAGCCCAAAAGTCGACCCAGTGTGCCTACAACGATTTGCTGTCAAAACTAAAATGAAACCGATTGGCCCAGGCTATCTCCGTCGTTTTTGGCCGGAAGGAGACTATCGTCTAGGACGCCCAAAAGGTAAATTATAAATCGGCCACGCCCGATTAACAAGACGTTATGGCGTGTACAAGCTTGAGTATTTAATACTTTTACAAGTTCCGGTTTTCAACCACGAGATGATATCGTTGAATAATCAATGCAATCAATGACTAATCGATGCAATCGGTGACTAATCGATGACAAAAAATTTTGTGGCCTATCGATTAGTCATCGATTACTCATTGATCATCGACAATAATCAATGACTAGTCAACTGATTACCTATCGATTACCTATTGATTACTCATTGATTTCGTTGATGTCATTGATGTCATCAATTAGTTATGCCTGGTCTACATTACCTTCAATACAGCCATACAGCTCCACTCTCATTGCTATGTGCCCATACCAAGTTACTGGTCGAATACGGATAAAGCGTGCTATGACTGCTGGTTGAAGTTCATGGTAAACAATACTTTTCCAGTCTGTGTTGCCATCAAACGTCTGTGTAAATAATTTAACGTTATTTAACGTTGGAAAAATGTAACAGTTACACAATGGCAAACCAGCAGTCCTTTCACTCGAGATCGAGATAAAATCGGCAACGAAGCTTTGCATTCTAAAGTTAAGAAAACCAGAACTGTTAAAGGATAAAGCATGTTACCATTTTTTAAATCTATTTGGGCAATCAGTAAGTAATTCGAATCTATTCGAAATATCTTCATTTATACAAAAACATGTAGAGGTGAGCAAAAAGGTAACTTGGGAACACCAGGTGTCGCCATGAAGGCAAACACCAATAATAAAAATACTGCTTTGGTTCATTCTGAGCTTAATTCACCTTGATAGCACTTTGTCCCTGTTCACTGTAGTATTGCAAGTTCAATTCATCTTTACCGTACTGCAGATTGTACGTTTTTACCCAATTAGCTTCCCCGTCTCTTCCTTGGGTCGCTACTCCTGTTATATTGGCGAATCTGGTACCCAGATATATCTGCAGCCATTGATTTATATTAGTGGTGGATGCTACCCAAGCTCCTGCTAGGTTGCTTCTTGGAAAGTGCAGTCTGCCTTGGATGGCGTGGTGACCGTTATATTCAGTAGATGCAGTAATTTTATCGTCTGAAAGAGCACCGTCTTCCATGCCGAGTGGCCTTATACATTCTGGAAGTAGATACAAAATAAAATGTGAGTTCACCTTTTTTCTATACAGTGCCTGGTGTACAGTAAGCGAGGCAGGCATCATTTTTCTTGCTAGATATCAGAAACATCGGCTACACTTGCCCTTCCCTAGAAAAGTAAAGGGACATCAATCAGTTGATCCCTCGTACCCTATTGATACATAGACATAATCAAGTTCAACCTGTGCATTCAGAGCAAATGGACCGTTCATGTAAATTTGATTGTTGACCAACGAAGTCATACTGTTGTTAAGTCCAGGAAGGTCGCCAAATTGAGAGCGCGCGCTTCATACGAAAACAAAATGCTTGAAGTAACGACATGAAAATATTTTGCTTTCTCGTTTGCACATACACAAAAAACCTTTTTAGAATACCTTGGAAACATCCGTAGAGCTCTACTCTCATTGATACGGCAACATACCAAGCAACTGGTCGAAAACGAATGTAACGTGTCCTGATTGGTGGCTTAAGTTCATGATAAACAATAGTGTTCTGGTCTGTGTTTCCAGCAAATTCCTAAATTAATGATGAGAAAAATTAGAGGAAAATTAATAACCGCATTACGCGTTATGAGGAGTAATGTATTACAAAGTAAATCTTATCAAATTTAACGCTGACACCCATTGATGACTAGTATGAGAAATTATCTAAGACAATGATGTATGTGGTTCACGTGTTGTTGTTGTTTTTATTATTGTTGTCGTTGTTGTCGTTCCTCCTTGTGATGTTTTGTGAATTCAGACTGTTACAATTTAAGCCGCGTTAATTACAAAGCCCTTAATTTACTGGAGCGTTTATTTCCTATAACAAGGTGATCGCCGAGAATCACTTTTCCTTCTGCGAATAATTTTTAAGTCAAATGCTTAACACGTGTCACTATATTTTGGTATTGTCCGTCTAACATGACAAAAAATGAGCGTAGAGCTCACTTTACCTTTTTTGAGCTTCGATCTTGTTCCGTGTAGTAAGCGAAGTTCACTCCGTAGTCACTGTACTCGAGATTATATTTGGTAACCCAATGGCATGCATCACTTCTACCCTGTGTTGCAACGCCCGTTATCAGAGTTCGATTCCCAACGTAAATCTGGAGCCATTGATTGCCATTATTAGAACCCGCTGTCCACGCTCCCTCTTTGACTCCGGATTTCAAAATGTCAAGTCTACCCTGGACAGCAGTATGGTTTGGAGCCAATTCCGAAGAGGCACTGATTTGTCCATCAGAGACTCCACCGTCTTCCATTCCAAGAGGTTTATGACATGGTAGAGGCTCTATGTTACCAGAAAAACGACAAACCTTACAATATATAGCTTCGAAGTAAACAATTCGTAAGATGTTTGGCACTCGACTGTTTTTGATCGACTAACCTCCTTAGTGCTTTCGTGTATAAGGGGTTTTTCGTGACGAAGTTTATCGTATCCTTACAGCAACTTATATTAAACGCATTCGACATTTTCATTTAACGGTGTTAACTACCGTATTTAGTCGAACAAAAACAATTACAGGTCACAACAGTTCCCCAAGCCCTAGAAAAACAAAAGTGGTAGTGTTTGTAACGGGTTTATTAAAATTAAGGAACTCGAGAGCTAGTGGCTAACCCCAAATTATCAGTTTGCCTTCTACGTACCGGAACACTGCACACCATCTTCTGAGTACCCTTGAAGACAAGTACAGTTAAATGAGCCAAACGTGTTTATGCATTGCGCGTTCACGCTGCAGTTGTGTGCTCCATTTTGGCATTCATCTTCATCTGTATTAAAACCAATAAACAATTAATTGTCAATTCCCACGTAAAGGTTTTTGGCCATACTGGGTGAGGTTTTCTGGTAAGGTGGTAGGCTTTTTCTCGCCTTTATCGAGTCCACGAGCGGTAAAAGTAGATAAGCAAGTGTTGAAAATCACACAAGCTTTTCCATTACCTCTTCTGAATTTAGTTGTAAATTAAACTATAGCTTACAAATAAAGTGCTTGCATATTTTTCATGGAAGGAAAGTTATTCTACATTACCTTCAATACAGCCATACAGCTCCACTCTCATTGCTATGTGTCCATACCAAGTTACTGGTCGAATACGGATAAAGCGTGCTATGACTGGTGGTTGAAGTTCATGGTAAACAATACTTTTCCAGTCTGTGTTGCCATCAAACGTCTGTGTAAATAATTTAACGTTATTTAACGTTGGAAAAATGTAACAGTTACACAATGGCAAACCAGCAGTCTTTTCACTCGAAATCGAGATAAAATCGGCAACGAAGCTTTGCATTCTAAAGTTAAGAAAACCAGCACTGTTAAAGGATAAAGCATGTTACCATTTTTTAAATCTATTTGGGCAATCAGTAAGTAATTCGAATCTATTCGAAATATCTTCATTTATACAAAAACATGTAGAGGTGAGCAAAAAGGTAACTTGGGAACACCAGGTATCGCCATGAAGGCAAACACCAATAATAAAAATACTGCTTTGGTTCATCCTGAGCTTAATTCACCTTGATAGCACTTTGTCCCTGTTCACTGTAGTATTGCAAGCTCAATTCATCTTTACCGTACTGCAGATTGTACGTTTTTACCCAATTAGCTTCCCCGTCTCTTCCTTGGGTCGCTACTCCTGTTATATTGGCGAATCTGGTACCCAGATATATCTGCAGCCATTGATTTATATTAGTGGTGGATGCTACCCAAGCTCCTGCTAGGTTGCTTCTTGGAAAGTGCAGTCTGCCTTGGATGGCGTGGTGACCGTTATATTCAGTAGATGCAGTAATTTTATCGTCTGAAAGAGCACCGTCTTCCATGCCGAGTGGCCTTATACATTCTGGAAGTAGATACAAAATAAAATGTGAGTTCACCTTTTCTATACAGTGCCTGGTGTACAGTAAGCGAGGCAGGCATTATTTTTCTTGCTAGATATCAGAATCATCTGCTACACTTGCCCTAACCTAGAAAAGTAAAGGGACATCAATCAGTTGATCCCTCGTACCCTATTGATACATAGACATAATCAAGTTCAACCTGTGCATTCAGAGCACATGGACCGTTCATGTAAATTTGATTGTTGACCAACGAAGTCATACTGTTGTTAAGTCCAGGAAGGTCGCCAAATTGAGAGCGCGCGCTTCATACGAAAACAAAATGCTTGAAGTAACGACATGAAAATATTTTGCTTTCTCGTTTGCACATACACGAAAAACCTTTTTAGAATACCTTGGAAACATCCGTAGAGCTCTACTCTCATTGATACGGCAACATACCAAGCAACTGGTCGAAAACGAATGTAACGTGTCCTGATTGGTGGCTTAAGTTCATGATAAACAATAGTGTTCTGGTCTGTGTTTCCAGCAAATTCCTAAATTAATGATGAGAAAAATTAGAGAAAAATTAATAACCGCATTACGCGTTATGAGGAGTAATATATTACAAAGTAAATCTTATCAAATTTAAACGCTCAAACCCATTGATGACTAGTATGAGAAATTATCCAATGATAACGATGTATGTGGTTCACTTGTTGTTGTTGTTTTTATTATTGTTGTCGTTGTTGTCGTTCCTCCTTGTGATGTTTTGTGAATTCAGACTGTTACAATTTAAGTCGCGTTAATTACAAAGCCCTTAATTTACTGGAGCGTTTATTTCCTATCACAAGGTGATCGCCGAGAATCACTTTTATTTCTGCGAATAATTTTTAAGTCAAATGCTTAACACGTGTCACTATATCTTGGTATTGTCCGTCTAACATGACAAAAAATGAGCGTAGAGCTCACTTTACCTTTTTTGAGCTTCGATCTTGTTCCGTGTAGTAAGCGAAGTTCACTCCGTAGTCACTGTACTCGAGATTATATTTGGTAACCCAATGGCATGCATCACTTCTACCCTGTGTTGCAACGCCCGTTATCAGAGTTCGATTCCCAAGGTAAATCTGGAGCCATTGATTGCCATTATTAGAACCCGCTGTCCACGCTCCCTCTTTGACTCCGGATTTCAAAAAGTTAAGTCTACCCTGGACAGCAGTATGGTTTGGAGCCAATTCCGAAGAGGCACTGATTTGTCCATCAGAGACTCCACCGTCTTCCATTCCAAGAGGTTTATGACATGGTAGAGGCTCTATGTTACCAGAAAAACGACAAACCTTACAATATATAGCTTCGAAGTAAACAATTCGTAAGATGTTTGGCACTCGACTGTTTTTGATCGACTAACCTCCTTAGTGCTTTCGTGTATAAGGGGTTTTTCGTGACTAAGTTTAACGTATCCTTACAGCAACTTATATTAAACGCATTCGACATTTTCCTTTAACGGTGTTAACTACCGTATTTACTCGAACTGAAACAATAACAGGTCACAACAATTCTCCAAGCCCTAGAAAAACAAAAGTGGTAGTGTTTGTAACGGGTTTATGAAAATTAAGGATCTCGAGAGGTAGTGGCTAACCCCAAATTATCAGTTTGCCTTCTACGTACCGGAACACTGCACACCATCTTCTGAGTACCCTTGAAGACAAGTACAGTTAAATGAGCCAAACGTGTTTATGCATTGCGCGTTCACGCTGCAGTTGTGTGCTCCATTTTGGCATTCATCTTCATCTGTATTAAAACCAATAAACAATTAATTGTCAATTCCCAAGTGAAGGTTTTTGGCCATACTGAGTGAGGTTTTCTGGTAAGGTGGTAGGCTTTTTCTCGCCTTTATCCAGTCCACGAGGGGTAAAAGTAGATAAGCAAGTGTTGAAAATCACACGAGCTTTTTCCATTACCTCTTCTGAATTTAGTTGTAAATTAAACTATAGCTAACAAATAAAGTTCTTGCATATTTTTCATGGAAGGAAAGTTATTCTACATTACCTTCAATACAGCCATACAGCTCCACTCTCATTGCTATGTGTCTATACCAAGTTACTGGTCGAATGCGGAGAAAGCGTGCTATGACTGGTGGTCGAAGTTCATGGTAAACAATACTTTTCCAGTCTGTGTTGCCATCAAACGTCTGTGTAAATAATTTAACGTTATTTAACGTTGGAAAATGTAACAGTTACACAATGGCAAATCAGCAGCCCTTTCACTCGAGATCGAGATAAAATTGGCAACGAAGCTTGGCATTGTAAAGTTAGGAAAACCAGCACTGTTAAAGGAGAAAGCATGTTACCATTTTTTAAATCTATTTGGGCAATCAGTAAGTAATTCGAATCTATTCGCAATATCTTCATTTATACAAAAACATGTAGAGGTGAGCAAAAAGGTAACTTGGGAACACCAGGTATCGCCATGAAGGCAAACACCAATAATAAAAATACTGCTTTGGTTCATTCTGAGCTTAATTCACCTTGATAGCACTTTGTCCCTGTTCACTGTAGTATTGCAAGCTCAATTCATCTTTACCGTACTGCAGATTGTACGTTTTTACCCAATTAGCTTCCCCGTCTCTTCCTTGGGTCGCTACTCCTGTTATATTGGCGAATCTGGTACCCAAATATATCTGCAGCCATTGAATTATATTAGTGGTGGATGCTACCCAAGCTCCTGCTAGGTTGCTTCTTGGAAAGTGCAGTCTGCCTTGGATGGCGTGGTGACCGTTATATTCAGTAGATGCAGTAATTTTATCGTCTGAAAGAGCACCGTCTTCCATGCCGAGTGGCCTTATACATTCTAGAAGTAGATACAAAATATAATGTGAGTTCACCTTTTCTATACAGTACCTGGTGTACAGTAAGCGAGGCAGCAATTATTTTTCTTGCTAGATATCAGAAACATCGGCTACTCTTGCCCTTCCCTAGAAAAGTAAAGGGACATCAATCATTTGATCCCTCGTACCCTATTGATACGTAGACATAATCAAGTTCAACCTGTGCATTCAGAGCAAATGGACCGTTCATGTAAATTTGATTGTTGACCAACGAAGTCATACTGTTGTTAAGTCCAGGAAGGTCGTCAAATTGAGAGCGCGCGCTTCATACGAAAACAAAATGCTTGAAGTAACGACATGAAAATATTTTGCTTTCTCGTTTGCACATGCACGAAAAAACCTTTTTAGAATACCTTGGAAACATCCGTAGAGCTCTACCCTCATTGATACGCCAACATACCAAGCAACTGGTCGGAAACGAATGTAACGTGTCCTGATTGGTGGCTTAAGTTCATGATAAACAATAGTGTTCTGGTCTGTGTTTCCAGCAAATTCCTAAATTAATGATGAGAAAAGTTAGAGGAAAATTAATAACCGCATTACGCGTTATGAGGAGTAATGTATTACAAAGTAAATGTTATCAAATTTAAACGCTGACACCCATGATGACTAGTATGAGAAATTATCCAATGATAACGATGTATGTGGTTCACTTGTTGTTGTTGTTTTTATTATTGTTGTCGTTGTTGTCGTTCCTCCTTGTGATGTTTTGTGAATTCAGACTGTTACAATTTAAGCCGCGTTAATTACAAAGCCCTTAATTTACTGGAGCGTTTATTTCCTATAACAAGGTGATCGCCGAGAATCACTTTTCCTTCTTCGAATAATTTTTAAGTCAAATGCTTAGCACGTGTCACTATATCTTGGTATTGTCCGTCTAACATGACAAAAAATGAGCGTAGAGCTCACTTTACCTTTTTTGAGCTTCGATCTTGTTCCGTGTAGTAAGCGAAGTTCACTCCGTCGTCACTGTACTCGAGATTATATTTGGTAACCCAATGGCATGCATCACCTCTACCCTGTGTTGCAACGCCCGTTATCAGAGTTCGATTCCCAAGGTAAATCTGGAGCCATTGATTGCCATTATTAGAACCCGCTGTCCACGCTCCCTCGTTGACTCCGGATTTCAAAAAGTTAAGTCTACCTTGGACAGCAGTATGGTTTGGAGCCAATTCCGAAGAGGCACTGATTTGTCCATCAGAGACTCCACCGTCTTCCATTCCAAGAGGTTTATGACATGGTAGAGGCTCTATGTTACCAGAAAAACGACAAACCTTACAATATATAGCTTCGAAGTAAACAATTCGTAAGATGTTTGGCACTCAACTGTTTTTGATCGACTAACCTCCTTAGTGCTTTCGTGTATAAGGGGTTTTTCGTGACGAAGTTTAACGTATCCTTACAGCAACTTATATTAAACGCATTCGACATTTTCCTTTAACGGTGTTAACTACCGTATTTACTCGAACTGAAACAATAACAGGTCACAACAATTCCCCAAGCCCTAGAAAAACAAAAGTGGTAGTGTTTGTAACGGGTTTATGAAAATTAAGGATCTCGAGAGGTAGTGGCTAACCCCAAATTATCAGTTTGCCTTCTACGTACCGGAACACTGCACACCATCTTCTGGGTACCCTTGAAGACAAGTACAGTTAAATGAGCCAAACGTGTTTATGCATTGCGCGTTCACGCTGCAGTTGTGTGCTCCATTTTGGCATTCATCTTCATCTGTATTAAAACCAATAAACAATGGATTGTTAACACAGAAGAGTCGAATTAAAATTAAATCGTAGATGACTACCGTCAAGAAATGGTTGCACTGCCTCAGCAGTCTTCTCAAGGATCTACAGTTAAAAGAAAGCAGTCGAGTATGTATATAAAAAAAACTAGAAATGTCCCAAGTGAAGTTTTTTGGCCATACTGGGTAAGGTTTTGGGGTAAGGCGGTAGGCTTCTTCTCGCCTTTATCCAGTTCATGAGGGGTAAAAGTGGATAAGCAAGCCTTTTCCATTACCTCTTCTGAATTTAGTTGTAAATTAAACTATAGCTAACAAATAAAGTTCTTGCATATTTTTCATGGAGGGAAAGTTATTCTACATTACCTTCAATACAGCCATACAGCTCCACTCTCATTGATATGTGTCCATACCAAGTTACTGGTCGAATACGGATAAAGCGTGCTATGATTGGTGGTTGAAGGTCATGGTAAACAACACTTCCCCAGTCTGTGTTGCCAGTGAAATCCTATGTAAATAATTTAACTTTATTTAACGTCGCAAAAATGTAACAGTTACACAATGGCAAACCAGCAGCCCTTTCACTCGAGATCGAGATAAGATCGGCAACGAAGCTTGACATTCTAGAGGTAAGAAAACCAGAGAGTGGGAAGCCCCTTATATCATGTATGAGTACTATTGGCCGCAAATTTTTATACCTAATCGTACCTTTTTGGTATGCTTCGGCGGCATATCAGGCTCGTTTGATCGAGCCATGATTCGTATTTTGGCAAGACGCAGTCGAGCCAAAATACCCATGGCGAGACCAAACGAGCCTGATATGCCGCCGAAGGGAACCAAAAAGGTACTATTAGGTATTTACCGTACCCAAATTCAGCCAAAAATCCAGTGATGTTATTCGCTCTGTTGAATCATGCTTGCCAGGCACGTAGTGCAAAATGTGTTGACCTGCTTGTATTGATACTTTTTCGGTCTTTAACACTTTTGTCAAGTCCTCTTCTTACATTTTTTTTACTCGTTTGTTTGGAGTTTCATTCTCTTCATTTTCAAAATCCAAATATTTTTCAAAATTGTAAATAGGGAGAAAATGACGTCAAAGGCTCCAAAATACCTCACGTGTTGAAATTATAATGACAATCAGCATAGAATTTTGCACGAAAAACAAGCCCAAAGTTTTTGTTGCTTTTCGCGTGAGTTTCAATACATATTGTTATTATAATTTCAACTTGTGAGGTATTTTGGAGCCTTTGACGTCATTTTCTCCCTATTTGCAACCAAGCCTTGGAACAAGGTTGTTTAATGGCGGCCGGAAATTATCGGAAATAAACGTTAAAATAAAACGGCTTCTGATGTTCGTAGTGGATTGAAAATTGGCAAGGTGAGTAAAAAAGTCTTATTGTACACGAAAATGTAAAAAAATGGAAATCGAAAATTTGGTCATAGTGGCACTTTAAGGACCTGAAAAACAGTTCAAAATTCAATACGTTTCGGGCTCAGCCCTTCATCAGTAGAAAGTCACTTTCCACTGATTAAGGGCTGTGCCCGAAACGTATGTAACTTGAACTGTTGAAGGCATTTACTAATGATTTAGTGCGAACTTTTCTGCATTATTTACTAGTTATACCACTGCTGGAAAGCAGCACTGTTAAAGGATAAAGCATGTTACCATTTTTTTAAATCTATTTGGGCAATCAGCAAGTAATTCGAATCTGTTCAAAATATCTTCATTTATACAAAAACATGTAGAGGTGAGCAAAAAGGTAACTTGTGAACAACAGGTATCGCCATGAAGGCAAACACCAATAATAAAAATACTGCTTTGGTTCATTCTGAGCTTACTTCACCTTAACAGAACTTTGTCCCTGTTCACTGTAGTATTGGAAGCTCAATCCATCGTTACCGTACTGCAGATTGTACATTGTTACCCACTGACCGTACTTGTCTCTTCCTTGGGTCGCTACTCCTGTTATATTGCCGAATCTGTTACCCAGATATATCTGCAGCCATTGATTTGTATCTTTGATGGCTGCTACCCAAGCTCCTGCTAGGTTGCTTGCTGGAAAGTGCAGTCTGCCTTGGATGGCGTGGTGACCGCCAAGTTCAGTAGATGCAGTAATTTTATCGTCTGAAAGAGCACCGTCTTCCATGCCGAGTGGCCCTTTACATTCTAAATGTACATACAAAATATTTTTTAGCTCACTCTTCTATACAGTTTATACAGTGCATGGTGGACAATAAGCGAGGCAATAGTTGATCCCTCGTACGGCATAGCTAAGGTAGACCTGTGCATTGTGAGCACATGGATCGTTCATATAAATTTGAATGTTGGCCAACAAAGCCATACTGTTGTTAACTCCAGGAAGGTCGCCGAATTGAGAGCGCGCTCTTCATAAAAAAAAAAAAACAAAACAAAAAGCGCGAAGTGACGAAATGAAAAAATTTTGCTTCGTCGTTTGCACATGCACGAAAAACCTTTTAGAATACCTTGAAAACATCCGTAGAGCTCCACCCTCATTGATATGTCCCCATACCAAGAAACTGGTCGAAAACGAATGTAACGTGCCCTGATTGGTGGGTTAAGTTCATGATAAACAATAGTGTCCTGGTCTGTGTTTCCCGCAAATTCCTAAATCAAGGATAACAAAAAATAGAAGTAGATCAATTGTCGTATGAGGAGTAAGTTATCACAAAGGAATTATTATCAAATTTAAATCCTCAATATAACTCATTGATGACTGGTATTAGAAATCATCCAGCGATAACGATGTATGTGGCTCGCTTCTTGTAGTTTTTTATTGTTGGCGTTGTTGTCCTTCTTGTGATGTTTTGTGGACTCAGAATGTTACAGTTTAAGTCGCGTTAATCTAATAGACCTTAATCTAATGGAGCGTTAATTTCCTCTAATTAGGTATTCGCTTGAGAATCACTTCTCCTTCGGCGAGTAATTGTTAAATAATACCATTATCGATTTTGGTTAAACAAGAATAAACAAAACAAGACAAAAAATGAGCTGCGAATTCATTTTACCTTTTTTGAGCTTTGTCCTTGTTGCATGTAGTAAGGGAAGTTCACTCCGTAGTCACTGTACTCGAGATTATATTTGGTAACCCAATGATCGGCACCATTTCTACCCTGTGTTGCAACGCCCGTTATCCGTGATTGATTCCCAAGGTAAACCTGTAGCCATTGATTGCCATTATTAGAACCCGCTGTCCACGCTCCCTCTTGGACTCCGGTTTTCAAAAAGTTAAGTCGACCCTGGAGAGCAGCATGGTTCGGACTCAATTCCGAAGAGACACTGATTTGTCCATCAGAGACTCCACCGTCTTCCATTCCAAGAGATTTATGACATGTTTGAGGTTCTATGATACCAGTAAAACGATCAACAAACCTTACTATATCTTGCTTGGAAATAAACAATACAAATGATGTGTGACACTCAACTGTTGTTGACCGACTATCTGATTGATTTCTTTTGTGTATGTAAAAGAGTTTTCTTGCTGCAGCTGATCACATCCTTACAGCAACTAAAATGAGTCGCCTTCGTCATTTTCCCTTCACGTTTTCCCGTTTTAAAACGGGCTTAAAAAAAGGAAACTGTCAGCCTCATAAATACCTGCAGGCCACCTTAACTCAAAAAAAGGCACCTCTAAAACAGCATAGGAAATTTCATTTCACCAAAAGCGTTGTTCTTCTGTTCCAAGTGATCATATTTGACCGCTCGCCCATTAACTTCTCTGTTCTGGCATTTAAAAGTGCCAGGAAATAAACAAGGAATGGTGACAATCAAACGACGCTTCTGTTAGTTATTGTTAACTTTTCGTACAGAAAGAAAATAAAGTTTTAATTTTATAAGAAAAATCTCTTTATCGCGTCCGAATAACACTTGACACATGAACATGAAAATAAAGTTACCATGGCAAAGATACATCTGCTGTTCCGAATATGGTTATTTTTGTTTATCCACTTGGCAACCTGCCTTCGCACGAAAAAAAAAGTGAAGGCGGTTTAAAAAAATCATTTCCAACTTTGCATAACTTTCTTAGAGGAGTGTTTTAAACGAAACATCAAGTTTTTTTTTCTGGCTTCATTTCCTAAGTGAAATCGTTCACAAGTTTTTCAGTAAAAAGCCTTCGAGCTAAGGCCACGGAATATGCAACTGCCTGTAAACGCAATTTTGGTAAACTAAGTATCGTTTCCACAGTCAGGTGTTGTGGTTTTGTAGACCATCTGCGGCGTACATTTCAATATTCGATATGTTAGTCAAAAACAGTCAAGCCAAGTCAGTAACAGCTACTGGGTTGGGTCTTAACTGATTTTAACCTTTTTTAATTCATGAAGCAACAACAACAAGAACGAAACAGAGAAATTACTACTTCTTTGGTTTATTCAAATGGAATATTTTGGGGAGCAATAGAACTTCTGAATGGAGTCCCCCCATTCCAATTAGAAATTTGTGTGGAAATCCCATTAACGTTTTGTATCTTTTGCACCACTGTTAGGCTTTTTAGCTTTGATAACTTTCGCAGTTCTACCGAAATGACGCGTTCTTCGGGGAAACGTCAACTAGAACACTTTCTTCCCGATAAGAAATTCCCAACAGAAGTTTCCGGAACGCTTTGTCTGCTGTACAATCTGGTCTTAGAAGGTAAAAATGGGGACCAAAAATGAGAAACCGATACTAAAGAAAAAATATTTGTGTTATTTGGTTGTTCTCTATTTGTCAAATAAAGAGTTACGTAACACAAAATGACGGGCTCTTCGGAGAAACGTCAACTACTAGAACACTTTCCTCCCGATAAGAAATTCCCAACAGAAGTTTCCGGCTCGCCTTGTCTGCTGTATAATCTGGTCTTAGAAGGAAAAAATGGGGACCAAAAATGACAAACAAATACTGTAAAAGAAATATTTTTGTGATTTGGTTGCTCTCTAATTGTCAAATAAAGAGTTACGTAACACGACTTACCCGCTGCATTAATCAAAACCAAAACAAGTTCAAGTACGCCAAGGAACGACGAAAGCTGAAACATAATAAAAACGTTTGCATGCACTCAAGACAAGAAGAAGATAAAAAAGAAAAATATCGTTTGACAAACCTGAAGACGAGAAAGAAGTATTGGCATGGCCATGTGTACATCGGAGTACTTTGCAGCAATAATGACTTTCACAACAGTGAAGAAACTTTAAATACCGCAGGTTTGTTAGAATCTGTTGTTTGTCATTGTTACCATCACAGTGAGGGAGTTTTTTGTTTTTAATTTTGTTGGTTTGTTTTGTTGTTTGTTTTTGTTTTCATTTTCGTTTCTGACTGATTCAGTCTTAGTTTGCAAGGTGTGCCATCGATTTGCACTATCTACCTTTGTCATCAAACGCTGATTACTGAATATGTGCTGCGTAGGCTGTAATTTCAGGCAAAAAAAGTCGCAGGTGTTGCAAACGAAGCAAACCGTCGAAATTAATGGAGAATAGAATAAATAGTCAAATTGTGGGGGGTGACCGGGAGTTGATTTTACAGCACCGACATCACTGCGGGATCTGTTGCAGCTCTATGGAAACATGTTGGCCAAATAAAGATAATTTCAAAAGCCACATGAAGCTAAGAAGTAACCACATCACGCACAACTTACACAATTGACGACAGTTATTCTTGTAAATTAACAGCTGTTCTAAATGTAGTATTCCTGATTTAAAACGGTTTATTTGAAAAACGTCATGATATTTTCAATTACCCTGTCAGCTTACGCGTTTTTTATTTCTCAACGCTCCCTTTTAAAAAATAGTTTTCATGGTTTCAGTAAAATATTAATTAATATTTGTCATACATGTGCCTCAAAATAGTTTCATTACTAGATGGGTAACAATAAGCCGCCTCCGTGTTCAAAACATTATTCCCGATAAAATGAATGTTTGTTTCTAATACTTTTTTTTGAAAACACTAAAGGAAAAAAATAAAAACTTGAGAAATTACGAACTGAGAAGTTAGGTTTGAACGCTTTAACTGCCGATCCTGAACAGCACTAAATTAACTCGAAAATTTGGACCCATTGTCAAACAAACAAGCAATAAGGGATATCGAAAGTTATAAACTAAGAAACACTTAGGACATTTCTCCAAATTAAAAAAAATATATATATTTATATATAAACTAAAAAAAAAATGGTGAAAAGCTGTTAAAGCTGTGCACACTAAACATACTAGAGTGTCAGTTCTGGAAAAACAAAATGAAAACAAAAAGGATATTCTTACAACTTAAGTTTATTAAAATAAGTATTACGTAACTCCAATATTACGTAACTCCAATTCCCACTGGGAACAATCTGAGTTTAACTGATTGAATTTGTTTGCTCAGTTCGGGATTGAAGCACGCGATGTAAAATATGTGATTCTTCATTTCATCCAAGAGTGAACACTGTGGTTCAAACGTCTATACCGTGCATAATTTAGCAGCTTTTTACCGCATTTTTTACCGCATTACTCTCTGAAAGACTGGAATAACCTAGACAGAGACACCAGAAATGCACTTGATTTTGTAAATTTTTAGCGTAGCATTCTAAGCAGGTTTTTTAGTTAATTCTTTCTTTTGTATTCAAGTTAGTTTTTAATAATAGTTTTTAATTCTTAGGTATTTTTCGTTTTATTGTATACAGCTATTTCAATTAACGTTGTCGGATCAAAGCTAAAAGCCTAAAGACAAGACCGAAAGGTAACACGGGTAGTCGGTTTAAAATTCATCGTGAGGCGTGACAACATGGAAGACATGGAAGAAAACACAGTAGACGTTTGCCTGCGTGTCTTGAAAGCAGGAAAGAAAACCTCGCATGATACGTATCACATTCGAAACGTTCCTGTGAGTAACAGTGTAGCTCAACTAAAAGCATACTTATTGCAGAGATGCAAGGAGGAACTAAAGCCAGCAACTGATTGTAATTTTAGCTTCGGTTACATCGGAGAAGCAAACAAGAAGTACTCAATAACTTCGGAAGTTCAACTTGCAGAGGCGCTGTCCTTGGAGAAGAGGGGTATGGTTACCTTGTGGGTGGATCCCCATGTATCAAAAACAGAACACTCACGGGCTCAAACAATGGGGAAGAAGAGAAAAGGTAAATCAATATTGGAATGAACACCATCTGTTTAATCTCGGCTTTATTACTCGAAAAGAGGGTTGAAAATCAGGCACATCCGCTTGTTTAATTCAGGAAGCTGTTTTTACAATTTCTTGTTTTGTCTAGCTAACCCCGGTCCTAGTTCTCAGAATCTGACGGATGATGAGGAGGATCAGTCTAGCTATGAAGCACGCCTGTCAAGGTTGCGACAGGAGCATAAAATACCAGAGTTTAAGCTGCGATGTTGGGCCAGGATGTTGGTAAGGAACTTTAAATTCCCCGTCTGTTAAACATTCTCAGTGGGAAGAATACGATGTTCGGCTAGTTTTAAAAGTATTTCATTATTTGTCTCAATTTTTTATTCGAAACTTTGTGAAAATCGTGTTCTTCACTATTTTTCTTTTCAAACTACGCGCCATGTGAATTAGCATTTAACTCACGGACTCCACGTGCATACATCTTTAATTATGCCGCTATTCAAAATTTTACCCGGTTGAAAATTAAAAAAAAAAACCTATGTCGAAAATCGTACAGCAGTGAAATAAAATAATTAACTCAGTATCTAAATACAACTCAGTGTTAACTTTTTATTTATTTATTTATTTTTTGCACAGGTTAACGGGACTCATGACAGCGAAGAAGAACCACCAGACTTGCCATTTTTTTCAGGGAGGTCGAAAAAGTGTGGAGGCAAACTACCAAATACAAGCCGCGATCGTGAGCCTGAGCAATCCACAAATAGCGCTGAGAGTAAGGTACGCAAATAACATAAAAAAGCCCATGCTAGTTATGTTGTGCATGTTAACATGTTTTATTGAACATCACGTTCTTGTGCCGTTTTGTTTTTGCAGATCCGAATTCGAAGTGTAATATTAAAGCAGTTAAAAGACTTGAAGGAGTTACAAGATGACGGCGTACTCTCCCAAGACGAGTTCGTGAGCCAAAAAGAAATGCTAGTAACAGAGCTGAACGAACTCTAATTTGTAACTGGAAAATGTCGAATGAATGTGTTTCATTAAAAATATTCCGCGTGCTGAATATAGTTTCTGACTTCTTCGTCTGTAACTTGAAGGAACGCCTCTTCAACCATCAATTCAGGATCACAGCAAAATTGCCACGCTGCATCATTTTCTCTGATCCAGTTTTTAGCTTGCGCGAAAAGCTCTTCTAATGGCATAAAATCGGGGCTATATGGTGGCAAGAAGATAATCATAGCTCCAGTCGCGTGAATAGCGTCCATAGGTGCCTGCGAGTGGTGAATCGCCGCATTATCTACAAGAATCATAAAAACAAAAATTCATGAACGCCTCTTTGTTTTGGATTTTAATTTAAACAACACTTTGAAACGTTCCTTACCTAATATTACCACCGATCGCGGATTCAATCCATTAAATGGAAGCAAATTAGGACAAAGCTTATTCGTCACAAAATCTAGAAACGTCGCGGCATTAACATTTCCCTCGTAGATACCAAGGTCTATGATCCCGTCAGTACAAAGGACGGGAATGGCAGTAATACGCGGACCCCAGTTCTGAAAGAACTTTTTTACCATTGCTCTTTTTCCAATGGGGCTGCGTCCAGAGGCTCGGGAAATTCTTTTATCCTATAATCATGACACAACAATCAATTTTAGATTTGGAATTCTAGAACAAATTTTAACTGAACAAACAAAATAAGAAAGGAACACTCACGAATCCGCTTTCATCTATAAACACAAACATTTCAGAATTCAACGTGCAAACATTTGCTCGGAAGATAACTCTTGCTTCTTCAGACCTTTGAAGTGCAATTTTGTTGAGCTATGAAGAGAACAGAGTAAATTTCAGGTTATATGAATGTTTCGTAAGCCGTGAAAACCAATTCAAAAGCACTTTAATACAAACAAACCCTTTTTCGACTAAAACGATTTCGTCTCAGATAGTAGAAAATGCTTGCCAATGCTAACTCCGATCCCGTTTGGGAATAAACATCATGAGCCACTTCTGAAAGCGTCTTTTCAGGGTGTTCTAGCACTGCTTCAAAAATCAAAAATTCCACGTGCGGGTGCATGGCCACACTGTTTATGGGTCTTCCAATTGTGTTCGCTTTGACTGTACCGTAATTTAACACTTTCGACACATAACGCTCGATAGTTCTTGGGCACATTTGCAAAACCGCTGCCACTTCATCCAATTCATATCCCAAGATTTCTTTCATCCAAATGGCTCGCCATCGTAGGTCCTCACTGAACGGGCGAGGCATGGCTGGTTTTGATGGGTTTATTTATAAAATATCCCACATAACCTTGCGGTCCTGGCTTTTAGATTTGAGCTTTGATCCGACAACGTTAATTGAAATAGCTGTATAGTCTTATTAAGTATTTTTAATCTTAGTTAGGACCTTTCTGAAAACCACTGTATAGTGAATTAAGGCTTCCTAATAAAAGATTATTATTGTTATTATTATTATTTTTTATATTTATATTACGGACATAATGTAGTTTAGTCCCGTAGTTAAAATATGCGCTATTTTCACGAACGTCAGACATCGTATAGGGGGTAACTAGCTAAGGCTAATGTATTCATATATGTGTTTAATGTCAACATAATGTAAGGCTGCAGATAAGCCGGACTGTCTGACAGCTGTTACCTGCGCCGTTGCTTAGCGACCGTTCCCTAGCTTTCTTACCGCCATTTTGTTTTCGCATCGCGTGGTGCTCAGATAATTAGGTAACTCTTGTAAGCAAATCGTTTTCCATCGGATCGTATTATGTATCACGGAAGATCTAAACAGTAAGGAACTGTTTGTTAGACTGTTCGCAAATTGTTGTAAAGTCGTTTTATCGATGTCCTAAGAACCCTTACTTCAGTCTGTTAAATAATAATAATAATAAAACTTTATTTAAACTCGAATTTAGAGTAGCTTGACTAGCTAATATTTCCGAGAACGAAAAATTTTATAACAAAAGATTAAAATAAAAAAATACTATTTACATATATATATATTTTTTTGTTTGACATATTTATTCTACATACGTTTGTTATATATATATATATATATTTTTTAATAAATTTATTCAAATAAAATAAAATGTTACAAGTACAGTACAAGTAAAACTAGAACGATATACAACAAACGAAAAGAGAAAAAAAAAAGGAAAACTAACTACAGTATAACAATTCTCCAATACACTATCAAGCAATTTTAAATACACTATGTACAGTACATTTCCATCTCTAACGCTTAAAATTCAAATTATCGATGAATACTCGTACTGTTTGCATTCCCTTAGGTATTGGAGCAACATGAAAACATAATAAATTAATATAAGATACACTGAAAACGGTAAACACGGTCAACAGAAAATAAAACACGCAACAAATTTTAAGAAAATTGTGCATAACTTCACTAACAAAAACACCCTTTCCCACTCGCGGCTTACATCTTAATTAAGTTTTGGATCGCTCAAATAAGCCGAAGAAGGCCACTAAATACAAATACTGTTTCAGCTAGTTACTTGAAGAAAGAGGGATCTTTGCATAATATTCTAGTAATGGAAAACAACAGAAGAAAAAAAAAAGGAATTTACGAGAAGTATTACCTATATTAATGTTCATCAGGTAGTCGCCGGGCTAGAATTCGGCGCTGTCGTCGCAGAAAAAGTTTCCTTGTGATGTCCACCATAGTGCGTTTCTTCTTCTTACATATTTAAAATTGACTTATTAACTAATTATAAGAATTGTCATTTACATGCTTCATGAATTGGCTTTCCTGATGTTCCTTTTAAAGTCTGATAAGTTGCACAGCCTTATAAATTGGGTAGAGAATTCCATTGTTTTGTTGCCAGATAAGTAAAGGAGTGGAGACCAAAAGTTGTAGTTCTAGGTTTGGGCATTTCCAGTATATAGTTTCCACGCAGGTTGTATGAAGTAGAACGGAACGAGAACATGTTTCTCATATAGGCTGGATGGTCATTGAAAAATAAACTTTTGTACAAGGTAGTAAGGAATTTACAGATGCGTTGATCATGAAGTTGGAGACAGTTTACCCTGTCTAGCAGCACATTATAAGGCGATTCAAAATAACTTAAAATTCTACAAAGATTGTTAACTCGAGTAATTCAGATATACAGGTATCGACATAGGTTAAGCTATAATTTATGCTTCACTTGTGAATAAACGTCGTTTTGGATCAAACTCTTCTAGGCAAGTGAAGCAGCCACTTGAAGAAAAGGATCGAGAAGGACACTTTTTGTTTTAAGCGATAATTCCCGTGTTTTCTAATCGCCTACCAATTACAGATACTACGACTCTTTCCTTATGAAAATTGATAGCGGAGCTCCACAGCGGCCCGAAGGGCCGCAGAGCGGAGCCCCATACCCATAGAAAATCCACAGAAATAGAAAAACTATCAACTTGAGTTTTCATGGTCATCACGGCTAGCGGCATGGCTCAATGTTGGATCGCGGGCTCAAGACCAATTTTTTATGTCTATGGTCAGTGAATTTAGACATTTAAAACAAGGGCAAAGTAAATTACTGGGAAGCTTCGTTTTTAGGCTTGGCCAAATCTATTTAATAAACTTGTGTCCTGTTCGCATTTTCTATGTGTGTCCACCGTTTGGCTCCGCCGGTTTTATTGACATAGACATCTTGTGTTATTACCTATACGTGTTGATCGATACTTTATTATTGGACTCGAGGAGTCGCTTGTAACTATATTTTCTAAAAAAAGTGCACTTGTCTCATATTTAAAGCTCCATGATGAAATTTTCACGCAGTACTCACTAAAATTAGAAAAAAAAAAATCACTTAATCCCTACCCAGCTAACCTCGTTCGGGGCTTATTCTTTCCAAGGTATTTACCAATTTCATTTACAAGATTCATTATATGCAGGAAGCAAACGTTTATCGTGAAGTAATATTCACGCCATTATAAAAGCTTGGTTGTAGAGAAAAATAAGAAAAAATAAAAATATATTTTTACCCATCGACAGTTTTTAATCAACAGTTCGGCGGATAACCAGAACTGGATATATGATTTCCTGTGTTCTGATTGGCTCATTCACCGACCAAAACATTGTTCAGACCGCGAAAGGACTAAGCTCCAGTAGGACGCTCAGCAAATATGGCGTCGGTCCCCGAGTCTTCCATGAACGAATACAACAACCTCGAATGGTATAAGTAGAATCCCGATTAACCCACGTTTTCTTGAACCTCGAGCTCCGCATAACTAAAACCAGTGGTTGTTTTCCTTTGATGTATGTTACTTGTGGATTTACGCTTCAATTAACGCACGCTTTCTCGAATCAATTTTCGTTTCCTCTGAAGTTTGGTAACTCAAGATTCCACCGCACTGCGCTGTACTTTTCATTATATAAAAGGATTTTTTGCACAAGATGTTCATTTCAAGGCTGACAGCCAAAGCATCGTAAACGAAAGAAAGATGCTTCGGCCTTAATATGTCTAATGCAGCTGAATATAATTTTTCATCAGGCCATTATGACAATTGAAGTATTGTAGTACACGTTTCAAATAGAGATCCACGTCGTGCGCCCGAAATGAGAGCCTGCTCGCAGGCTAAATACAATTTAGCACAGATTTTTAGATGGGATCGTTTCTGTGTCGCATTCAATGTTTCAGTGATTAATAAAAACATTTAGTCTTCGAAAATGTTCCAGGTACATGTATGTTCAAAAGTTCTAATACTTTGTTCAGGGTTATCCTGATAACAATATTCCTTGAGGTAAAAAATGTAATTAATTGTCTTTCGTTTCTAAAAATTGACTGCCACTACAGCTTTCAATTCCGGCACAGAATTCAGATTTTAACAAACCCATGTTAGGTATCTTTCTTTGCTGCTGCCTCAGACACTTCATTCACTTTCTGTTTATACTCAAAATTTTGCTGTGTTTGTATTTTGTGTGCAAGCAGGGTTGAAACGAACATTACAGTAACTTGATTATAGCATTCAACATCACTCATTCAAAAGTTATTTTATTATGTTTATTGATCATATCATAACTTCCTTTTCCTGTTACCTGCTTTCTTGCCATAACCTGCAAAAAATAAGATTTAGCAAATTGTATTAGTGCAATGAGAGCAGCTCAACTCACTAATTATTCCATCCTTTTACATATACTAGCTATCACTGGGAAGGAAAAATGATTCTGTCAGCATTTACATGCTGTTGAACTGTGGATTTTAGCTAGATCAATATTCCCAAACAATATTCTACCATTTCTCGCAATCTCCACAGCCACTAAAATTTTACAATATGATGCCAAGGTCTTAATTGAAAAGATGATAGCCCCATTTGTTGAATTGTGCATTCACTGTATTGTATGGTGCTTTACCATGTGAACATTCCCCCATTATTGGACAGCAAGAGATAGTCAAATTTGGTGGAAAAGTGTGGTAACATTTATACCATGGGTGATGATACAGAGAAAACAAGATTTGTCAAAATAGCACATGTACCAGGCCAGCCCAGATTCTCCCCATACCCCAATCATGTCCACCTTAATTACCAGGTGGCTAGTTTCACTTTTTATCTTGTGTTTCATCCATAATAAAAAAATCTGTACTTGTCAGAATTCAAAGGATCCTACATGTAGGATCATAATCTAATATGGTTTTAAATTAAGGATAATATGGTTAATAGGGGAGAACAGCAATCACAGGAGCTTTGGATATACATGTAAAATTATTATAATTATTAATTATCAATTTGGATATACATGTAAAATTATTATAATTATCAAAGGTGCTCTCAAATTAAAATTCTTATTTTCAAGTGCCAGAAATGTTAACATGAATTTAAAATTCAGTCAATCACCCTCATCTAAACAAGTCATACAAAAGCAATAAAGTAAATACTACAAAAATACTATAAATAAAATCAAAGTTTAAATGATGTCAAATAAGTCAATGAGCCATGAGCGCATGATTCAAATAATACAGTAATAGAAGGTAAAGCCTGTTGTTGAGCCTAGTGGCTCATCAAGGCCAGAGCTTATCCTGATTTCTGTAGCATTAAGTGTCTAGGCATATTTCTACTACCCCTGGACAAGATGCTAGCCCACCACAGGGCTACCCCTGACTGTAAATTCACTAGTGCCCATTTATACATATGGGTGGGGGAGAGACTCTCCTTGCCCAAGAACACAACACAGTGCCCTGGCCGGGTTGGAAACCTGGACCGCTCAATCACTGCACCTCCCACAAATAATAAATTATATAAGAGATGTTAACTCAAAAACGGTGTATGACATTTGCAGAATGCAGAATGCAGACTGCAGAATGCAGACTAAGAGAATATATTGTGTTACCTTTACCATTATTGAAAACTAACCGTAAACAGGCTAACCGGAGTGTATAGTAGGTTAACCAGAGTGCGTAGTAGGCTAACTGGAGTGAACTGTTCACTCAGGTTAGCCTACTACACACTCCGGTTAGCCTAAAATTAATAGCTTTTCGGTTAGCCTGTTTACGGTTAGCTTTCAATAATGGTAAAGGTAACACAATATATTCTATTAGTCTGCATTCTGCATTCTGCATTCTGCAAATTTCAGAAACCGGAATAAATGAGACAATTAAAGTGTTTTTCACACAAAGGTAGTTATAACCTATTGAACCACAATAATTTTGCCTGGATACAAATTTACCTTTGTGTGAAAAACACTTTAATTGTCTCATTTATTCAGACTCATTGGACTCATAAAACAGGGAACCACAGTTAATGCTACAGCCTGACCAGAATGACCAGACCCATGACAAAAAGACAAAATTGCAAACTGGATGCACAAAAAAACACCAGCTATAACTGGAGTTTCTTAATTTGTATGCAGAGCTGTTTTATTTGTGGCTGTGCTTTTATGTGATAAACAAGATGAATAAATTATTTGTATTGTTTTTAGCCAAGTATACTGATGGGGAATAAGAATAAATACAGCTTCAAATCGGGTCCACAGCATGGTATGTGTGATCGGTCAACGAGAAACACATCTGGCGAACTACATAATTGCATCTTCGAAAGCCGTGGAACAAGCGATGCAGTCATGGAACAACACGAAAATAACACCATGTAAAAGCAAATTTCATACAAATTTACGACATTTTTTTTCCAAAGAGGACAAAAAATGCTACATACCTGATTTTTCCATTTATGTGTCGTCCTGTCGCGTCGAAAACAGAGCAAAAATAGCACAAAATGGTACGGTTTCGGCCTCGCAACTCGTGAAAGCTTCGCAAAACGCCATTTTCTTCTCCACGCAACAAATCTCTATTGTTCTATTGTATTGTGTGCAAAGCCTTGTGGGAAAAGGCCACTTTTTGGCCACAAAAAGAGCTCAGAAAAGAGAATGTATAGTGTGCCTAGCTTCGGCGGCCATATTGCCATTTCTGGTGACGTCACCAGATATCCAGTTCTGGTTATCCGCTGCACTGATCAAGAGTTCTCAAAAGTCTGTCAAGTCTAGATCTGCATAAAAAGTGAAGTAGCATGAGCTCAACGGGTTTGTCACCGTGTATTTTATGAAAATCGAAAGCTGTATATATCTTGTGTTCTTCATGTACAAATGTTACTAGATGGTCTATGTCAGAGCGGGGATCGTCTTTGAACCGGACGAGTTGCTTAAACTGGTTATTCTAGCTGCATCGCTCTTGATTGCACAGTTTTTTAAGTGACAAAAAATCGTAAAATCATAATTATTAGCACTAGCGACGACAAGATGATTTCATATCTATGCTAGTGCAGGAAAAAATGAGAGCAAGTTGTGTTTTTTGCGAGCTATTTTGTTAAAAGAAGGATCTGAGCCTTCACTTTATCGATCAACGTGTAATTGCTTTCAAATTTTTTATTCCATTTTCCTTTTTATATTAAACAGATTATAACGAAAGAAAGCGCACATTTCGAGTCCGAGTCCGTTTATAACGAATCTTAACTATATATGAAATATTTTGCTATTCTGAAAAGTTTCATTGTTTTGGGTTATATGGCTGCAAAGTTACGACTCATTCAAATTTAAGAGATTTGTATGGAAAAAGTCATCCTGGCCTGCCTAGCCTCGTTTTCATGTTTTTGGCAATATAAATGTCCCTGTAACTTCTCATTAGATGAAAGTATAGCCTTTCAACTTCATACACTGGGTCCTTGACTTATCTTTAAGTTAGAGTAATTTAATTTTGTTGACAAATGATTCTTCTGGGAGCTGAAAATTAACAGCCGCCATATTTGCATTGGGTCTATTACTGTAGCAGCAAATGATAAAGGCTTGTAGTATTCACCCATCAAAGTATGAAAGCTAGAAAGTGCTGGAAACCGTTGTCAGCCTTCTAAAATGCACTTAGGGCCTGTTTATATGGAGGAGAGTTGTCTCTGGTAGGAGGGTTACCCTCCATACCGAGCCACCCCGGGCGAGAGAGCTTTTCGTACGTTTCTTTATAAGTAGCTGCGAACTGTTTATATGAGAAATTGCAAAGTTGGCTCGGGGAGCAGGGTGACCCTGGGTGGAGGGTCACTCGCTTTGAATGTAGGGCGACCCTGGGGAGCGAGCCAACTTTTTTCCATATAAACAGTTTGGTTATTTTTGCCTCGCCTACCAGGGACAAGTTGACACATACGGAGCATGTGCAAATGCCGCATATCGGCCAAAACAACATCGAAGTCGGTGGTAAATTGTCCAAAAATGGTCTTCGTCGATGTTTCAGCGTTCCTGATTTTAGAAAAGGCCGCCAAAATAGATATTTCAAAATAACTCTCGCCAGTCTTTTGAACTGACAGGGCCAAGTTTTGGCTCGGTCGACAGGGACAACTTTCTCATATAAACGCTCGGCAAAAGATGGCTCGGGGTAGAGGGTAACTCTCCTACCAGGGACAACTCTACTCCATATAAACAGGCCCTTAATGTTTTGCAAACAGCCTGAAGGCGCTACTAGCCTATTCTTGGTTTTAATCAGTTTCATTGTTTTGAAAATTCAAGCAAGCTGTTTGACCCCACAGCAGTGGAAAATTTACATATAGAAACACCGAGAAAAAAAATATTTTGACTACATATATGGAAATTGTTAGATCTTAAATACTGTTTCAGCAGTTTCGCCTTTCTGTTTTAAGATACCGGTGCCCGGATGTTATCATATAACATCGTGCAATGCAAGGCAAGCGAACTGCTAACTGTGGATCATACAAATGCCATTCCTTAAACCCACATTAAAGACCGTAGCTCGCAATTGTCCTTATGTTAACAATTTTCAGGAATTCATTTGTAGCGTTAATTTGCTGTTGTAGGTGATTTTATATGTTATAGTTTAAAATTGCCTCTACATGATACTATGCGTATGTAAAAATAGCTTAGCTTGATGAATCGCTCCGTTTTGTAGTGGAGGCGAAAGTGACTACACTCTTTTTCTTCTATAAGACTATATTTATTAGAATATGTTGGCTGAAATTTGCGAAGTTTTAAACATATATTTTAAGAATAAAGTTGAGGCTGAGATTTTGAAAAGAACTTATTTTAAGTGTTGAAAATGTGTAAATATAATACAATTTTATGTTTTTAAACTAAACCGTTAAAATACTTCCTTTCTCTGAGTGACAAACTAGCTAAAAGCCAACAAAAGAAGCAATTGATAATTGATGCCACAATACATTCTTAAACGGAAATGCCATACGTTATAATCAGAAAATTCACAAGAATATTTCAGTTAAAAAGGCAGAAAAATAAGAATATTCAGCCTAGACCGGAAAAAAAAAAGTGTAACAGCTGGTATGCATCGAAGTTTGTTGAAAACTCGTGACCGAAACCTAATCAGATAGGCTTTGTTTATTTGTTTTCCCACTGCTTAAGACAACTGAATGAATGGGTTATTTTGAAATTGGTGATTAGTCATTGCGATAACTCTCAGGATCCAATATTTTGAAACAAAGCCGATCATTTTGTGTCTAACAAAATATAGTGAAACATTTATTTGATTGTCTTACCGATTTGAGAGGAAAACAAAGTCTCAACGGGGCAACTCGCCGTTTTGATGAAAGTAAATTAAATCTAGGCCTTAGTAAAACGAAGCATCGCCGCTATGTGTCAACAACATCGAAGCTTCGATTTCGGAACCTGACCACGTTTCATGTTGGTCATTTAAGTTCGAGATTTATTGAAATCACAAAAGAACAAAGAATACAGTATGTTGGCTTACAATCACTCAAAGGTAAGCCTTCGCTTTCTCTATTCGTTTTTCTTTTTTTTTTCAAAAATGCGAATGTTAAATAAACATTTATTTGCCGGATTTTGTTTTGAGAATGAATTTATCTGACAAAAATGGACCTCGACAACAAACAGTTCGTTAAAGGATCCTAGTCAGCCCCGCCTCTATTATTGTTTATATTCGGGCAACTGCGGGGAGTCTCGTTTCAGATTACATGTGACGCGCGTACAAAGTCAACAGACCGCGACAAAATTTGACAACGCGCGAAAGTTTTCCCTCGAATCAACTTTAAAAGATCTCCTAGAATGTCAGAATGTAAGGAATGAACATCGAAGATGGTAACAGCCTAATAGATATCAAAGAATCTTGATCTCTGGGGCCATCTTGAAGCACAGATATTTATGGTTCGTCCGTTGTCAGACGCGCAGTGCAAAATGAGAGCGGACAAGCGATCGCTTCAATTAGAATATTTGCTTCTTTGCTCTTTGGCGGACTCTGAGCAATGAAATAATTTTCTCTTAGCTTACTACTCAAAATCTTTTCTTATGTTATAGAGTATTCGTATTCCTTTTTCCTTTGTAAGATTTGTTTCTGCAAGATTACGTGGAGTCGAAAGAGAACGGCTAAATCTGCTGGTTGTCCAACTCGAAGTGCAGCGCTAGAGTGCTATAACATATGCAAATGTGGAACTAAAAATCGGCTTGCAAGAATAAAACATACAAGTGTCGTATTCCTGCAAACTGGCTATAACTAAGCCCTTTGATGCCAAGGCTATCTTGCTTTTGATTCCAGAGGTCGAACGTTGATTGTCGCGAAAGAATTCTCTTTGTTTGTTCGGTAGTTTCGGCCGACCACGCTTTGGAACGCGAGATGACATTGGGCATCCTACTTACAAACGAATATTTTAACGGCAAATTAAAAGAAACCAATAAAATAAACGCTCGAAATGAAGCACAGATAATTACTTAAGACTTTGATGGTAGTTTAAGATGTGAATATACTGCGTACACGAGGATGCGCTTGGATTGTCGGCCACAATTAGGGCTTTCCACAAGTTACTCGGCAACTTTTTGGCAACTTTTCACATTTCGAGCAACTTTTTCCCCTTCCAGCAACTTTTTTACTCTTGAGCAACTTGTTGCATTTTTGAGCAATTTCCAGCCAGAATATCTCCGTAGATTATCCAAGTGTTGTCTAAAGGCCATACGAACGTTTCCGAAGATTTACGAAGTTTGCCGAAGATTTTCGAGGAACATCTGAAGACGTTTCAACTTTCGGCTCATTCTGCATTAAACATTACAAAACTCGTCAGCAAACATGACGTCATCGATATCTTCACGAATTTTCTCAAGAAATCCTTGTTTTTTAACAAATTTCTACTCTGTTTACTGTAAAGTTGATAAAAATGCTTAGAAATCTAACCCTCAAAGGGAAATTAGCATAGTTTATAGAAATTCTCTTTGACTAGAAGCAGCGTTTTGGATTTTCTGGAGCAACTTTCGAGCAACTTTTTGATAAATTTCGGGCAACTTTTTGGGAAATCTCGAGCAACTTGTGGAAAGCCTTAACCACAATTGAAAACACTCAAAATTAGATGGCATTTAAAATGGCGGATTAGGCTCTTGATACGCGCAAAGCATCATGGTTGACTAGGATCCTTTAAGGTGATACTACCTTAAGACGAATAAAGAAATATGCATGAACTTATAACTTGATTTAGATTTCAGAAAATGACTCTTTGGCTCCTAATTCCAGCCTTGATGGTGGCGTCAAATGGGGGATTAGCATATGGAGGTTTGTTTGCATGGTTTCAACACTTACGATTTCTGTACTATTCATACCATGCATATCAAATCGATCGAAGGTATAGTAATTGTGCGCTGTCAAAGTATAGCGGTAAAAAATGCTATGTTGATACTTCTATCTGCTGACGTTCAATTTCGGAGTTTAATGTGTCGCATTTTTTTACCGTTTCATCGAGGGCAAAATGAGATTCTATGTTTTCTGAAAGTTTGATGTCGTCGAGGAGCTTCAAATTACATTATTTATCCAAAGCGAATATAGAAAGAAAAGAGGTACAAATTCGAAGGGGAATATATGTCACCCTTTCGTTGATGATTTTCACAATTAAACAATAAGTGGAGATGCTTACACCCCACTCCCCCTGGTTTACATAAACGCTGAAGTAATGATTTGTATGTACGTCCCAGAGAGATAATCGTATCTTAAAAAAAGAGATCATTTGTTCAAAAGGAGGCTAATTTAACTGGAGATTTGAATTGAGAGAAGGAACCTCAGTTCAACAATTATTTATCCGAAAATAGGTAAAGAGACGATATTAATAATATTTATATTGAGTATTTACCTACACATGAGATATGCTCATGTGTGATGTTTTAAAACTTTTTTAAGAAAGGGCTGAGATATAATGACTTAAAAAGCATGGGTTATGTTAGATCTATGCGCTATAAACTGTAGGGCATTGCGTACACAACAAAATAACATGTTATGACTTGCGATACAAATAAATATAAAGTATCGGCTAAGAAGATCTAAAAAACATACGACGTTTTACTTTTCCTTCCTCTATTAAAGGCTGCTGGTAGGCTAGACAGCGTTTTACAAGTCTTTTTATTAGAATTCGGAAAAAATGTGTACTTCAACCTTAGGTTACTGGCCTTCACACTTTAACTCAATCAACATGGGTACATTTCACTTTTTATGTCAATTGCGATTCGCCGCCAGGGTTTCAAAAACTCGACCTTCTAGACTCTTCTGACGTTTATGACGAAATTAGCTTCATTAATGTTTAAAACGTTCAGTACTGATTAAAAGAAACTTTAACCAATAAAAAATTAAATAAAAATTTAAGAAAGGCAACAATAAAATAGCACCGAAATCGTCTACGGCCAGTAAACCTAAAAAAAGGAAAAAGTCGTAAAGCAAATGTTTGTCGCACGTCAATGTACCTCAACGCTTGTGTTTTTAATACAACCCCTCCTATAAACCACACATTTTCTGAAAGCTTAATAGTTCCAGATTATGGATTATTCCCTTTAAAAACCTCTAAAAAACCGTGTCTTAGATTTTTGGCAAGTGCGTTTGTTCTTTTGTAAAGGGCAGATAAAGTAAAAAGAGACAAATCATCGGCACTTCATGTGGAAAAAAGTGAATTATTCGAAAATGATGAAATTTCAGCCAATCGGTTCAGGGGCTGCCGACTTACGTTTAACTTGTCGAAATTTTCTTTCCCATGGGATTATAACGCCTGGAACGCCAGGGTTGATGCAAACAACAAACGGTCTTCAAAACGCACAAAATGCTTCTCAGATAACCTATGTTTTCAAAATTTGCTGGGGGAGGAAACCCCCAGACCCCGCTACGTTATCGTGCCTGTGGCGCTCACGATTTCGCCCCGGAGGCGCTCAGACGCACCCCCCCCCCCCCCCATGCAAAATCCTGGTTACGGGCCTGCACTCTATGATATTACCAATTCGTTCTTTTTCACCTTTTTATAACCTCTTCAGTGAACCAAAATGCCTTGTTTTCGACGAGAAAACGCCTTGTGTGACTGTGCCTTAATGTCCCACTACGATCCCGTCAAAACTCGTGTTTTGAATCAAGTTATAGTTTGAATATAAAATAGTTCATCTCGCGATTTGGATATTTAAGTGGATATTGAAATCCATTTCTCATTACATTATTGGCAACAACTTTTGACCCATCTGACTGTTGTATACACCAGATTGAAGAAACGTTGACCAACGAAAGGCAAAATTCTTAAACTATGCCCCAATATGCGTTTAAAATGTTTACTTGGGAAATCCGAAAGACCAGGCAGGGGGCGGGGAATAATCGCAAATTTGAACACCGATTTTTCTTCTTTCGAAAACGATTCCGTGAGACTATGGAATTTAGTTCACTCATGTTAAAGACTAGTGTTAACCACAGATTAGAAAGTGCGGGCCTAGAATCACTTAAATAGCCTTCACCTTCCATATGACAGAAGCCTCGATCTCAGTTGACAAAATTTTGTGATTAACACTTTCTTCGCATTTTATTCGTTCTTTGTGGAGGAAAAAAATTCTCAACTTCCTGTTTGAACGACACATTTCAGTGACATTTTCGGATCCTTTTGCATTGTAACCATTCCTGGTGGAAAAACAATTTTCACGGCAATTATTCCAACAGGTCGCGAAAGTTTCTCTGACTGTGTCGATAAATCACTGGACAAAAGACAATTATTCCGAGTAACGCGTCACCCAAGGAATGCACGCGGTGTAATTGAGATGTAATTTTTCTCGGTCGGTGAACTCGCTATGTCGTCAGTGTTGTAAGAAATTTTTCGAAATTAACCGTTTTTGGAATCATTCGTTTTACCGTGGTTTATCTGTGACTCTCGAATAAGCTAAACATCTTGGACATTCCGTTGGATTGCTTGTGAGGGAATGAAAATTGTGGACTTGTTGCCATGGTTGTCGCCTTGTTATCGTGTTGAGACGTTTCGTGGACTTGTTTGTGTCCAGTTCGTAGCATGATATACCCTCTCTTTTCGTTTACTTGCGCTATGGAAAGCATGCTGTGAACGAGGATTACACTTGAAAGCGTTCATGTGGTTATTGTGGCTTCGCACTTTTGGAACGAAGGATTGCACACTATTGGAACGTGACGTGACGGTTTCGTTTGCTTCGTCGAAGCCCTAAATCGAAAGCGTTCTTGTGGTTTCACACACATGTATAATTGTTTGTCTCTAGCTATACTTGTTTATTTTGCGCGACTAGGCTGAGCTACACACTCGTTGCTTGTTTCAGACACGTTATAAACAGTGTGCACTGGCAAGAAAGGAAAGTCATACGGATCGCTCAAATTCTCCAGTTGCGATTATGAAAAGCACGCTTGATATTCGAACCATAACGGCAAGATATGACGGTCCGTACGTTTACGTCAAGTGGCAATGACGGTCGGTTAGAAAGGATGACAGCCCAAACGAAATTATGGACCGTCAATCGTAAATGACGGTCCTTACTGATCAATGCGACTGTATTTGACATGGGTGATCCTTCTGTCGCTTCTTCCCTCACTATTTGTTTTGCCTATACTTTTGCTTCTGCAAACGCCGGTAATAAAATATTGCCAAAGAGATTGTTTTCTGTTTTATAGAAATGTTTTAATAACGCTTTTCCAAACAGTTCCAGGAATACCAGCGGAATGCGCACCGTCATGATACAACGAACAACAGATATTGGGGAAATAATGACGGCAGCCGGTACCTATTGCGATAGTGATAACATTACCAGTAATCAGTGGTACCGCTTTACGGGGGACGCTGGAACAATGATGGCCCCCTATTGCATTCCAAAGTCAACTTGCAACACCCAGATGTCTGACTGGATTAAAGGCGGTGATCATCCTACGGTCGCTTACGAGACGGTAACTAGAACTGCGTGTATGCACTGGAGCTCAAGCTGCTGTTATACGTCATATACGGTAGAGATCCGTAACTACAGCGGATTCTACGTTTATAAGCTAAAGAAGCCGAGTGGCTGTGATGAACGCTACTGTGGTGTTAACAGTAAGTTCACTATGATCCACTTTGCTTAGCCCTATGAGAGTATAGACCATGATAAATTATGTAACCTGTAAATGTGACTCAATGCAACCTTTCTAAAACTTGAAACTGTGGAGCTCTTTGAATAAAAGAAAAGCGGAGCGTCATGAAAAGTATAATTGGAAAATTTAGTGAAATTCCTGGCGAACACGCTGACTTCGAGCAAAATAATTTTAAGTGATCTTCTGCGCTGTCGCGCACGTGCTTGGGACTTCGTACTGATTTTAAAAGAATTTAGAACACTTAAAAGTCGGAGGAAAGAATGTTGGGTACCGGTTATTTAATAATCAGGGATGACATAGACTTCTTTTTAAATCTGGCACATGTAATTACCATTTACACGATAAAAGAAGCGATTTTGAAGAAAGTCTGTAAATAAGGGTGTTTCTTACGTCATAACATTCAATAATAAAACATGCGGATTTCATAAATAAATTGATACCTAACACTAGGCATGTGGACGTTCTTTATTTATTGGCACTGATTTCATTTTTTTTTTCAAATCTATACGCCCTCTGGGTTGTAGGGTGTTTCTTGTTCTGTTCACGGGACTGGTCAAATATAACCGTGATTTGAAACTCTTAAAGGACTCTTTCGGCAATAGAACAGACCTGATCAAAAGCTTATATGTGGGGGTCTAGTTTAGAAAATATTACGGCCAGAAACCTTTCCTTAGCAACAAATTGGTAGTCAAGAAAGAAACCCTTAATAACCTCGGGTATTTTTGCATTTTAATTAACACTTTAGATCCTAACAACGCATATGTGCGTGGAAAATACCAGCAGTAATTAAAAAATCTGCAGCTTTCACATATCTGGACACATGATAGTAATGGGCCCTCGTTATGGCAAAGTGATAATTTTCGAAGCTTTAAAAGCCAACTAACTGACTACAGCTCCAGATTTCCGTTGTATATTGTTGTTTGTTCTGCAGCAAATCCGAAAATGCCCGTTTTCTACTTCATGGGACAACAACAAAAAACGCACATCTTTGTCTCCAATTTTTTTTTAATGAAAAAATAATTCCGAATCCAAAAGTGTACATTTGCAGCAAACTTCAAACCTATTTCTTTCCGTTCACTAAGAAAACTTCTCATCAATCTTTCAGCAGACTGAGCAATTACCATTCGATTAGAGCAATGCTTGCAAACCTGTAATTTCCTTATTGGTGACCGAAAGGAATGCCTGGGTAATACAGCCGTTTCGGCGAAATGCAAGTCCACTCACCTCAATTTCATACATTTTTTATAAGTGTCGAGCCACCCAATCCTACCAGCAAGGTAGGATCCTACCCATCGGTAAGCCTACCCATCGGTAAGCCAAATAGTGCCAAAAAAAGTGCTAGCACCATCGGTAAGAGCCTACCTGGTGTGCCCTATGCGTCCGGGAAGACCTTGGTTGGAGTTGACTTTGAATAATGGTAATGTTTTTATTTTCGAAGATCAGCCAATCAACCGAACGAGATGGCGCACTGATAGCATACTCCGACTGTCAGCGAAGACCGCAAGAATGTCTAAAAGGAAACTTTATGGAAGCAGGAGAAACGAGCAAATGCAGAGTAGAAAATTTCGGTTTTCCCCTCTTACAGGGAAAAGAGAAGATCCTCTGTAAATATAAAATTTCCAAAAAGCTTCAGGAAAGTTCTCAAACTATATATTTGGCTAAACGATGATGCGACCCTGGCTATCTCAGTTGTTTAAGCGTTATTATTATAATCTTTCTTTCTTGAACCCTCGATTTCTCGTTCCTACCGATAACTCGAACCAAAATTCGTTCCCTTCCCTCAGTCAAACACGGTAATTTTATCACCCCTCCTCACCCTCCCCCCCCCCCGATTTCGCAAACTACCCAATTATTAATAATAAAGTATTTTCGTTTGTCTCACGACGTAGTCACGTGTGATGGAGATCGCGACGTTTCGACTGCAAACTGCTAGTCTTCATCAGGCGTTAAGGTCGACTGGTTGTGCGTGAAATTATAAAGCACGCTGCTGCGCTGTGATTGGTTGGTTTTCAACAGCTGTTATTGGTGCATTTCGATTCTCGCTAGGTCGGTCTGTATGTATATCTTGTCGACCTCGGTCGTAAGTAGAGACCTTACTGCGTTCAGTTTCTACTCACGACCTCGGTCAAGAATCTTCCATACAGACCTCCTGCTCGGCAAATTTCCTTTTTAAGTCATTTATCGCACCATCGTAACAGCTGTGTAGCCGTGCAGTGTACAGTTGTATTGATGGCGATGTACTTAAGGTAACCCAGCGAATTATAATTACTGTATTGTATACGTAAACACCTTGTGTGTTGTTTAATAAATAATGAGCGAAAAAAATATGAAAAAAATAACACAGAGCGAACGCATCTTATAATTATTTAACCTCACTATTCGCTTGAAAACTGTAGAAATGGAAAATAGGCATCTGGTTTTTGCATGTACGCGTAAGCTGTAATCCATTTAGTTCTCCCGAGCGGACGTAAAGCAAAACAAAGTATAATTTTTAAAAGAGAAATCAGAAAAACGTTGAATAACAAATTAGAATTAAATCTTCTATTAGAATTTTTATTCTCAGTGTGGTATCGTTGTACAATTTTTCTTGTTATTCAGGTATTTTGACTCGCCGTGCAGAATTGCTAATGGACCCTTCTGGATGACACTGCTGGGCTTCATCTTCAGACGAACTGTCTTCCTGAATTTCTGGACTCTCTGGCACTTTGTGGTAAGCTCTCTTTTTGCGCTTCAGTTCATGGCGCCTAGCAAATAGTTGCCGGGTTTCTTGTTCCATGACCTGTAAAAAAATTAAATTTGCAGGACATTAGGGCCTGTTTACATGATTTTGGAATGACTTTCATTGATGACAAATGTTTATTAATTCAGTCCTCGTATATTTCTCTGATGTGTATCTTTACTTTGATACGACTTGAGACCAAATTTTATGATACCAGATACAGAAGTCATAGTTAAATTTGACTAAACAATTTGCATGTTCAAGGTATCAGTGTACCCTCCAGTTTTTAAATATAAAAAGCCTAAGCAAAGTAAATATTTTCTGAAGGGTTAAGGATAAGCTGCAAAGAAGGTGTGTATAGGCCCATTCATACCTGCCAACCCCCAGAGTTCAAAATCTGGAGATGTCCAGACATCTTTGCATTTTAAGGATATCATTTAAGACAATGTATGAAAATTCTCTGAAAATCAGACCGGGAGACTTGATGAAAAACTTAGAGACTCCCGGGAAAATCTGGAGAGTTGGCAGGTATGCCCATTATATTGGCCCAAGGTCTGGCCTAAAACAGTTTGTTGCATAACACTTACTTGCACTGTATACTTTGAGTTCTTTCCTCCTTTTTGAGAGCCTCTGTGGAATGTCTGTGATTGCCAGTGGTTTTTCTTCTCTACTGGCTGGCAGTTAAAGTTTATTAATGTGCCATGCATCTGGAGGAACTGGGGGACATGATAGACAAATGCTATGGGATAAGAGACATAAAATAAAACATAATATTAACATATACAAGTAGGTTTGGAAGGGGAGAAATGATACAACTAATTATTGCCTCAATCTTTTGATACAAACAACTTTCCAGTACTTTTGAAATTTGAAAACTATAAATTTTCAAACTTGACCAGAATAAAACTTAAGTCAGAGGTGGAACTTGTTCAAATCTATTTTTATATGGAGTTGACTGAACATAGATTTGTTAATGGACTGAAAAAGAAAAAATTACAGAAGTGTATTTTCATACCATGTATGTATGGTGTTAGGTCATCATCATAAATCAGTTCCATGAAAAACTTTCCCCAGTTTCTTGCATGGCTTTGAAAATCTTTGGGCTGGATGTAGTCAGGGTGATCCTCTTTCACCTGAAGGGCCCTCGTCAGTGTCTTGAATCCCTAAACGTCACAATAATGAATATATAACCATTTTCGCCATTTACAGTAACTGTAACACATGTTTTATTAACACAAAGACAAAGGCAGACATTAACCTAAACATTGTTTAGAATGTTCGGTAATGAGGGCTTCCAAGGGGTAAAAGCTACAAGCGACATGACCCTGAAAACTGGCGACACGAAACATTTTAAAAGCGACAAGGACTTATGCCAGAATTCCAAAAGCTCTTCAGGGTAGAGGTATGAATATTAACTGGAACTTACACCCCACAGGTCATTAACTCCTTCTGCATTCACCCCACCAACGGCTTCCATTACTCTCGTGATGTCTAACTTGTCAAGTACAATTTGAAGCTGTTTCCCGTCCAGTGGGGTCCACTTTCTTTCGTATGTTTCAGCAAGGTGATTAAATTCCTCAAAAAATTTAAATTCAACTTTTATTTTCGCCATTTCAGCAGTCAACACTTCCTCGCATTCTTTATTAACAACTGCTTCAATAACCTGAAAAATTTAAGAAGAAAAACGTATATTTAATGGAAAGTATGCTAAACGAGTTTTGTTCTGGTAATAAAAACAGGGTTCGCACGTGCCTTGAAAGTCCTTAATTTTTTATTAAACGCTAAAAGGCTTCATAGTAATGAGAAGACCGTCAAAATAAGCGTTTTTTACACGTTAAATTTTATCTGTGGGTACATTGAGAATAATATAAGTAGATAAGTAAAATCATCAGTTTTTCTTCATCACTTGGTTTGGTTTTTGAAGGTCAGATCTGACTACAGAGGTAAAAAATGTGTGAGAAATATCAATAAAGTAAAAATATGTAAAAATGTAAGTTAAAAGTATTTACAAGTTTGAATTTACAAACGTCGCGATTTTTTAACGTTTTTTTTCCTTGAGAAATGTTTTAAAAAATTCTTATTGATACAGATCTGACTAACATGTAAAAAAATAAGTCCAAAACTTACCTCAACAGGTTTGAACTCTGCAGGAAGTTTCTCGACAGCGTTCAATGCCAGTTCTCGTATCTTTTTTCTCTTTTGGGAACGAGATGCCTTGTCACATTCCCAAAAACGTTTCTTTGACGTGTTAAACTTCACAGAGTTTTTGGTCCGGTCGACTGGCAAGCGGCTTTGTGCTACCTCATTGCGAAGTAGTTTCAGTTCCTCTCTCAATTGGAAGGCCTCTGCTCGCGCTTGAATTAGTTCTTGATATTGTGCGGTGGTTTGAGTTTTCAACTGCTCATTCTCCGCTCTGAGTTCGCGGATTGCAACGTCATATTGTTCCAATAGTGGAAGTGAGATGATTTCCGTAGGGTGTTCCCTTTCATAACGCTTGGGACCCCGTCTATATAGAACACTTGCCGGTTTTTGTAATTTAAACTTTGAAAACATTTTTGCGCTAAGCGATCGAAGGTTGCGATTGTGTGGTCGCGTGGATACACGTAATTTATCCGGATGAGTAAAGATTGCATATAATTGTAAGTTGACTGTTTACAGGACAAAACCCAATAGACAATGGTCTAATGACGCGTGACTTTGAAAGGCAATGACGCGCGACTTTGAAAGATGCTTAAGCATGTTTTTGTTAAGGGATTTCAAGCTAAAACAATTCCTTTTAATTTACTAGTTTTCGCTGCGTCGCGATTGCAGTCGCGATTGGAGGCGGAGGGTGGTGATTTAAAATCTGAAATTTCCTTAATCGTGAATTGGTGGTTGACAATTATAAAACAAAACAGGATAAACTGTTTGGCTTTCTCGAGTGCTTCATAATAGAACAAAGCACGATAAGGTTTTTTTTATTTGTGTTTGTTTTTTAACCTTTTTTAGCCTGTGTAGCAGGCGCCGTAGTTTCGAGCGCGCGTATGGGAAACGCGAAAAACAACGTACACAGACGCCTGCTACGCAGGCTAAACCTTTTTCCGCTCGCAAAACCTACCACGCCGTGGTTTATTTTAAAGTGTATATGACATGAAAAATATTTTCTGCTTATTTGAAAGGCCTTTCGAAATACAGAAGAATGGCGTTTTTCTTTTCGAAATATATATTTTCGTTTCAGAGATATTGACGTTTTTGTATTATGCAAATTAGATCAGTGATGACGTCACAAGATTTGACTCTAAAAATGGTAAAATACTGAATAAACAATATCTCTAAAACTATTGAAGCAGTGTTCTTGAAACTTGGCACCACAAATGTGCATCACAAAAGGAACAAAATGACACCCTTAGTATTGTTGCCATAGCAACTCTTTCAGCTCCAGTCTCTCTCTGTCAAAAAGACAAATATCCCCATATCTGACCTCTAAAGTGAGACAAAGGGTCCTGCTTAGAACAGACATAGTTCCCATATTGCCTTAATTCCCACCATTGGTTTGGCTGCGCTAGATGGTTCTTGGTTTAAGACAAAAACTGGGAATTTCAGTTTTTATTGAGACAGCACCAGCGGCAAAACTGTTGTCATGGCAACAGCCCTAAGAGTAACATTTTGTTTTTTTTGTGATGCACATTTGTGGTGCCAAGTTCCAAGAACACTGCTTTAATAGTTTTAGAGATATTGTTTATTCAGTATTTTACCATTTTTAGAGTCAAATCTTGTGACGTCATCACTGATCTAATTTGCATAATACAAAAACGTCAATATCTCTGAAACGAAAAAAGATATTTCGAAAAGAAAAACGCCATTCTTCTGTATTTCGAAAGGCCTTTCAAATTAGCAGAAAATATTTTTCATGTCATATACACTTTAAGACAGCATCGTTTCCTGTCAGCCTTATTTATAAAAGGTGAGAAATGGACCTGCTTATTACAACAAAAGCAAAAAACAATAGCCAGTTTATCACACATACTTTTTTGTTGTCACAATCAGGTTGTCATCAGCGCGCGAAATGGCGGTATGCGAAGTTTTCTGTTGTGAGTTTATTGACCACAAGGAAAAAAAAAACAAGCTAAAAAATTGTCTCGTTCAAATAAAGCGTGGCCTTTTTCCGCTCGCAAAAGCTACCGAGATTACCGTGTTAGATTACCATGCTGTGATTTTAGATATTGAACATGAAGCGAAAAAAAAAAGGATGTACGAGAGAAAAATTGGTCGCGGATTTCCGTAATGTTTGTACTGATCATTCCAGTGTTTTGATTAAGTTTAATGTGCGTTATCGTTTATCCACCACGGCCATAAGTACAGCTGAGAAAAATACTGACCATTCAACGCAAGCTAGGGCAGTAGTTAATTCAAACTTTTGACAAGGGATAGTTTTCTAATTTAATTAGTAATTTCTTTGCTGGCAATGAATAGATCCTTATCTCCGGGTTTCACTGTTGGAGATCTCAGGTTTTTACTGGCTAATAAAAAGTGCGAAACAGGAACAACTCTGGCTTAAGTAGAATTCACGGCATAGCAGTTTCAGTCACACCAAATCGAACCTTACGGAGAGATTAATCAGCCACCTATCAATGTCGCTCAGAATGTTTTTCTACATTTTAGTTCTTTTTGCTGCTGGCGCTGTTGCTGAAGAAGGTCGCAAAAAAACCAAGCCTGAATGCAGCGAAGTGCAAGTGGACATTTGCAGAAATGCTCTTGGACAAAACAAAACCTATCATACGCCGCACAGTCTGCAACAACAGCAAACTTTGACGGAGGAGCTGGTCCACGATTTTCGACTTTTATTTAAACTTCAATGTTCTTCACTCAGTCATCTTTTTGTTTGCACCGCACATTTTCAGTTCTGCACCAGCCACATCGATCTACCACCACTTCTGCCATGCCGTTCTGTTTGCCTCCATGTTTATTCGCACTGTTTTAAGTATTATGTTTTAGCTAAAATGGACTTGCCAGCACATCTTAACTGCACCCTTTTTCCTGAACCACCTCAACTTTGTTTAAAGCCACCATCCTCTACGCCATCACCCACCACGCCAAAATCATCCAGCCGCACACCGATCACCACCACATCCACCACGCCACAAGTCATTTCATCGACCACATCCACCACGCCGCGACCAACATCCAACACGCCACAAAATCACGCCACAAGATCACCCACCACGCCACCCAGTCACTCCTCAAGATTTATTTTTTTTATTAGCGACTTTGTTCCAACACTCATTTCTTATTTGTCAATTGCGTTCGGTTTAATTATTAATGTTGTTTTAATGCCTTTTTTCGTTTTTATAATTTACTTTTTCTGGCTCAGGTTCAGGGGTCGCTCAAACGGTCAAGAACAAGCTGACATACCGTTGCGCGAGCGATTGGGACCGTTGCCTCCTGTTCCTGAGCCTTAAGGAACATTTTATTCATTTTTTCGTTTTTAAACTTTCATGTTTAGTTTGTTTGTTTTTTTGTTTTGCTGTAGATTTTGCATAAATATAAGTAGCGTACGGTAGCTTGTAATTTTCGAGGGCATCTCTGCACGCGCGCTCGTAGTGCGCGCGCTAGCCGTTTGTTTTTTGTATGGCGCAATTCGCGTTTTAACATTAGAATTTCAAACATGACGTCTGTTAATTTAAGAGTTTTTTCTCAAATATCTTTACAAACAATCAAAGCCTGGTTTTCACTAGAAGCTACTACTAGAAACGCGAGCACAAGCGCAAGGATAACAGCTCTTTGTATTTCACCGTGATTGAATTTCGATGCTTGTGCTTGCGGACAGCAAAACAAGGGCCATTTTTTCCATTTCTCTTACTTGCGCTTGTGCTTGCGTCGGTAGTGAAAAGCAGGCTTAAGTTAAAGCTCGTTTACACCGTGAAGCTATTTTTATTCGAACAGTTTGACGCGCATCCAGAAAAACTTTCGTCCGGCGCAATCCGCGAGCTCGCCATTGAAATCGCAAGTATATTTCGAAACTGCTCATCGATATCGCATCGATAAATTCGACACTAGTTTTCACTTGCGATCGTGTAAACGAGCCTACAAACTACTTCTCTGTCAAAAATCGTTATCTTTGATTTAATAAATCTTTTACTAGCCACACTCGCAGGTTATTATCTTTGTTCTGGATTGGAGTTCTGAACGTGAGTGCGAGTGAAAATTACGACTTAGTTTTAAATCAACTGGAATATTTTTGAAAAGAAGTGTTTAGATCCTTCTGCCGGTCGGCCGGAAAGTGAAATCTTCTGCTCAAATGTTGTCGCGTCGTTTAATTCAACCTGCGTGAATCTCCAATCAACGTATTATCACACGTGCTGCCGCGAGTAGTGCGCGCAAGTCATTATGTCGTTGACGTAACCATCATTATTTTACTCTCCCCCTGTTAGTCTAACTGTGTTTTCCCTAGTGGTCTCCCATGGGGAAAAAAAATGTCATCATCGAAAAATTTGCCGACTAGATCCGACTTAACCCGAGTCTAGGTTCGCGTCACCCAACATCTAAATCCCCAAGGGGGGATAACAAAAGCGTCATTGTCTTGAAAAATCCTAACCATAACAATAGGCAAAGTTAGATACGTCACACTAAACTGCTAAAAAGATATATGTATATCAATATTATATAAAGTAAATTATAGATATAAGGACGACATAGTGTCTCGGAATCTTACTTACAGAATGAATATTTAGGTAAGGATTATTAAGCAGAAATTTAGCTTTGAAATTTTAACAGCAAAGCTTGACAACTATATATTATCACTCTGCTAACCGAAATCACATGCACGAGAAACAAAATTTGCCGTGAAATATTCTATATCTTTATAATCGTTAGCTAAGTACAAATAAAAGAATACACTGATAATGAACTGGAAATGAATATTCACGTTTATTTCAAGGTGAGAAAATAGCCTGCTGTTAGTGTACGGCGATGGTAGATAATAACTCTCAAACCTTGCATGACGTTAATTAAAATATAAATATTACCTTAAACTAGTGTTTTTATGTTATACATGTTTAACAAATATTAAGATCTTATCTCTGTCTTTGATAATACTCTTCGTTAAACAGCCATCTGATATGTATAAAAGTGCTATTTACAACGGGAAATTCTTGACGCTGCGGTTAAAATTTCCTGACGAATTTCTTGAATTCGCCAACAATAAAGAAACGGATTTATGGACGCGTTGGCGAACAAAATTGTAATTGAGAAACTCAAGGCGGCAATTTTTGTGGAATCTCTACCCGTGACTTCTACAATAATAAACATTGCTAAGTAAGGGGCATAGCAGAGAATTAACAAATTGTAGATGTAAAACATGGTTGTCACGGATCTTCGGTACAGCTGTAGATGCGGTGTGTATACATTGACTTGTACACTAACTTGCGGCTCGCTGTCTTGATTCTGTAACCGAGATGAGATCACAGTCTGAAGCTTGCGAAGGCGAATCTGAAGCGTTATGTAAGCCGATGCGCATGTAACAAGACACACGCATACAATGGTGATGTTAAAGATTTGATAAATCTTAATGTTTATGAGCCATGTGAGCACCCATAGGCTTGTTGAAGACCACAAAAGGAACAATACAATTTTGACGCGCTTCAGAGAAATTGTCGCGTTGTAAGCCTTCTGCAGATGCAATGCCAACAGCCTATCCAAGGATATGGCAGTTACAGTTAAGAAAGAAACGGCAGAGAACACATTAGCAGACAAGTGAAAACCAATTCCAGCGACACAGAACAGACGAAAGTTATTGTTGATCTCAGCAGCTTTGTATATGACATAAAACGGCTGTACGAGAGCACCAACGGCAAGATCTGACAGGGCTAGGCTGAAAAGAAGAGCCCTTGACGGAGCGCGAAGCGTGGAAGAGCATCTTGTTAACGCCCAGAGGATGGATGTATTGCCGACAATGGCTATGACGGACAAAATGCCATTCAACGTACAATTTATGATAAAAGTAATTCTTATCGAATCTTGAGAATAAACAAGAAATCGAGTGAGGTGGAAGCACGAAAGGTTTTTGTGATCACTCCATTCAGTGCTATTTCCTAAACTTGTATTAGCCATCTCGATAAAGTTCTTGTTGATATGATGCGTGAAGTCCAAGATCACTCTCTCAACGGCTATAATACCAATTCGGCTAAAACGGTTTTAACGCATTCGATCGACTGACATCACAGACAAACAATGCCTTAGGCAGGTGTAGTTCTTGTCGTTTTACGTCATGTACTTCTTTCTCATGGAAATTGACTCCGGATCGCGTGGGAAATCTCCAATCGTGTCATTATGAGTGATGCGGTTTAAAACAATTGGTGCTGCCACAACATGAAAGCAATGTGAGCATCAAATTGTTTGGTCATCAAGCCAGCTTTTTTTTCAACAAACAGCGACAGATATCACATCAATAAAAACAAATTAAATGAGGAAATATAAAAATTCGTTTTCGCACAACGCCACAATCTAAAAACAAACCTATAGGGAAATATAGTCAATAGCCCCAGGACATGACAATAATTGTATTAGGCATGCGACAAAACACGCTAACGAGAATGTTAAATTTAGCTGATAAAGCCCGCGATTGTTGTTGGTTATACAAAGTTATTGACTTAAAAATAAATCGGCGCTTTTAATCTCAAAAATAATTATCCGTAAAATTTCAGCAATGTTTTGGCGAGGATAAAAAACTAATTGCCTTTTCAAATCGGAAAAAAATATACAGTCAAGCGGGGTCACTATATTTCCTTCAAATGCAAATCTATGACGTCACTCTCTGTGGCTAGTTCAATGAAAACACAGCACGCCTACTTAAAGTTCGGAAAATAAAAAAAATAAAAGCAATGAAAAAAAAAAAAAAAAAACCGGAGAGGCAAAAAGAAAGGTGACACTGGGGTATAACATTTGTCTCTTTTACACGGAATTTTGTGTCAATCGACTCTGATTACTGTTGTAAAAAATATATGTTAGTACAGAAAATTTTGTATGTATTCAGATGGACTCCAAGGAGTTACTAGTGGCAAGGCGTCATAGCGGCATATCAACCAAAAATACGTGGGAAACTTCTCATTAGATATGCCATTGTAGATAATCAAATCCTATGCGTAAAATTCAAGGTTGTTAGCATAAATTAAATATGGGCTGATCTTTTAATGTTAAGTATTGTTGCCAGTCTTAAGAGTTTTATAACCCTTACCAAACAAAACATCCCATAAAAAGCACATTTTTAACTTTAATATTCAATAAACGGCAGTGTATAGTTTTTTTTTTAAATTTAAGATCAAAAATAAAAATTTGTTATGTACTATTTACTTTCGGTGAGAAATAGATCATTACTATAGTTTTCAATTATTAACGAAGCCATTTTTTAACGATCGTTTGTGATGACATCAAGAACAGCTGAAGGCTGTTGTACACTGCCGAAACGCACGACTCTAAGAATTGGCTATAATTTTATATTGTATTAAGCGTAACTTGACTTTTTTAGCTCCATCCAAATACTTAGATGGAAAGAAGATGAAGAGAAAAAAAAATCTAAGTGATTTTCGCACTCTCATTTGACCTACTACCCTGAATAATGTTATAAAAATATATTTTAGTATAGAAAAATTTGTATGTATTCAGATGGACTCAAAGGAGTCACTAGTGGCAAGGCGTCATAGCAACATGTCAAACCTAGTAAAATACGTACGAGACTTATCAATAGATGTGCTATTGTATATAATCACATCCAATGCCGTTAAATTCAAGGTGTTAGCATAAAATAGATAAGAGTTGATACTTTAAAGTTCAGCAGTGTTGCCAAGTTTGTAGAGATAAAAAAGCCTTATCAAACAATAGTTGATAAAAAGCACATTTTTAACTTTTTAAAAATTCAATAAACGGCAATGAATATATATATGTTATTTGCCGGCTGGGAGGTCCGTATAGTGAAAAACTGTGACCGAGGTCTTGAAAATGCTGCCCGAGGCCGCAGGCCGAGGGCAGCATTTTCAAGGCCGAGGTCACAGTTTTTCACTATACGGACCGACCCTAAGCCGGTAAATAACTTATTTATTTTTATCCTACTTTTTATGTGTTTGATTAAAAAACACCTAAAAAACCTACAAAGACAGACTTTCTTGCCAAATGTGTTTGTATTTATATACGCGCGCATCCAATGTTGAGTCGATCGCCATAAATCAGGCTACGGCAAGAGTAAATAATGATCTGTTTGCTATAAGAGCTTACTGCCAAACAAAATAAATTCACTAAAATGAACAGTACTCAAGGAAAATTTTATCTGAAAAAAAAAAAAGAAAAAAGCATCTGAAATAATAGAAAAGCACAATGTAGAACAGAGCAATCAGCGAGTTGCGAAACACTTTTAACTCCATTTCGGCTTGTGAGTTCTTTAGTTAATTAAACTTACTTTTCGGACTGGAAAGCACTTAGCTATTTACATTTGTATTTAACGAGTCAAAAACCTCTGTGTTGATTCCCACAGTATTCTGTTTTGACAAAAAGTTTGCGAAAGTGAAACTGAATGAAGCTGAAATGTGTAGTTTGGTCGCCTGCACAGTGACGGCACAATATTGCGAGAATTAATTTGACTGTTTTTTAATAAAGCATCTCATTTTCTTGAATGGCGATAAGCAGTATTCGGTTTTGGAGAAAAGTAGCAGAGAAGCAAGGTGTTTGAAAGGATAAATCGAGTCTGTAAACCGGCGACTTGCAGTTAACCGCAATGGCGTGAAAATCAGTGCGAATGCACAAACAACGATCGGCAAACCACGGCCATAAAACTATAACTTCATTTTGTCACTAAAGAGAATAAATACTCGCCTTTTGGAGAACTTCAAGGCCTTTAATTCCACTGCTAATTTTCCCTTTCAAATTTACAACGGTTGGTGAGCAACTACATCGATTTAAATCATTTTGGAGAGCAAAACTGTCATGGGTTCGTTCGTCTCGCCGCGAAATGAAACTCACGAAAGCGTTACCGTGGCCCGTGGGCAGATATAGGAGAATCTTGCCCGCGCTAATAACCAATCAGATTGCAGGATTCGTTACCGTGCCCTCTTGGAAAAAAATAAAATAGTTTTCTTATAATTAAAGACCAAATATCAAGATTTGTCACGTACTATTTATTTTTGGTGACAAATGGAACATTGCTATTGGTTTTGATTTTTGATGAAGCTATATTTTTAAGGTTTATTTTATGCGATGACATCAAGGACAGCTGAAGGCTGCTGCGTGCTGCAAAACGCAAGATTCTTTGAATTGGCTATAAAGCAGAAAACAAAACAGATCCGAAGATTGTTCGCGTTAATATCGACGAATGTCGGCTCATTCAGTATTAAAACATTGCAAACTCCTTAACAGCTGGTTAAGAAACGTGGCGTCATCGATCGCTTTCTTCGCATGTGAAAGGTTTCCTATCTTTTACAGGGTATAGAGTTGATTTTCCCAGTAAAAAAAAACCTTGTAAATCACTCTAGTTGCTATATTTACATGTTAGTTATTGGGGTTTTACTTTCACAAGGCAATAAAAATATTCTTATTTTAAAGCAAATGACATAATAAACGAGCAACTTTCTCTGTTTTCTGGGCAACTTATGGGCGAAATTAGGTTACATTTCTAGCAGCTTTTTGAGAAACGTTGAACAATTTGTTGACAGCTTTATGACAATTAATCTCAGTTTTTACGGCTTACGACGCCATTTTGCTCGTTTTCTCAGGAAACTGACCTGTAGAATCACGTCGTCTTTACTGAAGTTAAAATCAAAGACTGGCGATATTTAATTCCAGAGGCTAGTCCGTTGGTTTAGAGCAACAAATAATACTTGTACTAAAATGTGTGCAACAGCCCACCAGTCCTCAAGAAAACCAGAGGAGGAGGAGACCACAGGTTATAATAGCGACCTTCAGATTTGACTACGAGTACGAGAACGAGTACGAGTGCGACTTTGGAATTTCAACACAATTATATCCCCCAAACTATAACTCTTCCCTGTTGCTGACTAACACATAAATAAACGTTAGGGGTAAGTTGGTGTGATAAGTGATTATAGGAGACACACGAATTTGGTTTGAAAACTCGTACTTGTACTCAATCTCGTACTCGTAGTTCAATCTGAAGGTCGCTATAAATGAAGGTCATCCAACCAGTTTAGCTTTTTAGTTATTTTGGGTGAACTGTTACTGTTTGTAGCTTTTTAATTTGTATTTGTTACTTTTACTTGTAACTTTATTCTTAAAACTTTATTGTAGTGATTTACAGTACAAATAAACGTTGTTGTATACAATTACTCGCGCCCACTGCAACGACGACAACTATACCATCCTTTATTATCTTTTACATTTGAATTGACAAAAAGTAATAATAATAAGTGTACCCACTGAGACCCAGCCGGGGCAAAAAGAGCAAAGATCGGATGGTTTGTGTGCAATCAGGCCTACTCAAACTCGGATACAAATGGGCAAGTAAATAAAAACAACTTACAAACAGGATAAAGGTATTTCTAAGAAAGAGCAAGTTCAGTTATTCGCGATGTGCAGTTCTTGAAGATGTCTTTCTCTTGATTTAACGTTTCTGTTATATCTTACGGCCGGGAGCTGTTGACCGATACGTCGATGTCGACATCTGAGACTGTTAAGCATTGCTTTGCGAATCTCTTTATTCCTGCCATAGTTTAACAGTGGATTAAGAAGACCATTGATTGTGAACAGTAACGAGCTTAATGGACCAAACGGTTTTAATGGCAGTTGCAAAGCAAGCAAGAGTACAGGGCTCATTATAGCTGGCAGGAAAGAAAACATGAAACACAACAGGATCACTGAAACAATTCGAGTTATTTTTTTCTCTCTTTCTACCGCAGCACGCATTTTTCCAACCTGTATCCGCATGCGTCTGGAGTGTTGTCTACTTGCCATAAAAAGTCTGATGTAGTTGAACAATATCATTAAAATAGATACCACATAAAACAAGAGTAATTTTATTATAATGATGAAATTGACTGTTTTGTTGTTAGAATGTCCTGTTTTGATCATCGTATACACTACCAGAGTAGCCAGCATGCTTGGAAGCCAGCTTACGAGCATTGCCTTGACAACTCGTGCACGTGATCGGCTCGCGTGACTATGGTACCACGCTGGCCTTCTCATTGCTTGCTTACGGTCACTGCTTACCATAGCCAGGTTACAAAGCGTAGCTAAGAGGCACAGAATTCCAATACAATTTTCCTCGCTCCCAATCTCCCGGCACATGTGTTGATGAAGGAGAGTTAAACAATTTTTTATGACAGTAAACAGAGCCCAGATCAAATCAGTGATTGACAAGCTGCACAGCATCAGCAGTGAAGGATGTCTTAGAGATTTAGTCCGTGTTATAGTGATGAAGACAAGCGTGTTACAGATGAACGACATCACAGCCAGCAGTGTGTCGAGTGGTACAACAATGTAGTTATTAATGTCTCGCACCTGGTGCTGGAGGTCTTCAGGAAGGTTGGGCAACAGACATGCTTGATAAGGAAAGTAGCTGGAGTTGATGGACTCATTTGTTGAAATCATTTTTCTTAAAAAAAAGTCCATGTCACTTGATTAGTGGTTGACACTTTAATGAAGTTGATTGACTGCCAAGCAGAATGATTGATTAGTTACCCCGAGTTCATTGATGGACTAATTGATTGTTGACACTGAAATACCCGACTTTAAAATTTAATACACGGGGTCCTTATTTCAGTAAGCGACCCTATATTATTTGCAGCATGGACCCCACTTCCAATATTAGATCAGCGCATACAAGGATTACTTTGTTGCTTGTTCTTGTGGGGCTGCGGGCTTAAAGCAACCTTCGGGTTCGCCTCTGGAGTAAACGGTGGGGACTGTTATTCTATGTGAGACGCTTACGCCTGGCTATGCCATGCTGATGAGTACTAAAAAGGACTGTAAACAGCTAAACAGCTGTTCATTACTGCCACTCCACGGGGTACAGGTCCTGACCGGACCGGGAAGGGAAGGAAAGGGAAGGAAATTTCTCTAACCACCTTTTTGTCTGTTTTTTTTTTTTTTAACATCCGAACAGCAGAAAATAACATTAAGAAACCTTTTCGTCTTATGATGCAGGTTACGAATTAGGAAGAAGATCATTGAGGTCATTCACTTCGAAAACGTTCTTAGATTGTACGGTTAAAACTGAAAATTAGAGGCGTCTGATATTTCAACTATTGAATCACACATTAATAGCGGAGCTCCCACGGCGCTGAAGGCGCCGCGAGCGGAGCATCCATAGGCAGGCAAATGGTATTCTATCGAACCGAGAAATTTTGGGAGTCGCCTATACGTACGTACGTACGCCCGTACGGACGGATTAGGACTGGGGACGAGGTTGCCCGAGCCCGCCCGTGGCTAAAGAAAAGTAAGGAAATTACAAACAGCAAATAAAGCTCGCAAGGCAAGACAAAATGTACACAAGGGGTAAAATTACACAGCGATACTACACAGCAAAATACCTGAGAGGTTTATTATCCAACTGCTCTATTTTGTTAGTCTTTTTTCGACTTTTTTTGCTTGTTTACAAGCGAAAGTAGGAGAATAGCAGTTATGTGGGGCAAAATTTGGAACCACATTCTTGTTAACTCTCAAGGGACTTTTTTAATTTCTCAAGGGACTGTTTTAATTTCTCAAGGGATTTCTTTCCGCTGTGGGTGGTCACTTGCGATCTCGTGGAAAAAATGTGACTTGTCACATTTACAAACGTTATATAACAATTTTAAAAGTGACATGTCAGCTTTCTTATCTCAACGCACGTGTGTCTGAAAGGCGATCTATAAAAAGCGTCGCACAAAAAATGGATTGCGTAACTAACGCTAAAACACGAATAAATAATCACTAGCACTTACATCGTTTAAAAATTACAAACGTCAAAAATAAACCATACCAAAAAACTCGTTCTTTTCAAAGATATTATTGAAGTTAAACCAAATGCAAGAGATTGGGGCTTCTTTTAGCTTAGGAGCGGTTAAAAATTAGGCCAAATTTGGTCGCTACAAGCGCCATTCTATTTCGTCATCAGCCTAAGTCGTTAGGGACGTGACCTCGCGTTGACAGCAATGTTGCATGAATCGGCTTTACAACATGCGATCGTGTCTACGCAGTTCGAGTGGAATTTCAGTCAAAGACAGCAAAATTCTTTCGTATATCATCTTCAAATATAATTCGAAAGCATTCACTTTATATATGGCTTTTGTTTAATCCTTCTTAAGCCCACGAAGAAGCTGTCTTGATATCCGACCCTCGCAGAGCCCAGAAAAAACGCAGCTTGAGTGTATCGATTTGTTTACGCCGCAATTATATGCGCAATGTTTTCTCCGACAGTAGTCGGAAATATCCGTATTTTTTTCGTGCTTTTTCGTGGAGCAATCGTAATGATACGGCCTTGAACACATTTAACAGCGGTCTACCTATAACAATTCAAATATGGCGTCGCAAAAACAAAGCGTCGAACGCATATTTTGCTGTTTCATTTGCTAATTTCGCTTCCGTAATCGACTGCCTCGAAAGGTCCTTGCAATTTTAAAGTATAGAATTGTCAGATTTCGGTGACATTTGCGCTGTTTATTTGTGTAATGTTGAGGAATATGTGTATAAATACCCGGCGCGGACGAGCCATTTTTGACAAAATTATATGGCTGCATTTCCTCCGCGAAGTTAGGAAATTGTTAACTGAACTAAACTTCAAAGCAACTGTAATGATAAGTTCGAAGAACAATGCTCAGGATCAACCTTCGACTCATACTTCATGCAAAAAGTCGGTATCTCGAAGAGACTTTGATTTTCATGTGTGAGTGTATCGAGGCCTTTACAACAAAAAATGGCTCTCGTTCGATCGCTACACGGTTAAATTCAATTTATTGGTCTCTGGTCGCATTTTTCGTAACCGTAAAATGAGCAATTGACGTTATCTTCTATCGAATGGATGATGTGGTCGCTTCAGTTTGATCTAAACAAAGTTATGTTATGAAAACGCGGGAAAATTTGTTGCGCGGTATTCACTGTGTAGGCTGAATGAAACCAAGAGTATAAAAAAGAGAGACAGAGAATCGAGAACTTTCTTACCGTAATATTTATCGCACGATGTTCTCAAAAGTCACCTATATTCCGTGAAATTGTAGATAACGAAAGAGGTGTACGATGAGACCCAGAATAACTGCGAATGATATTCCTTGTGCACGTCCAGTTTGCTTGTTTCCGTTGTTTGCGGATAAATCTTCGGCCGTCAACATCAAGAATACAATAACTTAAGCAATGATTGTGTAAAAACGAAGCTTAACACTGCGTGGATCAAATACAGGAACCTGATGTAAAGTAACAACCTGTAATGAATTGCTGAGCCTGATTTTATGACAGAAAATTTCATGATGTTTATAACTAAGCTTAAGCTTACTTTCTGAGCGCAGTTTCGATAGATTCTGTGTCGGCAGAGTTTAGATCTTTCCGTAACTTAAGCTTATACTTTGCCCCTTTCAGTCGCTTTTCAGTTTTGTGATGTGCAGTTCATTTTTTTTTTGTTCCCCTGAGTTGGTTTTATTTGCTATTGATTTACCTATTATCTATTGCCGTAAGTTTATTTTATTTGGCCGTCAGTAAAGTCGAATTCTAATCCTTTGCCGTGAGAGTTTATTTCTTATTGGTGTGAGTTTATTCCGACTTTTAGCCTTACATTTTCTCGGCGGAAGAAATTCATACAGTATAAGTGACGTTTTTCGAAGTGCTAAACGACGACAAAGCAAAAAGCTCGAACAAAATAGATTTATTTCAACTAAACTTGCTCTGAAAAACATGTTTACCCCATCTAGCTCGAGCGCGAGGTGAAAAATACAAAGTGACTCATATTTTTCAAAGTAGTTCAAACAATTATTTTTGCTTTAGTGTAGCCTACTTTTACACTGAATAACTACACTGAATAGAGATGATTTAGTGTACGTTTAAATTTGTTTAAACTGTGCACATGGTAAAAAATAAAATACAAGTTTTAAATTCAATTTGCGTACGTGACTGAGCAACCCATTTCAGTGCGCCGATGTTAAGACAAATACAGGAAATAAAAGTAAGACGGGAATATGCCCACAATATATATTGACGTCATTTTGTATAAAGCAAAACGATAAGAGGATCGTAAAACTATTTTCTATTTTACTCTTAATTAATTTTTAGGCCATTGGTTGTTCTGCCTCAAATTATGATGGATTTATATTTGTCTTGCACCTATGGGCCAGCGTATACATTAAAGCTTTGACCACATATTTATCAAAATGAAAACATTGTAACTCCAGCAAAAATTTAATAAATTAAAGGGGGAGCTCCGCTTTTAGGCTTGCCTAAATATATATTTTTATGTTTTACTGAACAGATCGGTAACCGGTTGTTTCGCCTACGAGTTGTTTCGCTAACGACCAGTTCGCTAACGAGTTAGGTCGATTCGCCTACGTATAAAGTCGTTTCGCTAACGAGCCGTAGGTCGTTTCGCTAACGTATTATGAGGATTCATATTTTACTAGAAATAGCTAACACTAGGTTGCCCCCGAAGTTTCGACGATGTTTATCGGTTTTTCTTTGCTGTTTATCCTTTTCTGCAATTCAGACATTTGATTGGAAAATACCGTTGTTAAATGTGTCTCCATGTTTGTCCGAAAAAGGGCTGGAAGTCAAGTCCCAGTCCTCCGCGTAACATAAACATATGCGAATTACAAAGACTTAAAGTTTATTAAAGTTTTGTAAGCAAAGCGACATCACAGTATGATCATCAGCAATTTAGCGATGTTTTGTAATCAAAGCGTCTTCATAATTGAATAAAAGTTTGGCGAGGTTTTGTAATCGAAGCTAAGCGTCTTCAAAATCGATTGAATGTTTAGCGAGGTTTTGTAATCAAAGCGACTCCATAACTGATTAAAAGTTTGGCGCGGTTTTCGAATATAAATCGATTAAAAGTTTAGCGAGGTTTTGTAAATGATGCATTCTCATTGAAAGGTTTAGTGAGTATTTAATCGAGCGCGCGCAATAAGAGTTGATTGCGTTTATTTTTTTCGATTGACAGACGCTCTTGTGTGTGTTGTTGATATTAGGTTTCGTCGAGGCGAACAAGTTTAATGTTAACATAAAGTAAAGTTTCCAACGCACCATAATTTTATTTTATTTTGTTCAAAAGTAAGTTGTTTACAGTTTGAGTTTCTTAACAATACCAGTTAATCAGTGGCGCGCGCAAGGCAAGTGTGATTTTTTTTCAGCTTTGTTATCGACTAAAATATTTTAACAAGGGAAGTAAGCAACATTAGCATTAACCAATCAAATGACCAGTATTTCGATCCTACTTGAGCAAGTGTCTACCTATAAAAGGCCGAGATTTTTAGCTCGGATGACGTACTTAGTGGTTCAACGGATCAGTTTACACTTAGATTTTGTTGATTCACAGTAAAGTTCACTACTTCAGCTGAGATTGTTGCTGCTTTTTTGTTGATAAATTGAAATCATGTCCGAAAAGAACGATATGTTGCCATCTGCGAACTTGGCAGAGCATGTTTCAAGATTAATTGCTAACTTCGGGCTTTGAAGCGATTCGAGTTTGTCTTTCGGCAAGAGCGTGAGTTCGATTGTCTCATTCTGTTGATGAAGAAGCTTTGTCTCTCTGTTGATGAAAAAGAACTAAAAGAGACGTCAGGGTATTAACTTTATACGTTAGCGAAACGACCTACAGCTCGTTAGCGAAACGACTTTAGACGTAGGCGAAACGACCTAACTCGTTAGCGAACTGGTCGTTAGCGAAACAACTCGTAGGCGAAACAACCGCAATTCGAACAGATATGTTCGTTTAGGGATATGAAATATTATCAAAATTTAGTGTAATCCCTTTTGGGTGATTCTTGATGGGTTAAATATCGAAATGGTATGGGATGAATTACACAAATTACCTTCCTAGTGGAAGCTGACTTTGGTTTTTCAAGTACATCGTAGATAATGGTGAAGCACCAAATCTGAGCTTTCTCGTTCGCGACTGTCGTTTGGCTCTTGATCTCAGTCACTTGCAGCAAAACAGAGACACGAGAAAGGATGCCTCACCTACCTCGCTTTTATACATTTTTTTTTTTCAAAACATGTTTCAAAGTTTCCGCATTTGCTCATTAACGAAGCTATATTATTCATTTGCGCTGAAAACCACTTGTGCCAAACAAAAGACATACTACTCGTAATAAGGTAATTGCACTGTCAGCTGCTAGAGTGTTTCAAAATTCACAAGGAAAACCTAAGGGAAGATTGGTTCTAATGCGAAAATAAACTGGTTTGATCAGAATGACATAAAAATAAGGTTATAAACTTGACTGGAGTGAACCAGTTACCTTTTTTCACCGGAAATGGGCACTTTCCACGTCGCGTCAGTTTTTCCTAACGGCTTAATTGATTTGTCGCGAAGAAAATCTTGTCAATGGCAATTCTCTTAATTTCCCATTCATATATATTAGAAAGCCGACACCGATATAGTTCCCGAAATTTAGCCTCAGATAAAACAAAGGTTGTCGAACTAAATACATAATGCAAGACAACATGTTATTCCAATGACGTTTTCCGTTAGTAAAACAAGTTTTAGTCGACAGCGTGTGCCAAGAATATTTTTTTCAGTTGTTAATTAGGCTTAAAATCAAGTCTGCTTATGGAGATTAGAGCGACTAAGAATGACTGTCGCCGAAAACCGAATCCAAAAGAGTCGCACCTGGTCAATTGGAAAAAGTAAACTCAATGGCCAACCAGATATCGAACTAAAATCCACTCTAATGGATATCGCTTGGTTTGTAATAATTGCGGCTTGCAAGGTAATGAGGCACTATCATCAAAATCAAGTCTGCTTATGGAGATATACATATTAGGAGCACTTACACTCCATTAGAGCGACTAAGAATGACTGTCGCCGAAAACCGAATCCAAAAGAGTCGCACCTGGTCAATTGGAATAAGTAAACTCAATGGCCAACCAGATATCGAACTAAAATCCACTCTAATGGATATCGCTTGGTTTGTGATAATTGCGGCTTGCAAGGTAATGAGGCACTATCATCGATTTCAAACATACCGACAGACCTCTCAAGACTTACGATTTTGCCGTGAGACTCACGGTTTTCAGTGCAATCACACTGTCTCACAATGAGACACGAAATCTCACGGTAAACAGATTCACAAGCCGATACGTTACAATTTTCTTGTATATCTTCATTTTTGGCTGGTGAAGGCGATTGTCCCCATGTCTAGCGCTAATTCTGTGCAAATCCGTATTTCAGTGCTAAACTTGCTAAAGGTATTTCATCAGTCCTTTCGCTAGACACACAACCCATGACCATATTTATTTAGAAGATGTATGCCATGATGCGGTCATATTGTTTATATCCGGTCAATTTCAAGTCGTAAATATTTTATTTACGAAACTGATAATCTTACACAATAAAGGCTACAGAAAAAAAAAAAAAGGTTTTGCCTTGCAGGCAACGATCGCGAGCGTACGTGTTGCGAGAGAGGTGCGCGAGAAACCGCCGCTTGTAATCATCATCTACGGGCCATATATGCGCCTGATACTGGTCTGTGAACAGTGGGGCTTTTTTAGGTCTTTTTATGGTAGAACGTGGATCAAGCTCGGTACATGGACGCAAAGCGCGAAAAGAGAAGGACGAGAACTTACTTTCTCGCTCCGTACCACAGCAAACCGACAGTCAGATCCCCTATGGTGCAAGCATGGTGCGAGTGCGTCGGACCTTAATGCAGTACAGTGTTTCCTCAAAAGGTGCCACAAGCGACTCTATATCTCTGAATTTATAATATAAATGACCTACTTGAGAAAGCGGACCGCACACTATTTGAAAAAAAAAAAATCAGTACAGACGAAAATCACCCACTGTACAATTTACTACCAAAGCGGCACTATTCTACCCACCAATTACGGTCCAGGGGAAATCGATTTGGTTCGAGTTAGCGAGGGTTCGAGTTATCGGGAGTCGACTGTAGTTTTTTTTTTTAATATAATTGTCATAATATTGTAACTAATTTTTAATTTTTATTCTTATTCTTGTATTTAGCTCTTTTTTAATATTTTTACCATTGTAACTTTTGATATGTATTTTATCAACTGAAATAAAGACACATTATTAATTAGAATTTTTAAATCCAAAGGAGAAGGAGAGCGGGCGGCTGTTACTGTTACTGTTTGTATTTATACTTTTAACTTTATTCTTAAAATTATATTCTTTTCCTTGAAACTTTATTTCTGTGTTTTACAGCACAAATAAATGTTGCTGTATACAATTACACGCAACGACGACAACGACATCATCCTTTATAAGTGCTATCCATCGATCTTTTACATTTGAATTGACAGAAAAAATAACAAGTGTACCCACGGTTAACAAAACCGGGGCGAGAAGAGCAAAGACCGGACAGTCTGCGTTCAATCTGGTTTACTCAAAATAGAACACAAAAGAGCAAGTAAAAAAAACCCAACAACTTACAACAGGATAAAGTTATTCCTAAAAGTAAGCTAGGTCAGTTTTCTTTTAGTCATTCGCGATGCGCAGTTCCTGGAGATGTCTTTCTCTTGATTGAGCGTTTCTGTTATATCTTACGGCCGGGAGCTGTTGACCGATACGCCGATTTCGACATCTGAGAATGTTAAGCATTGATCTGCGAATCTCTTTATTCCTGCCATAGTTTAATAATGGATTAAGAAGACCATTGAGTGTGAATAATAACGAGATAAATGGATCAAAGGGAATTATTGGCATTTCCAAAGCGACCAAGATTACAGGGCTCATTGTAGCTGGCAGGAAAGAAAACATGAAACACAACAGGATCACTGAAACAATTCGAGTCAGTTTTTTCTCTCTTACTACCGCAGCATGCATCTTTCCAACCTGTATCCGCATGCGTCTGGAGTGTTGTCTGATGTAGTTGAACAATATCATCAAAATAGATATCACATAAAACAAGAATATGATGATAAAATTTACTGGATTGTTGTTAGAATTTCCTGTTTTGAACTTCGTATACACTATTAGAGTAGCCAGTATGCCTGGTAGCCAGCTTAGGAGCGTTGCCTTGACAACTCGTGCACGTGATCGGCTTGTGTGACTATGGTACCATGCTGGCCTTCTGATTGCTTGCTTACGGTCACTGCTTACCATAGCCAAGCTATGGCTAAGAAACACAGAATACCAATACAATTTTCCTCGCGCCCAATCTCCCGGCACATGTGTGGATGAAGGAGAATAAAACTGTTTTTTATGACAGAAAACAGAGCCAAGACCAAATTAGTGATTGACAAGCTGCACAGCATCAGCAGTGAAGGATGTCTTAGAGATTTAGTCCGTGTTATAGTGATGAAGACAAGCGTGTTACAGATGAACGACATCACAGCCAGCAGTGTGTCGAGTGGTACAACAATGTAGTTACTAATGTCTCGCACCTGGTGCTGGAGGTCTTCAGGAAGGTTGGGCACCAGACATGCTTGATAAGGAAACTGCCTGGAGCTGATAGACTCGTTTGCTTGAGTCATTTTTCTTAAAAAAAAATCCACGTTGATTAACGATTGACACTTGATTGGCTGACAGGCAGAATGATTGATTAGTTGATCCCGAGTTCATTGGTGAGCTGATTGGTTGATTGATTGTTATAATAATATAATACATAATATTTTAAGAGGAGGCTTGCAATCACCTAGGGGTGGTTTTCAGAAGGGTCCTCTGAGAAAATAAATGTTAAACCTTAAAACACATCAAAATCTAAAATACAATAAAAAAAGACAAAACCTATGCGGTAGGCTAACTAAGAATAAAAACGAGAACAAGACTTAAAATACATTTTTTCCGCTTGTTAAATAGGTTACCAGGTAATGAGGCACAATCATTGATTTCAAACATAGCAACAGACTTCTGACTCACGGTTTTCAGTGCAATCTCTCTGTCTCACGATGAGACACAAAATCCCCCGATAAACATATTCACAAGGCAATAAGATGCAATTTCCTTGTATATTTTCTTTTTTGGATTGTGAATGCGATTGTCCCCATGTCTAGCGCGAATTTTGTGCAAATCCAAATCCGTTCGCTAGACATACAACGTACCAATGACCATATTTATGATGTGAAAACATTACGGTTATATTGTTTATATTATTTGAATTTTGAATTCGCGAATTCCGTGTCGCATTTTTTCTTAACAGCTTTTAAATTGATTTGCAGTCATATTACAATAACCAGGAAAGCTGCGAAAAACAAACAATCGAAAATTGTAATTATTCTCTAAAACAGATATCAGAAAGTCGCCGACACTTGCCCTGCTAGAATTACCGTCACATATGGAATAAAGATTGTCGCAATATATTATAAAAAATATAAAAAAGCTACAAGGAAATTATTATTTGGAACAAACCTAAACTAATTTGATCAGATTTCTGTGAAAAAAAATATTAAATCTGTTAAAACTGTTTTTTTTCCAAAGCTGCCTTGTCATCGAAAAAAAACGAAATTCGTGTTGATTTGCAGTTATATTAAAATAAGAAAGAAAGTTGCGAAGAATATTCGTAAAAAAGTAAGTTAATGTTCCCCATTCCTTTATTCAAACACGTTTTGAAAATAACCCATGCCATATATTAGAAATTCAGTGACACGGATAATACATTTTTTTAAACGTTTTTCGTTGGTCAAGTTTTAGTCGACAGCGTGTGCCAAAAAAGCATGTTTTCTATCGCTTGTTTTAAATTGGGTTGCTAATTAGCCAGAAACTTGCATATTCGGGGCACATACGCTGCATTGGAGCGGCTAAGAATGACTGTCGCCGAAAACCGAATCCAAAGCAGTTACACTTGAGACCTTAAACCTGGGCAATTGTCAGAAAGTAAAGAAAGGGCCAATCAGAAATCGAACTAACATCCACGCTAATGAATATCTTTTGGTTATAACAAGTGCTTACTAAGTAAAGAAGCACTTTCATCTATTTTAATTTAATTTTGAAAGACTCAAAAACATACCGAGATCATAAGATCAGAAACACCAAACTAATGGTTTTCTTTTGTATTTTATTCAGCAAATGTCAGGAAACCATAAGAAAGTGAGGATGGTCAAAAATGGCGAGAATAAAAATTGTTTCACTATTGTAATGAGGGTGCAAACCAATCCCAGCACAGAATTAACTTTTGATACAAACTCCTGCTCAGCTAATTGGTATTCATTAACTTTTGATGCAGATCTCTACCGAATCGCATAACAGTACTTTGCATTCAATTTATTGTTTTCATTTCACAAGTAGAATAAAATATTCGCGTCCGATCTGCAAGGCCGTTTACAATGGCTCGCCTATCGACTCGCCATTGTAAACGCCCATACAGATCTCCCGCTCATATTTTATCTACTACATAGAGACAAACTTTATCTCGTGTTGTGAAGTTCCAAAGGAGTGGGATGGGCTGGGGTTGCTGTAGAGGTGGGAACCCAGCAGAATAAAATGTACAATTCTAAGGGGACAGACCATGAACGTAATGGCGCTCCTGAAATTAACTAATTGCCGTAACCGTTCAGGTAGGATGCCTAAAATACGTGCACTTCCACAATTGGTTTCGGCTCAATTAAATCCTATACCAATTGCATAACATTTTAAGAGGAGCCACCCACGATATGAGCACAGTTACAGACAAGACAAAATAATAAGGAAAATAACGTAAATAAATGTAAACCGTTAAATTATGCACTAAGCGCACACGTCAAATAAATTAAGCAATGCGCGCGCATGATATCACAAGCACAAGACTAGCGCGCGCACCTACATAATAGTGAGATGAAACAGTGCGTGAACAGAGAAACTAGTATTATTAACTAGTAATAATCATGGATTAGCGGAGTGCGTTCGAGACAATTTTGTGTGCCTTTTATTCACCCACTTTACACGACTGACCTCCAAAGTCGCGAACACAAGCACATCGAAGCACATGGACAACTGCGTTGTTTATGCGCATCCTTATTGCGCACGTAATTCATGTCGCAATAATTAATTAAGCGCGCTGATGGTCGCCGTTGAGTTCACTTCGCTTGCAGCTTTTAAATAGCCGGTAACCCCCAATTGTATTACATTCCTGACATAGGTAATTCATAATCTCACAGCGGTGAAAGTTTTACAAAAAAGTCAATGTGGGAAGATTTTCGCGCGGACGTACTAAACTTCAAAGCGACTCACGAAATGACTTACTCGATTTCCACTTTTTTCGAGTTCGATGGCTGACTTAAACTCTACTTCCCTTGATGATATGCTTACACGTTCCACGCATTAATTTTTGTTTACACAAAAAATGCAAATTCGATGCCATTTTGATATGCATGAGATTGAGGCCCTATGCATGAGGTCGAGGTCACTTGTAGCAGTCCAAAAAGTCTCAAACGGTTATGGCATCAGGCGATCGATACCCGCGGGACTGAACCATAGAACCCGCGGGACTGACGTCGGGCAAACGACGCGATTAGTATGCGTTCTCCTTCGTCGAACGCAAAAAGATATAAAAACTAGGAGTTGCTGATAGCAAGTAAGGTGCTGCGAAGTGAGTTATAAGAATAATAATTATAATAGTAGGAACGGAACGGAAGGTCATAGGAATGTTTCGGATTTTCACATTTTCAGACGTAAAAGATATGACTTTTCTCACCGGGTGAAATGCTGAAGCAATGTAACATAACATAGAACGTGCAATTCGATCGCAAAGCCATCAGAAACAGCAATTTCGCGAAAAGCTCAAAGCTCGTTCCATTCCTGCGCGCGGACATTATGAAGACGTTTTTCGGGAGCCTTCGCAAATAATCTTCGTAGTTTTTGCTCATATTTAGCGTTTAAGGCTCAGAAAGTATTTTTTCTTTAAATAAACTTAGTAATGAATAATAATGAAAGCGAATTATAAGAAGGTCTCGTAAATTCGTTATTCATCCTAGCTGGCGCATAAGGGATGAAAAGACCGTTTTTCCGCCACTATACTTGGCCATCTTACTCGAGAGACGTTTCTTGGGAAGCATTTACAAAGTACTGAACAGAGGCGCAAGCGGCAGTGCTTTAAAGTTTAATTTCTTGCTCTTTTGTGAAAAGTACATCGCAAACGACAAACGCAGCTTCCACATTTTACATGCCGTTCAAAGCTCGTTCCATTCCAGCGCGGAGTCGTTATAGAAGCGTTTTCGTAGAGCCTTCGCAAATAATCTTCGTAGTGTTTTTGCTGTACATATTTCCCGCTTAAGGCTAAAATTTAATTGGTAATGAATAATTATGAAAACGAATTTATATAAGAAGGCCTCTGAAATTTGTTATTCAACAGAGCTGACGCATAAGGGATGAAAAGATCGTTTTTCCGGCACTTTACTTGACCATCATGCTCAAGAGAGATTTCTTGGGAAGCATTTTCAAAGTACTGAACAGAAGCCCAAGCGGCAACGTTTTAAAATTTTACTTCTTATTCTTTAGCGAAGAGGACATCGCAAACGACAAATGCAGCTTCCACATTTTACATGCCGCTGATCATACGTACTGCATGTACACAAAATCATCGCCAGCGAAAAAGTCGAATCGAGTGTGTCGCCTATATAAAGCGCCCAGGCCCCGCGCGGACAGTCAAAAATAGTTCTGCTGCTACGCTAAGGCTTCGCAGCAACTACCAACAAGCAAAGGATACTTCTATGGTTTTTAACAATGAACTGCCGATCTTAACTCTCTTATCGAAGCGCCATATTTTTCAATTAATGCGCCGTGGCGTTTTAAGAATTTATTAAACGATTTAAGAATTAAAGCAATGCTGATTTGAATCCTTGCCGAAGAAGTCGTGAAGAAAGACATCGGAGTCTCTGAAGTCCACAAAATAATTCCATGCGTATCCTTCTACAGTTTGACTCTAAAGCAAATATTATTTTTTTCAATATATGAATATACAGGTATAAAACCAAGACACTGCGAAAACTCGAGTTTCTTAGATAATAAGGTTAAAACTGAAAATTTGAGGCGACTGGCATCCATCAATTATTAAATCAAACATGTGTTTTGTACTGTTTGTTTAGGGATATCTTGCCCAGGAAGAAATGAAATATTATCAACACTTCGGTGTAATTGCTTTTAACGCGATTCTTGTCGAATAGAATGTTATAAGCAAACAAATTACCTTACTTGTGAAAATGACTTTGGTTCTTCTAGTATATCGTAGATAATGTTGAAGCACCAAATCTGAGCTTTCTAGGTCGCGACTGCCGTTTGCTCTTGATCTCCGTCGCTTGCAGCAAAACAGAGACAAGAGAAAGGATGGTTCGACTATTTGTGTTTATACTGTTGATTTTTCTCAAAGTTTCCGCATTTCCTAATTAACAACGCTATATTATTCATTTGCGCTGAAAACCACTTGTGCCTACCACTCGTAATAAGGTAATTACAATCTGACAGCTGTAGTGTGTTTCAAAATTCACAAGAAAAACCTTTTAGGAAGATTGATTCTGATGCGAAAATACGTAAATTCCTCGTTTCGCGTTTTCCCTAACGACTTAATTGATTTACTGCGAAGAAAATTTTGTCAATGGCAATTCTTTTATTTTCTCAAACATATTTAAAAAGTCACCGATAAAGTTCCCGAAATTTCGCCTCGGATAAAACAAAGGTTGTCGAACTGAATACAAAATATAGGATAAAATATTATTTAAATGACGTTTTCCATTAGTCGACAGCGTGTGCCAAAAATACTTTTTTCCCGCTTGTTAATAGGTTACCAGGTAATGAGGCACCATGATTGTTTTCAAACATACCGCCAGACCTCTGACTCACGGTTTTCAGGTAATCTCACTGTCTCATGATGAGACACAAAATCCCCCCGATAAACATATTGACAAGGCGATTAGATACAATTTTCTTGTATATTTTCTTTTTTTGGATCGTGAAGGCGATTGTCCCCATGTGTTAGCGCCAATTCTGTGCAAATCCACAGAGCTAAACTTTGCAAAGGTATTTCGTCAGTCCGTTCGCTAGACATACAACGTACCCATGACCATAATTATTAATGATGTGATCGATTTGCAGTCATATTACAATAACCAGGAAAGCTGCGAAAAACATTTAAACAATCGAAAATTGTAATTATATGGAATAAATATTGTCGCAATATATTATAAAAATATAAAAAAGTTACAAGGAAATTATTATTTGGAACAAACCTAAACTAATCTGATCAGATTTCTGTTAAAAAAAATTGTAAATCTGTTAAAACTGGTTTTTTCCAAAGCTGCCTTGTCATCGGAATAGAGCGAAATTCGTGTTGATTTGCAGTTATATTAAAATAAGAAAGAAAGTTGCGAAGAATATTCGTAAAAAAGTAAGTTAATGTTCCCCATTCCTTTATTCAAACACGTTTCGAAAATAACCCATGCCATATATTCAGAAATTCAGTGACACGGATAATACATTTTTTTAAACGTTTTTCGTTGGTCAAGTTTTAGTCGACAGCGTGTGCCAAAAAAGCATGTTTTCTATCGCTTGTTTTAAAATTGGGTTGCTAATTACTTACATATTCGGGGCACATACACTCCATTGGAGCGGCTAAGAATGACTGTCGCCGAAAACTGAATCTAAAGTAGTTTCACCTGAAACCTTACACCTGGTCAGTTGTTAGAAAGTAAAGGAAAGGCCAATCAGAAATCGATCTAACATCCGCCCTAATGGACATCTTTTGGTTATAACAAGTGCTTAATAAGGAAAGAGGCACGATCATCGATTTTAAGCCCCATTTACAAGCGCTAAAAAATCGGCACGGCAAGGCAAATTTTTGGCACCGTGACCAATCCATTTCGGCACGGCACTACTTATTTACACGACAAAGGAAGAAGGTTTCCTCCTGCTAGGCACGGTTCCAATTTTTATATCGGCACCCCTGTTTTGCTGTGATTGTTTATTGTGCTTTCAGTGCAAAACGCGAATTTTATTGGCAAGGAACGAGTTGCCGACAATTTGAGATTTTCAACAGTGTTATGGGAACCGAAAAACAAATCGACACTTGAAAGGAGTTGACGAAATCAGAAGAAGAGGATTGAAAATAAATTACGGCTCTTTGCAATGATGGTGGACGTGGCTTTACCACGGCAATGTTTTTTAGAGCGTGGCTTTGGTGCCACAAAAATTATCAACACGGTGCCAAAAAATTTCTCCGTGCCACATATACATAGATCACATATACACAACTGTAAACCCCAATACAAATCTAACAATACAATTAACTTTTGATACAAACTACAGCTCAGCTTATTAGCATTCATTAACTTTTGTTACAGATTTCTACCGAATCGCATAACAATACTTTACATTCAATCTGTTATTAAATAATAATCACCGTTATTTATTAACTATGATGTCGCATTTTATTTCTTTTACGTTCTGAGGTAAACTTATTGGTATCTGTCAATAATATCCGTAGAATAGATTTTTACGTAAATAACTTAGGTCCATAAGAGCACCTTGTGATGGTAGATATGCGGTGTGGAATATATAAGGGAGACTTACATATTTCCATAAAGGTGCTTTATAAATAGATTTAGCCAAGCCTAAAAGCGGAGATCCAAAATTACTGACCAATAGCACTTGAGCCCGCGATCCAATGTAAACCATTATTTGGTCAAAGGTAAACTTCAAAAAACATTCGACCCCGATGAGTTCTATATGTGAGCCCGCGATATGGTCATGTGATACTTGTCAGCGGATACCTTGTTTTGACAGCTGTCAATTGACCATGACATGGATGTCCAGTATCAAAGATGTAAGCTGGCGTTAACCATAACCTTAAGTGACAATAGAAAGCAAGGGACCTCGGACGAAAATGCTGCTAGTGTACGTAGGAGCTGGCGACAGCTCTAATCAGCCAAAAATGAAAATACAGAAACAAGAAGCAAGGCTGACACTACGTAGAAATGAAAAAACCTTAACGGGACAACGACATGATAGAGCCCAAACTGAAAGTCAAGAGTTTGCATTTTTGACTTTCAGTTTGGGCTCTATCATGTCGTTGTCCCGTTAAGGTTTTTTCATTTCTACGTAGTGTCAGCACTGCTTCTTGTTTCCATAACCTTAAACCGATTTCTGGAGAATGGCCGCCATGTTGGGGCGACTTCGTCGTCGTCGTCGTCGCACGCGCCCGCGACCCATGCCGCTAGCCATGATGACCATGAAAAACCAGAAGCATGGGTTCTGTTAAGGTGGCTTAATACAGTTTTGAGAGGGCAAATCAGTCCAACCTTAACTCTCTTGTACAATCTCCAGAAAAATTTTGTCTTTCTCTTATCACTGTTTGTTACATCCTTAAACCATCTAATGCAATATCTGGAAAATAAAAATGCTAATAAACAGCTTAAATGAACGGCCGAGTGCTTATGAGGGGACTGGCACTAGTAGTTTAAACGGCGTTTTTCTCAACATCTACCCGTACGACCCTACCTCAAAATTTCAGAAGTAAGAAATTGGCTTTGATCTATCATTCATGCAAAATAATATAAAAATCTGTAAGACAGATTTTTCGCAAAATAAGAAAATGTGATATTTTAACGATTTTTAAAATAGCTCAAAATCTGTCTTACAGATTTTTTTCAAAACTTTGGCCGTGGACGTGGTTCACCCCTTAAATTTAATTGTGAAAGTTTTATAATAGGTTGTACGGTAGGTTTTCGAGAAAATCTGGATCAAAATCTTGCTTTTACGATCTCCGAAGCGAATCAAATTGCGCGTGTGAGCGCGCGCTAATATGACGCAATGCGTCGCGAGCGATAATGAAAGACAGAATTAGAACTTCTCTGTCGGTTGTTTATCCACATTTTTGTCGTATTGTTTTCCGTCCCAGGTTTCGTGACCTATCTGAAAGTATCTTGAAGTTTTTTTTGTATACAAATAGGGTAAATGGCGGTAAAACAGATAGAACTCTTTTTCGTTGCTGTTTAGAGTTGCTAGCGCCATTTTAGGCCGCGCGAGCAATAATCACGTCAAGCAAAAAATTGTAGCGCGCGCCTTTGAGCCACGTAAAAATTGTATTCAGCCACCTTTATTTTCTATGGCTATGGGGCTCCGCTCTGCGGCCCGCTACTAACATGTTTTCAGACTGTTAACAAACAAGTAAATTGTGCGTTTGAAGGCTTTTGCATTATAAGTAATTTTATAACAATGAACAGCCAAATTCGGTACTGCCCCCCGCTTTGACGTTCTTGGCTGAACTTTTGATTTTTTTATCTCCAAATCAAAATAAAAATTGCGTTTCTCAGGGCGTTTAACTGAAGTGTAGCTGTTCCCGTTTGCAAACTAATATTATATGCAGTAAAGTTAAGAATTTCAAATTACCTCGTTAGTTAATCTTAATAGCGGAGCTCCACAGCGGCCCGAAGGGCCGCAGAGCGGAGGCCCATACCCATAGAAAATCGACAGAAATAGGAAAACCATGAACTTGAGTTTACATGGTTATCATGGCTAGCGGTATGGCTCGCGGGCGCGTCTGTACGTACGTACGTCGCCCACTTCAGAAATAGATAAACGCTAACATCTTTTATACTGGGCATCCAAGTTATGGTCAATTGACAGCTGTCAACACTAGGCGTCCGCTGACCAGTATCACGTGACTATATCGCGGGCTCAGGTGTATGACTCATCGAGGTGACGAGTTTTTATAGATTTGATCGCTGACCGTAAAATGTTTTTCTATTGGATCGCGGGCTCAATACCTAAATTATCGGGGAGCTCCGCTTTTAGGCTTGGCTAAATCTATTTAATAAATATGAAAAATTCTCATAGCTCAGTGGTTAAAGCGTCCAACAGGTATTGTGGAAGGTCATGTGTTCGACTCCTGTTGGGGGAACTCGGAAAATCTTTTTTCTGAGTCTTTTACTTTAGAACGCTTCTTCATTTATTGCATTATTTATCACACAACTTTGAGGGTCAGGCTAAATGGCGTGGGTGGTTGGGTCGTGGGTCGTGGGTCGTGGGTCGTGGGTCGTGGGTCGTGGGTCGTGGGTCGTGGGTCGTGGGTCGTGGGTCGTGCGTCGTGCGTCGTGCGTCGTGCGTCTTGCGTCTTGCGTCTTGCGTCTTGCGTCTTGCGTCTTGCGTCTTGCGTCTTGCGTCTTGCGTCTTGCGTCTTGCGTCTTGCGTCTTGCGTCTTGCGTCTTGCGTCTTGCGTCTTGCGTCTTGCGTCTTGCGTCGCGAGTCACGCGTCGTGGGTTGTAGCAAGTTCGCCGACGATGTAAAGGAGCAATCTGACCAATTTGTTATTGTTGGATACTGTTTTTATAATTAACCAAAACACACCTTTCTTTCAATCCTGGTGCACCGTTTCGCTTTTTTACCCTTCTGTCTGCCGGACAGTTTTACGGAAGTGTACCTAACATTGCAAGTATTTGGCTGACCTTGGTGTGCATGCTGCTTGCCGAGAATTTTCTGATCAGCAACGTTTTGGTAACAAAAATTTATTGAACGATTTAATGTACGTAGCTTTGTGGTTCTTGACTCTGTGTCGAGTAAATTGATCATGTTATTTATTTATATTTTTTCCAATTTTATCAAGGAAGTCACCCTAGCCAATATATTCTATAAGTCAAGGAAATCACGCTAGCTAATATTTTCTATTTTTTAGAAGCATCATCAAAACTTGCACTGTCTAGGACTATAGCGAAATGAACTCTTTATGTTTTTGAAATGACTTAATAATTGTACACCGGTTTTTACATAACAGAGTTTTGTTTTACAAAGCCAAATCGATGTTGCCGTTTCAGAATCGGAACTTGCAGGTGCGCCAGACCAGAAGGATCGCAGGCCTCTTGGGCCGAGATTGGCAGGTCAACGTCGACCGCGGTCAAACGACGAAAATATTCCAAAAACAAGACAAGTACTTCAAAGATAGGGCTTTGATAGTCACAGTTCCAAATTTGATACATTACCGGTATTGTGACAATTGATTAACTTTTTGGGGCTTTATTTAAAAATTCTGCGTGTTTGAAAATGGTGATATGTTGACTTGTCTGCACCATTTTGTCAAAGCACTTTGGTTGAGATGCAAAACATTTGAAAAATAAAAACACTCTAATACCTGAAAAAACGGGAATATTGATATGTTTACACTCGTCAGCTATTTTATTGATACTTGCGCATACTGACACTTCAATATGAGCGAAATTACCCAAAGTAGAAAGAAAAGCTGCCTGAGAAGTTTGACTGTGGTGAAGGTGCGTCGAGATTTGACCTTCCGTTATCATTTGAAGCTTGAGGCTCAGATGCACTATCAAAGGTTGCGTTTAATAAAATAAAAGGGACATCCAAACTTGCACTGCCAAGCACGGTAGCGAAATGAATATTCAATTTTGTTGAACTGACTAAAGTTATATCGCAGACCATTATTTTTTTTTTTTTAATAAAAAGGTTTATATGTTTTGCAAATATCCTGTGAAAGACTTTTTACGCGTAAATATCTCAAGAAACTCAGTGGAAATATTTCGACACTAATTTCCTACTGATTCACGTAGTGATCCCTTGTTAAAATTCCGATTTTACACAGATGAAATGGCAGCATTACTGATTAGAAGTACCTGATCGGCTTATCAGCCAAACTGAATACAGTTTTCCTTGTCGATGCAATCGTTGTAAGGGTGTTCTTGTTTGTTTAAGATTTTTCAGTTTTGCTGCGAACTATCGGTAGTCTCATGCATCGTAACAGCTCCATCCGAGGTATTTGAGGATGTTTTGAGGATGTTAAGCATCACACATTTTAGATAAATTAAAAATCCAGAGATAGCTCAGAGATAGCTGGTAACTAGGCTTATGCATTAGAAATCCACGGGGGGGAAAAAGGCTGTTGTGAAATGGCATGTGAAACAGCAAAAATAATGAATTTGATGTGTCAATTACGCATGACCCACGACCCACGACCCACGACCCACGACCCACGACCCACGACCCACGGCAATTAGATAATCTCAAATTAAGCATACCTTCCAAGCAGAATTAACGTTATTGTTTCGGCTAATCAGGTGAAAAACAACGGCCAACAGGCAACGGGGTGTTGTTTTTAACGTTGGTGACTTGAAAAAAGACATTTTGTTTTTAATTTTCCATCTTTAATCGCCCAACGTTAACTGACTTGGGCTGTTAGTGTACAGGATATTTCTAATTTTATTTCAGTTTTAAAACGCTGCATTATGTTTTCAAGTATAAACTGAAAGAAACGTACGAAAACCAAGACGCTTTTGTTCTGCAGAACGTTTTCAGTATTGTGTTTGCGCCTGAAATTGCAGTTTGTTTTCTCTTATGTAACGAATGCACGCTACATCTTGTTTGGAGTTTCCTCTCCCGCATCATCTCATAATTATTATTCAATTAATATAAAGTTGAATTTCGATTACACCTTTATTTTAAAAATTGTGTTTCTTCTTAAGAACTAAATGTTTGCTGATAAAAGGGCGTTAAATCAAAAGTAAACCTTAGATCATGTTCCGCCCTTTATTGACACCATTTTAGAACAATTGTCATACTGTCATAATTTAGAGTGATTTGTGTTTACGTTAGCTTTAATAACTTACAGATTAAATTATGCAAAGTGTTGAGCCAGAATTCACTAGGGACACCTCTTATTCGCCAAGGGATCTCAGGGGTGGATCCAGGATTTTTCAAAGGGGGAGAGGGTGGCTGTTTTCCAATATTTTTGTTTACTATATTGTTCAAGCCCCAGTTTTTTTATGGGGGGGGGGGGGGGGGGGGTTCAGGCTTTTAGCCAGGTTTTTGAAAGTGGGAGTGCAAATTATTTTGGGTCTGAGGCCAATATTTCATGGAGCCATAGGCTTTATCCTCCTAGGGGGGTCTGGGGGCATGCCCCCCTCAGAAAACTTTGAAAAGTTGAAGCCTCTTAGACGTGATTTCCGCGATTCTGAGCAGCGTTATATAGCTATCAATTAAGTTATTAAACCACTGTTTTTCCTTGATAATTTGACAAAATATTCTTTCCTCAACTTATATACCTTGAGTTATATTTCGGAGAAAAAATCTAATTCTTACAGAGAAATGAACAGTGATTGAAATTTAAAATTTGACAGGCCACGAACTTACAGGAAAGAACAGATATGCGTTGTTTTGCTCACCCACGTGCGTGGAAATTTTGAGCCCTTGGTAAAGTGGCCTGGGGACAACTTTGGCGACTTTGCTTGCTTGTGAAATCGCGTCGATGCGAAAAAACGGTAAGAAAACTCGCTTAAAAAAATGTAAATGGAGAAGAAAATCATTCCAGCAAGGCTAAAACAACTCTTGAAAGCTAAAAGGAATCTATTTTTTTAAAATTATACACACATGTTTTGTTATATTAAAGGGACCGTGTCACAGATTTTAACCAAACTAAGGCAAAGGAAATGACCATCAGATTCGTTTAAATTTATAAAATAACCTCTTAAAATAGTGAAGGAGTATTTAAATAACACACCAAATGCAAAAGAAGGTACGGATGGCCAAAAGTGTCGAAGATTGAAACGGATTGCGATATGGGTTTTTGAAATATGGTCCGGTGGAACAGGTTTCAAAGTTAATCTTATCTGCTTGTAACTTTAAATAATAACGCCCGAGAGACACATTTGGCTGCAATGAAGCTATGGTTTTGTCATTTCGAATCATAAAATTATTTTCTTTGCAAACATTTAGTTTCATAAAGAATATTTGACAAAATTTAATAACATAAAGTAAACTTAGCCGTGACAAAGTCCCTTTAAGCCAGAAGTTCGTAAAACATGCTGTCGAAAATCTCCTATTTTGGAAAAATGGCTGTCCTTAACTTTGAACGGCCGCCAGATTATGAAAGGTGGATGGACATTGTCCTTATTTTCTATTTTAAAAGTTTATTTTCATTTTTCTGGTGGATCAAGGGGGGTGGCTAGCCACCCAATCCACCCCCCTGGATCCGCCCCTGGATCTTGTTGCTTGAATAGATTGTGAAACAATCTTTAGTTCGAGTGTTTCCCCACAATCTTGATGCTAACGTTTGATTTTATTCTGTAAAAAAAGCTTTTTTGCTTTTAAGTTCCTCACGTTGTTTTGCTCAGAGCAGATTCCATGTTGACGATAGTCGAATTAAAAAAGCAAACATTTTTGTCACTTGACTTGGCCGAAAGAAAATCTACAAATATTTCGTGTGCGTAGGCGTACTTCCGTTTTATGCGTACGGCGCATAACCTAACGTAAGCACAAATCATTTTAAATTATGACAGTCTGACAGTTGTTCTAAAATGGTGTCAATAAAAATGGCGCGAGCATGATCTTAGGTTGACTGTTGATATTTGGCCTGGATTAAACGCCCTTTTATCAGCAAACACTTAGTACTCAAGAAGAAAACACCAGGAAATATGAACTGTAACGCGAGCGTGGGACAAAGAAAAACTCTGAGTCCCTGACGGAAATGAAATCCACGGTGCATGGCCTTCCAGATACCGGTTGGGCGCTGTAACCAACTGAGCAACGAGAGACTCGTGGTGAGCTGGGTCATTTACAAGGTTAAGATGTGACACGCGTCTTGCAACTGCAAGCTCAGCAATGTCAAAAGCATGGCCTCCCATATGTGTTATATGGGAGGCCATGGGTTCGATTTCCGTCAGGGACTCAGCATTTTTCCTTTGCTCCACGCTCGCGTTACATTTCATATTTTTCTCATTTATTCACCAAGCTGAATATCTACCATCTCTCACTTATTTCAAGAAAACACCACTTTAAGATAAAGGTGAAAACGGGCAATCGAAATTCAATTTTTATTAAAGAAGAGAAGGGGCTAAATGAGAACTATCAGATGATACTAGGGGGTAAACTCCAAACACAATTTAGCGTTCATTCGTTACCATTTTTAAGCGATGACGTCAGAAATCGCTTATTGTCATCGCACGACGGGTTCTTTTATTCTGTTGTTTATTCAAGTTTAACTTAACAAGAAATCGCCGCGTAGAACACAAAAGCAAAATACTCCCGTGCAGTTAGAATGGAACACTACAATGTATAAACGAAAGAGACTAATTATATATGATGGGATCTATTAGATTTAGTAGACAGAAATTTCTAATTCTTATAATAATAAGGGCCACTGTGAGCAACAGACCGTTTGACCTTACTCGCAGCTTAAAAGCTTGCTCGCCCGTATCATATGTCGTTTATCAGATGTCACACCACAGTACAGGTGTATAATCCTTTGTTGAGACAACATAGGGAAATTAATAAAAATGTAAACAAAAATGTTACTGCTACTCAATTGACCGAATCTACGAAGAAAATGTATTATTTGCATCCTTGGTCTGTGAATTCATAACATTGCTTCTTATGTTTAAAAAAATGTAAGCTGCAGTTGGATAGTCTTTTTCATGCACAAGGTGTCAGCTACTTTTATTTACGTAAATGACAAATTTCCTCAAAATTATGTAAGACCCCTTGTGAAACGTCATCGCTTTCTTATGCATTGCGTGCCATTTATTAAGATAAATGTGAAAACGGGCAAATCGAAATTCAATTTTTGTTAAAGAAGAGAAGGGGCTTTATGAAAACTGTTAGATGATACTAGGGAGGAAACTCCAAACGCAATTTAGCGTGCATTGCATTCGTTACACATAGATGCCAGCCTAGATAAAGGCTGTTTTCGTTTTACTCCAGAAATAAAGTTCGTACACAAACTTATAAACATATCTCAGAGAAAACAAACGAAATGCTAATAACTTTCTGGGGAACAACAGTGTCTTGAACGTTTTTTCATATTATACTTGAAGGAATAATACAGCGTTTTAAAACTCAAATGAAATAAAAAAATATCCTAGACACTAACAGCCCAAATCAGTTAATTTGGGCGATTTATATCGGAAAAACAGAAAAAAATGTCAAGTGTTATTGAGCCATTGTTACGCCGCAAAATGTAATAATCGCCGTACAATGTAATACTAACGAAAAATGTAATAACACTCGCCGCAAAATGTAATAATACCGCAAAATTTAATAACATTGACGCAAAATGTAATAAAGTTGTTAACGCAATATGTAATAACTTTTTAACGCAAATTGTAACAAATTTTCTAGCGCATAATGTAATAACGCAAAATGTAATAACTCTAAAATTTATATATATTTAAAAATCGTGTAGCCAAGCTCAGTGACATTAACTTTTTGTTGGTTTTATGCAAATTCAACATTATAAACGTACCATTCCTTTGCTTTAAGAAAAGCTCCGGTTTAACTCAACTTGCATACTCGGGATATTCCTCGACAAAACAGACCACAAATCGAGTGTTTGTTGCTTAAAATAAAAAAAAGATTTTGACCATCAATTCAAAATGGGATTTAGACTGCCTACTGGCAGGGTCTGAAATATTGTGTGGAGACTGACTGTTTTGTTTTTAAAATGGATTTAAGAGATAACGTCGGAAAAAAGGAAGTTTTTGGTGGTTGTAAAAAAATTTAAAATGATAATATTATGAAATCAGTGTGTGTTTTATATTTCCCAAGCTTACTGGCAAAGGCAGAGGACAAAATATTCTTGATGTCAGGGATCTTATTAACCATTCACTCTAACGTTCTTGTTTACCTTCTTCGATGAGAAAGTGTTAATTGCATAGGATTGTTGGTGACAAAAACTGACGAACGATTGACAACGAAGACGACTATTTGCTTGTATCTGTTTTGCTATTATGACAGATTTGTGGGGTGTATTTCTTAAAACCGCCCCTTTCTGTTTTCACTTGTCTCGGATGCAAAGAGGCCAGTTTAACCAGCTCTAATGAAACACGTTTGGTTAGCTACATTTTAATGTATAAAACAGTTTCAACTTTTTGACAGTTAAGAGTCAAGGGTCCATTTCCTCCCGAGTCCGATCTAAAAGGACAGCGGGGTTGACGGGGGTAAAATAATTCTTATCTTCTAACGAAACTGCCTGGAGGAAATAGGTCTGGAAGGGGCAATTCCTATAAAATTATGGAATATATGAGGTAAATCATTGGGTACAATTCGCCTAATTCAGGAATCAAACATGCTATTTTAGAGTTATTACATTTTGCGTTATTACATTATGCGTTAGAAAGTTTATTACATTTTACGTTAAAAAGTTATTACATTTTGCGTTAAAGACTTTATTACATTTGGCCGCGATTGTTATTACATTTTGCGTTAATATTACATTTTGGAGCGATTATTACATTTTGCAGCGTAACAGCCATCAACGTTCAAAACAACAACCCGCAGCCTGTTGGACGTTATTTTTCACCTAATAAGCTCAAACAATAACGTTAATTCTGCTTGGAAGGTAGGCTTAATTCTTAAAGGAACTCAGCCAACGAGGACAAAAAGATGCATAATATGCTTTCCAACGAACTGAGGTCACAAAATACAAATCCTTTCTAGGCCTAAAGCAAAGTGATATATGTCTTTCAGCAAATTTGTCCTGAAGTTCCAAAACTGATCAGAGAGACGAGAAAGAAATGAAAGGATAAAAAGATTTGTTCGACTCTTGTGATTTCATTTAAAATTGAAATTTTTTCCTGTAGGGTTTTCTAAAATAGCAAGTTGCGCCAACTTTTGAATAATGCATGTCTAACAAGGACAATACTACACTCTTTTTATTAAAAAATCAGTATTGTGTTATGAATTGCTGTTATTTAACTAGCCGAGAATCCATCAAAGTGCAGCAAACAAAGTGTTCTTCGATGTAAGTGAGTGAGTGAGTGGTTCCACAGGATTTCGACGTGTCTAAAATTTTGCCAAACGGTTGCCATGATTATTTCGTTATTCGTGTCCATTATTTGCGGAGCTTGGGTTCAACGTGTTGCAGCTGCAAATCAAGGTGAGCGAGCTACCATTAAAGTATAAAGTTTGTTTGAAAAATATTTGGCCTGGATTAGAGAGCATTCAGTACTAAAAGGATCCTTGTCAGCCTCCGCCATTTTCTCTGCCTTCTAAATTCGGACATTTCGCATGTTGAAAAGAAATCCTCGTCCATCCTTGTGCGTTTGATACGGGGAAATAAACTCCAAAGAATATTTAGCGTGCATTCGTTACGTATACATGTCAGCTTAGAAAAAAGCTGTTTTTTTTTTCTCTAGAAACACAGTTCGTACAATGAAACCTACCAAAAGATATCAAACAGAAAACAAACCGCAGTTAAGGAGAGGCACACTGTACTGGAATCTTTCATTTTGTGTGAAATATGTAAGCTTTGTGGAGAAGAAAATGTCTTCTTTTTAGTATTTGTTTTTTAGATTGTACTTAAAAGCACTTGCCAAGCCAACAAATGTCAATTAGGAAATAATGCAGCGTTATAAAACAGAAATAAAATTTAAAATATTGTAGACACCCACAGCTCAAGTAAGCTAATCTGGACGATTTTCGTTGGAAAAAATTGAAAAATGCATTTTTTGAAAGTGTTATTGAGCCATTAACGTTCAAAAACACACATCCCGCTGACAGTTGGCCGTTGTTTTTCACCTGATAAGCCGAAACAATAACGTAAACTCTGCTTGCAATGTATGTTAATTCTTTTAAAAACCAACTCAGCTAACGAAGTCAAAAAGATTCATAAAATGGTTTCCAGCGGAGGTCATTGTTTTCTTTACTTGCTTGCTTTTAGAAATACATTGAGTAATAAGAGAAGTTTCAAACACAGAAATCTCTTCGTCACCTAACGTAAAGTGATATGTGTCCCGAAATTCCGAAACTGATCAGAAAACGAGAACGAAATGCAAGGATAAAACAAATTCTGTGTGACTCTTGACATTATATTTTTAGTAAAAGGGACTGCGTCACGTATTTTAGCCAAATTTAGGCATGGGGAATGACCATCAAATTCGGTGAAATATAAAAATAGCCGCTTAAAACAGTGAAAGAATATTTAATAACACAGCAAATACAAAAGAAGGTAAGGATGGCCAAAAGTGAAGAAGATTGAAACGGATTGCGATAAATTTCGTTGAAATACTGTTGGGCTTAGCAGTTTCAAAGTAAATCTCGTTTGCTTGTAGCTTTGAATTATAACGCCCGGGAGACCCATTTGGTTGCAATGAAGCTATGGTTTTCGCTTAGATCGATCGAGTAATTTCTTTGCAAACATTAAGTTTCATAGCGCGTATTTGGCAAAACTAATTTTAAATAACCTTAACTCAGCCGTGACACAGTTCCTTTAAAATTTCTTCGCGTAGGGTTTTTCTGAAATGACGAGTTTCCCCTACGTGTAAGAGTAGTGATTAAAAATAATAAAAGGAAATGAAACGGTGATCGAAAGAAACTTCAAACACGATTCAGTGTGCATTCGTTACATATACATGTGAGCCTAAGTAAAACTTTTTTTTCTTACTTAAGGCGTTCACCAAATATCTAAGGGAAAACAAATTGCAATTTGGGCACGCACACTTTACTGAAATCTTTCACTTTGCGTCAAATGTAAACAGTCTAGAGAACAAAAATGTTCGGTTTTCGAACGTTATTTTTTTTATTATACTTGAAAAAACTTTGCAATGGCAACAAAAAATCAATTAGGAAATAAGGAGCATTTATAAACTATTATAAAATTAGAAGTATCCTAGACCTTGAAAGCTATGTCAGTTAATTTGGACGACTTATATTGGAAAAATTGAAAAATATCTTTTTTCAAAGTGTCACTGAGTCATTACGTTGAAAACACGCAATCTTCTGTCAGTTGGTCGTTGTTTTTCACCTGAATAGCCGAAACAATAACGTTAATTGTGCTTGGAAGGTTTGCTCAGTTCTGAAAAAACCCCGCTAATGAAGACAAAAACAAACACAATATTTTTTCCAGTGGAGGTCACTGTTTTCCAAATCGGCAAGTGAATTTTAGGAAAACGTCGCGTAATAGGAGGAGAAAATTCAAAAACACAAATCACGAAGACAATGCAAAGAAACAAAAATGTCTGTATGACGCTTGATTGTTTTATTCATAATAAAAATTTCCTCCAGTAGGGTTTTTCTTAAACGAAGAGTTGCATACTGTTACATATTGTTACTTACAGTTAACGTTTTAAATAATTAACAACTGGCAGCATGACAATACCCACCCTTTTAAGAATCAGTATTGTGTATTGCTGTCCTTTAACAAGTCCTGAGCCAAATTAAGTGGAGCAAAAAAGTATCCTTCGAATTCGCTGTGAGAAAAAGAGTGGTTCCACAGGATTAAGACGTGTCTAATTTTGCCCGACGGCTGACATGCTGATTTCGTTATTCGTGTCCATTATTTGGGGAGCCTGGTTTCAAGGTGTAGCAGTTGTAAATCAAGGTGAGAGAGCTACCATTAAAGTACAAAGTTTGTTTGAAAAATATCTCGAGCTTAGGTTAATCTGTAATTCAGCTAAACTGTCAATCGTAAAAATAGAGTTCTTCTATGAGAAGAAAACAGATAAAGGTAACATTTCAATTTGCGTGTAGCTAAAGGTGTAAACGGACAATCAAAATTCAGCTTTCATAAACTGCGAAGAGAAATAATATAATAATAATTAAAAAAGAATGATACTAGAGAAAAAACTCCAAAGATTGTTAGCGTGCATTATATATGTCCACCTAGAAAAAAACCTTTTTTTCTAGAAAAATACAGCCTCGATGTACAGAAACTAAAAGGCCGAACACACGGCAGCACGATATAATTTTCAAGGGAGATCGTTGTTTTTCAAATCTGCAGGTGAATTTTGAGGAAACATTGCGCAATAGGAAGATATTTGTAAAAACACAAATCCTTCCATAACCAACGTAAAGTGATATATATTTTTAGCAAGTGTTCCTTGAAATTCCGAAACTGATCATGTTTCTTTTTGGGAAATCAGTGTACCGTTAAAGTTCTTGAAGGAGCAATGTCACAATATGTTAAGTCATTTTTGTGATTTCTTCCGAATTGAAGTAAACCTCAAAACAATAGTTATCTAACATAGAAAAGCAACAAAGGAGTAATAAAAATGCAAAAATAACCAAGAATGGTTTCAACTGGCGAATAATTTATTGAGACGATTAACGAACAAGAAACTTAAAAAAAAAAACTTGCGAATTTTTTCAAGATGCGTTGACCGTGACGTAGCTCCTTTAAATTTAGTATGTCTTGTCTTATTGTTATGCTGCTTTGTTATAAAGGGTTCGACTATTTGCTACAAAAAACAACTACTACAATGTTTAGTAAAAGCTGCACAGCAAACCAACATATTTTACATTCATCAAGGTGATCCACAGTCTTCTGACTGTATAAAGTAAAACATAAAGTAGACGAGACCGAGCAACGTTATCATTGTAAACACAAGTTTTGGTTTATTACAAGATGAGACAAGATTGTAATTAATACAATATTTCGGTTCTATTTCAGTCATAGTCATGTAATACTGAATTTCACAAGCAGCCAGCTTATATTTCAAAGTGATTGTTATTATTATTAGAAACGCTGATGGCATTACGTAACAAAAGAAAGAAAGTTACGTAATCAAAGAAAAAATATTTAGTGGTTTTAATACCTTCATTGATGCTTGGGTGAAAGTTCTTAATATAGGAAGCCTCAAGGAACGCTAATTGGAACCAACAATTACAATTTGTATTCCCTAAGGCTTTTTTTAAAGAATGGCTTACCGTTGAATCCCCGAATCCTCCCTTCTGTCCACCGTGCAAAATAATTATAATTATTTTGTAACCTCCCTTTCATTGACAAAGACGCTGAATATTTATGATGTCATTTCTGAGTGTTATTATTTCATTTCCAGGCACTTGCGGGCGACACGTTAAAGTGCCTATGAAGTAAAAAATATTTTTGCGTTTTTTTGTAGCTTGTTATATGTACTTTTCGAAATGCCCGAAAGCGAATAGTGTTAAAGAGAGAAAAATCCGAGTTTTTGCCGCCTAAAGTTCGAATTTGACGTCTGAAAAGTGGGGCCATTTCGCGCGCGGCCAAAACGATCATATTACAAGGTCGTGACGTAGGAAATTGTTCAGACGACTCGAGCGTAATGGCGGATAAGAGAAGGGAGAGTGCAAGAGGTAACAAATGCGTGGTCGGTGGCCTCAATAAAATCAATTGCCGGGACAAAATAAGTACAGCGAGAGTATCGATGCATTATCTACACAAAAACTAAACTTTGCGGCAGAACTGGAGTCGGTTTTTGCGAATTCACGGCGACGATGTCCCACAAATCAGCCTCCAGCACATTTTGACGAAAGCTGCAACGATGGTCTTCGATAAAGCGTTGGCGGCATTTTATTCAGACAGTGGAAACCATGTCCAGCTAGAGGTATCTAATCCAAGGGGCTATTGCCACAAGAAACACTGCTCGTCAAACTTTCCTCTTGTCTCTCGCGATCGGAGAGCACATTAAATTTTGTGTTTATGCACTTAGCTTTATTAAATATACTGTATTTGTAGATCTGTTTCGATTTCTCAAAGCACACCACGACTCGCGCGAGAATATATGAAGTAAATGAATCATACAATAAATGTAACGGTAAATAAAGGCGCCCCAAGTTATTTAGTCAAGTAATGTTTGGTTTTATAGGCTGTGTTATGATTAATGAAGCTATCTGGTAAATCGAAGTTATTGCTTCCTTTCTGGGCGCCATTTGATTTTCGGTTTATAGTGCAAACTACAGCACCTAAATATATATTTTTGACACCCACGAATGCCACGTAGGAGAATTATTATATAATAGAAACTGAATATATCTGAAATATTTACAATATGCATGCTGTTAAAGAAAGCAGTCTATACTAACACATGTAAATGTAAATATAAAGTAGGCCCTGGCCCTGGTCAAAGATTGTATACCTGTCTTATTGAATGAAAGCTTTGTTACTCTCATTTGATTAATACACAAGTTCCATCAGTTTACAACACACATATAGTGAGACTGAAGTATAGCAACTTAGTGTTGATGGAATGCTAGCCCATAGCAGATAACCCCCAGCATATCAGGATTTCCCTGATAATTTTTAAAGTAACCATTCATACTCCTCGGTTTTGTGTGGCACTCACTGAGATTGTAGTGTCTCACCCAACAGCACAAGGCAATGACTCAGGGCTCAGGGCTCAAACTCAGACCACTTGATCCGGTGTTCCAAATGCTAACTGTTAGGCCACGGTGTCTCCCTGGAATGTGCTGATGTGTCAAATGTTGCTATTATACATTTTTTAAGTTTCCCAAATCCAAGTTTCTGGCTCTCTCAAAACAGTATTATTGTTTCCATTCTATTAGAAGTCACCCAAACCCCAGTCTCTCAGTTGAACAAAGTGAGTTTTGATCATTACCTGTATTTTTAATCAAACCCTTTGTACCTGTCAACTTGATGTTTTAGTTTTAAAAACAAAGAAAATCATTCTGTACTTTTTTTCATGGACTGGTACTTTCAAGTGTACATGAACAATAAACTAAAAAATTACATCATAGTAGGATAACAATGCAAATGTTTATTGTGGCAGTGCAGTGTCAGGGGGGTGTTCACACGATCCCTGGTGTGAGATGAAAAATTAATACTGTCTGTACATAAGCCATCTTTTTGGGTGTGCTGAGTTTTATATTGCTTTTTAATAAAAAAATATATATATGAAGCAAACAGTCATCAGCCAAGTCATATTCCATGTTTACATCACACCGGAATAAATTTTTATAATGGGATGAAAATCTTGCAGCGGTACAGTAACCAGGGTAACCTTGCACTGGTATGACGTGCTCTGGTATGACATTTTATTGTGGTGTTTAATCATATAATCACCCTCTTAGTACAATGTGCCAAATATCATTCCGAATGCAAGATTTCAAGTGCCATAATGTAGGGTGGGTAGAATAACAAGCATCTGTGATAATAAAATATTTTTATAACCTTTTCTTTTTTTTTTCTGGGAATTAATTAATTTCATAACCCCAAAGGCAGGAATTTATACCAAATGTTATGATCTGACATGTAAACATTAGCTGGTAATGGGCCTTAATTATCCCAGCCCATGTATCCACAAATCTAATAGATAAGCCATCCATATGAGTCTGCCATTGGGATTCTAAAGAACAAAGTCAAAGTATAAAATTAACAGGGATCGTTTCAAGTTCAAAAGTCCTCAAAATTTCAGTGACTTGTAAATGTGCACTCTACCAGGCAGAAATATATAAATATATATACATGTATCAGATTATTAAATACACACCAGGTTTATTACCATACTGCAGCTTAAAAGTTCAACAAAAAAGTGACAGTTTTATCGGGAACCCATCATAAACTGGAGGAACTGAAGAAGAAATTTTCAACCCTTTTAAAAATCTGATCGCACGGGATAGCATAATTTATGTACACACAGTCAATAAGTAAATTTGTATTTATTGCATTGGAATTTTTTTAAAAATCATCAAACCATACAGCCACCCAAAGCAAATTTATTATTTGCTTTTTTACATTTGAAGAGTTACATGGATTAATTGTATTGGGTATTCTCCGTTCATATTAAACGTGTTCTGTCGGATCGCCAGATTGAACAAACCTTCCATGACTGAGACTCGTGCAATAAAACAAGAATAAATACGACAGTAAGGAAGGAAGACGCTGATAGACCGTCATAAAATACTTACTGGTTTCAGGTTAATCGTCTCGGCGACTTAAGCATTTTAGATAGCTTTTCTTCTCAGACCAGTTGCACGTAATAAACATTGCGAGAAAAGACCCGTCTACTGCCGCGCAATCTCTTCGTCGCTTGATCGAGTGAACCTTCAGTTCCAACAACTTCTGTTTTACCGGAATCGATCCTCTCCGATTCTTGCTATCGAAATTTCATTCGAAGAAACAATAAATTATCGCTGCCTTATATTTAAATCGAGATAAAAACTATAATTTGGAGTAAAACTCGAGCGGGAACGCGCACAGCAATAGAAGCGATAAGAAGCAATATGGGGTAAACAAATCAGTGGAACAATTTCCTACGTCACAGATCGCTAACTCGTTCCCAGTCTCCGGCCTCACTAATTTGTCGAGCCAGGGCCACTTTAAGCGACAAAAAATCCGATTTCTTTCTCTCTGACATTAATATTTTTTTGGCTTTTCGAAAAGTAGACATAATAAGCTACAAAAAAACGTAAAAATATTTTTTACTTCATAGGCACTTTAAATTTACTACTGAAAAAGATGGCTATGCTCTTCAGGGTCACGTGATTAAAAATCTTACTCTACAACTGAGTACACGTGATCCTTGCAGAGGTCAATGTGTTATGGAGAGTCGCTGTCAATCAATCAACATCGGTCCACCAATAAACGACAAAGTAGTATGCGAACTGAGTGACTCGGATCACTCTTTACACCCTGAAGATCTTAAACCACGAGCAGGCTTTACCTACACCGGCACTGAGGTGAATTTTTTCCTAAGCTATATATATAATATGTGCAAATTTTTTAAGCAGTTTTAAAGAAAGTCTTAAAGCCCGGCCAAACGCACCAAACTTTTAACGCAACACAGTGCAACATTGTTGGATCGTGTTACGAGATTTCTGGAAGTAGCTGGCCAAAAGCACGCATTTCAATTCAACATAGTGCAACATCGTTGTACATTACATGTTGCATACATTTGGCCACCCTGCATGTGGCAACATGTCAGATCGAGCTTAAAAAATTTCAATCGAACAAGTGTGCATGATCTGGTGCAAACAATGTGACAAAAACGTCAAACGAATACAACGTCATGTGATATCCAAAAATGTTGCTCTTAATCAACACCATCCAACATTTTGTAACACCTTGCAAAAGGGTGAGCAAACGTGTGCAAAAAGAATGTTGCAATAATTATGTTGCATTTAAATGTTGCGTGCGTTAAGTCGGGCCTTTATTATATGGGACGTGGCTGGTGCGTACATTCAACCATGTGTTACGATACCTTGCACTCGGCGCTAGATCAACAGCAAATCTCATTTCCTCTCCTGAAAGGATGAAAAGTAACACTGAACATAGGAAACAATTCATTAGTGGGACAAAAAATCTGAAGAGAAGTAAACCGTGCGCATTCTTTATGGCTAAGCGTTGCAAAGGACCACAAAACGGATTGCGGGGAGGGGATTTTTTGTTCTCAACAGAACGCATGCTCCAGTAATCCTTGCTTTCATGATGGAACCTGCCTGAATGGATTTACAGACAAGGGATACCAATGCGCGTGTTCAGCTTCGTATACGGGAAAACACTGCGAAACAGGTAAAACAGGCAGTAATCTACAGGGCGGATAAATTGGGTAGGCATGCATTATTCGTTTGAGAATGCTCGTAAGAGTTTTTTTTCTCATTTAACACTGAAATAGTAAATGGATGCTGTACTGATCATGAAATTTGTTAAAATGTGATTTGGCTACGGACGAATAGGACAGTAGTGGCCTTAAAGTTGAAAACGTCGGCCCGACGTTTTCAAGTTAACACTGTTGCTTGGTACAAAATCACTTAAAAGCCATTGATTACATTATTTCACAACTTGAAGAATGAATTTATGCCTTTCTTTTGTTGTTCAAAGGTGATGTTTTTAACAACTGATTGAGTCCTCCTAATTCTACCATAGAATAAACAAAACTTTAGAAGACTTGCCGTGATACTGCCCCTTTAATTTGAATTTATTTTATTCGGATCAACACCACCACTTTATTTCTCTATTGACAATGTAATGAACTTTTTATCATCTTTCTTTGTCAGTTCGATTTCAGACTTGCAAGGAACTGTATGAGAACAACGTGTAAGTAGCAAATTTAACATATAGTAATGTGAGAAGAGGAAACATATTACTTTAAGTTCAACGTATTAAACACAGCACTTGTCAAAATACCCAAAATTCTTTTTAGTTTATAGGTTACCAATCTTCTCTGTTGTTCTCTGTTGATTTGTCAATTCCCTTTTTTCATTGCAAAATAGTTAAAAAACATAGACAAGATGCGTTGTGATTGTTGTGTCTTACCGCGGATAAATCACTCAACTCCGTTGATAAAAGGCCGACCGAAGTTTATTCTACACTTACTAAACTAAGTTACACAAATTCTCAATCCAAACATGCATAGCTTAACTATATAAAGTTCTGCTTTGGGACTAGCGTTACGTAACTATCTTACGTAACCGTTTCGCCTAATTAATTAACACTATTATATAACGTCTTTCATTAAAACCATAACATCTCCTCCCGTTGAAAACACAAATTACATTAACAGAAGAAATAATCGAAAACTAAATGAAAACTTGAAGATGTGCACGTGCTCGAGTGTTCAAAACAAAAATTAAATTCACTTAAATACATCAAAGATCAGTGTTCAGCGTTCTCCGATTAATAACTGAAAGTTCAATGTTCTTTTACATTTCTTCAATTAAACGCTTAGGTTTCGATCTCACTCTAGTTGAACGACGTTTAACAACTTCTGGAAAGGTTGAACCAGAATTGTCTGTGTCACCTAGTTCTTCTTGTGGAGCAATCTGAACTGGCGATGAAACTTCAACTAAGGGTGTGGTAGTCGTTTCATTAGGTGCAGACTGTTGTGGGAGATCTTGTGTTGAAACAGACACACTTGCATCTTGTGCTTCAGGCAAAACGATCTCTGGTAATTCGTAGCTTTTGGTTTCAACATCAGCTACCTTTGAACCAGCTAGTTCCCTCAACTGATCCACATGTCTTTTCCAGAGCCTCTCTCCAACTTGCACACGATAAGTGACCGGACCCAATCGATCCTGAACCACTCCTTTAGTCCAAGCTGCTACACGATTTCGGTAGTCCTTGACCATCACAGGTTCACCAACCTCAAAAGCACGTTGGACCAAGGGACTGAGCTTTCTAGACTTCTGTTCCATCCGTGAAGACAAGTCGGGGCGCAGTAACTCTAGCCTTGTTCGAAGTCTACGACCCATTAAAATCTCTAAAGGTGGACATCCAGTGCTGGTTTGGGGTAACTCAACAGAAATCGGGCAAGTTTCTCTGTTAGCGTACCCGGTTCATTCTTCATGACTTTCATGGCCTCTTTAAATGTTCGAACAGCACGTTCAGCTTCACCGTTCGAAGAAGGATGGTAGGGTGAAGACAAACACAGGCGAACACCATTAGCAGTTAAGAAATCTTTTATTTCCCCGGCGATGAATTGCGGAACATTGTCTGCGACTATCTCTTCTGGCAAACCATGTGTTGCAAACAAGCCACGTAGAGCTTTAATTGTGGCACTGGCACTGGTGGACGACATTGGAACAACTTCTAATCACATAGACTTGGCATCAACAACAACAAGGAACATTCCTCCATTGAAGGGACCAGCAAAATCCACATGTAAACGCTGCCAGGGGCGAGTTGGCCAGATCCAAAGGTTGCTAACTTTTAAGGGCGTTCTGCAACGGTTGGCTTGACAATCAGCACAATCTCTCACGGTCTGTTCGATGTCACTGTCCAGGTTTGGTCACCAAACATGCAGTCGAGCCAAAGACTTCATCCGCACCATTCCTGGGTGGTTTAGATGTAATTCGGTTAGCACTTCTTTTCGATATCTGGTGGGTATCACTACTCTTGTACCACGCAATAAACAACCATCCTCAACTGTAAACTCTTCACGTTTGGCGCGATAGAATCTGTCTGAACTCCTCCGGTGTGTTCTCTTCTGCTGGCCAGCCATGCAGGACATTAATGCAAGACACGTGAAAGGAAAGGATCTCCTCTTGTGGCCTCTCTTATTCTGGTTGCCGTAATGGGTGCACGTTCAATTTGGACTCTGTTGACTTGATCACCTTCTGTCGACCAGTCATCAGCTTCTTCTGTAGTTTTCCTAGGCCGGCGGGACAATGCGTCTGCATTTCCATGGTTCTTGGATGCTCGGTACTCAATATCGTACGTATAAGCCGCCAGTTGAATGGCCCATCACTGTAGTCGAGACGCAGCGAATACTGGAATTCCACGTTTTGGACCAAGTAGATAGGTTAGAGGCTTGTGGTCAGTCAGCAAGGTAAACCGTCTACCAAGCAGGTACTGGTGAAATTTCTTTATACCAAAGATGATGGCTAACGCTTCTTTTTCAATCGAGCCAGAAATTCTCGAATAGATTCCGACTGCTGCTGTTCCGCCTTATGAAACTTGAAACGCTCGGCTATGACTATCGGCTTCGGATCCAGGTGCTTAGCCAAATTATCAACAATTTCCGCGAAAGACAACTCCTTCGGTCTCCTCGGCGATACAATGCTTCTAAGTAGCCCATACATCTTATTTCCCATTAAGGTAAGTATTGTCGGTACTTTTTTCCCTTCCAGCACATTGTTCACCTCGAAGAACATTTCTACGCGTTCGACATAATGCTTCCAGTCCGTGCCCGGTACAAACTCCTAGATTTGGCCGATAAACGAAGAATTCACTATTACCGTTTGCTGCGTTGTCGATTCCGGCGAAGTCATCCTCGTCGCCAGTTGTTGTGTCTTACCGCGGATAAATCACTCAACTCCGTTGATAAAAGGCCGACCGAAGTTTATTCTACACTTACTAAACTAAGTTACACAAATTATCAATCCAAACACGCATAGCTTGACTATATAAAGTTCCGCTTTGGGACTAGCGTTACGTAACTATCTTACGTAACCGTTTCGCCTAATTAATTAACACTATTATATAACGTCTTTCATTAACACCATAACAGTGATAAACAAATGAATAAATCAAAATTAAGCGATAAAATCACAAGTGCTTTAAAAAAATTCTATTAAGACCTTTCGAGATAGTGGGAAGGGGTGGAAGGCGGAGCTTATTAGAGAGTAGGGGCTATTTTGACGAAATATATTAGTTAATGTGCACTGCACACATTAACTAAAAGAAGTAAACTGATATTCTATTAGTTTCACATAAAGCAAGTACCAAAGGTAACCGGTTGAATAAATAAGTTCTAAAATACATTTAAAGTTACCTTTGTCGTGTTGGTCAAGTTAAAAATCAAATTTGAACTTGCTAGAGAAGGGAACGTAAAAGAGAAGGAGAAAGAAAATGGGCTTAACTGACACGTTAAGAGTAGTTGCATGATTAGCTGATTTTCCTGATCATGTCTCTGTCCTCAGAAGTAAAAATTACATTACATTAAAACTTTCATATCTTTTAAATCTTTCATTTTTTCTTCTTTTAGGTAAAATTAATGGATATTTTTTTACTTATCAGGTCTGAAGGTAACAAAGCTTACCCACTAAAGGTTGGATCAGCCACAGTTTCTGTCTATTGTCACTTGACAGCTGACCTTGGATCATGCGGAGGTGGTGGATGGACGCTGGTCATGAAGATCAACGGTAGCAAGGTAGTAAAAAATACAAAATTAATCGATCGCAAAGGCGATGTGCGCTAATATACACTGTTTTTAAAAGCGAATGTTTATTCTTTTTGTCGACATGACTGGAGAAAAAGGCCGTTGTTTGTTGCTTCTCTGTGGACGCGTTTTGCTAGGTGGTTCCCTCTTATTTCAATTTCAACTCTTACAAAGGGAAACTTGTTACTGGTTTCTTTTGAAACAGGGGCTTTTGCGGGGATTTAGCTCTATTGCTGAGCGGGAGGTGCCCTGATACCTTCCTGAATCTTTTATATCAAGTGGACTAAACAATCTTCAAGGAAAACGGTGTTTAATGGAGATCTTGACTCACTCGCTTACAGGCGGAATTCAAAGTTATTGCAAGAAGGACAATTGTCATGAACAAAACGTAGCCAATAGTGTTCAGTTCGACAACTCAGTTTGACTTACGTAAGCTAAGCAAATACAAAAAATTCTAAGGATATTACTTTTCACGCTCTTAAAACCTGGAGCTCATTTCTTATTCGAAGGCTTTGTTCTAAGAGCAGGTGCAAAACACCTATACAACTAGCTTAACGTTAACAGAAGATTGTGTTGTTTTAGAATCTACCTTTTACCGAAAACGTTCCGTAACACTTTTTCTATCGTAAAGGCGATTGAAGGGCGGGTTCAGTCAGCTCTGTTAAAAAAAAAGTCAGCAGATACAATGTTGGAAACCCTAGCTAAAGTGTCATCCATAATCTTCTTTCAAAGGAGGGCAATTTGCTTTCGCTTTCCGGCCTCTCCTTCTCCTCGGTATAGAACACAAACATTCGCCATAAGTGGACTTAGGGGCGACCCATTGCAACTCCGTCAACTTGTTCATAAAGATTGCCATTAAATTGGAAGAGTTGATGTTTTGTAACAACCATCAACAACTCGACGAGATCAGCCTCAGTGATTTTTAAAAGATGCGTCGCGTTAAAGTCGTTAAACTAGTTCCCAGAAAAAGCTTTGTTAGCTCGAATCTAGATAATTTCGTCCAAGGAAACACTTGTGAATGGTGCAGGGACATGATACGATACAAAGATATCATTCTCGTTTACTTGCAGCTGTTGGTTTTCTTGAGCAAATTCAAAGATGTCGAGATTGCAAATTTTTTGGTTGAGAAGGGCTTCAATTTCTCATCCAGCCATTTTGCTAGGGTATAGTTGGTCGCAAGGTCCTTTTCGAATGTACCGTATTTTCTCGATTAAACGCCGGGCCCCGAATAAACGCCGGGTCTCCAAGCTGTATTTGAAAATAAACCCCTTAAACAATTACTTAAGGTTAAATATGCCTTAAAAATAATGTCTACATATATAGCTGTCAAAAATATTGAATAAAAATCATTTCGTAGAAACATAGGGCTTGAATAAACTCCCAGAATCAAATAAACGCCGGCTCTATCGGGCCAAGTTTTAAATAAACGCCGGGGGCGTTTAATCGAGAAAATACGGTATTAGCCAGTCCAGTCCAGTCCAGTCCAGTCCACTCCAGTCCAGTCCAGTCCAGTCTCGTCCAACCTAGCCCAGTCCAGACCAGCCAAGTCCAGTCCAGTCCAGTCCAGTCCAGTCCAGTCCAGTTCAGTCCAGTCCAGTTCAGTCCAGTCCAGTCCAGTCCAGTGCAGTCCAGTCCAGTCCAGTCCAGTTCAGTCCAGTCCAGTCCAGTCCAGTCCAGTCCAGTCCAGTCCAGTCCAGTCCAGTCCAGTCCAGTCTCGTCCAACCTAGCCCAGTCCAGACCAGCCAAGTCCAGTCCAGTCCAGTCCAGTCCAGTCCAGTCCAGTCCAGTCCAGTTCAGTCCAGTCCAGTCCAGTCCAGTCCAGTCCAGTCCAGTCCAGTCCAGTCCAGTCCAGTCCAGTCCAGTCCAGTCTCGTCCAACCTAGCCCAGTCCAGACCAGCCAAGTCCAGTCCAGTCCAGTCCAGTCCAGTCCAGTCCAGTCCAGTCCAGTCCAGTCCAGTCCCGTCCAGTCCCGTCCAGCCTAGCCCAGTCCAGACCAGTCAAGTCCAATCCAGTCCTGTCCAGTCCAGTCCAGTCCAGTCCAGTCCCGTCCAGCCTAGCCCAGTCCAGACCAGCCAAGTCCAGTCCAGTCCAGTCCAGTCCAGTCCAGTCCACTCTAGTCCAGAGTGATGGGCTAATCTTGTTCCTTTCGGACACAGTAAATCAGCAATCTGTTTGGGTGTAATTCTGCGGACTATCGAATCAAGATGAATAGATTTCAGCGAACTTAGGAAGAACATTGCAAGCGATCTGCGCCCAGTGTTAACACCAACATAATTGTCTTGGAACAAGTTGTTGTTGCACTGCTCACTTGCCACTGGACATTTGCAGTTGCAACATATCGGTGAACCTCTCATTCGACGAGAGCTGATTAGCTAACGAATTTTCCTAGCAATCATAAATAATAGCTATGAAATGTGTAAAGAGAATATAATTCCTTCGCTACAAGTCTTGCTAGTGAAGCTACAATCGAACAATGAACACGTAAACCAGATCTAACGACATCTATTGCAGGCTATGGGTGTGTCTGCGGTAGCATATTAATCTCTTTGTGCATACCATTCAAAGAGAGCAAATTTGAATGCTTTATATCGACGATGAAGGTGTTTATAAACAAAAAAAACTCCTCAAATGCTGGCTTATTCGTTCATGCTGAATAGCTCTCCATTTAAGTTTAAAGTTCTAAAATGACAGCGTTGAAGTTCACTGGATTGGTTTTCTGGTTTATTTTATTATTTTTGCAAAGGCTGGCAAACAGCATTTCATCTTCAACCTTTTTGCTTCCATCATTAATACAATATTTGTGTTTGCAACTATTTTGGTTTCGGTAAATAAATATAATTAAACTTCATTGTTCAGTTTTTTAGTCACAATTTGAAGAAATAGACTAAAATCACAATCATTACTTAGCGTGATATACATATAGCGTGATATATGGAGAAATTGTTCCTTAAAATATCCGTTCACTTCTAAAAGGAACTTAGTGAAAGAATTTTACTATTTTGGGGCTGCAACAGCCGTGTTTGAAAAGTAGATGGAGACAATACTTGCGCAAAAAAGTTTGAAAGATTGTCGAGACTAAATTGTATCTTGCAGAGTACGTTTCACTATGATTCGTCTTACTGGACCGACGAGAACACCTACGAAGTGCCTGCAGGCGAGACAGGTTTCGACCAGAATGAGACCAAGCTACCAACCTACTGGAACACACCCTTCACCAAGATCTGCCTCGGCATAAAGATCCCTGGAGAAGAGACCAGGTTCCTTGTTCTTAACAAAGAGGCTAGCTCGCTGCACGACCTGATCTCAGATGGTCAATACCGCCCCACATCACTGGGTCGTGACGCATGGAAGACGTTGGTCGGTGGTGACCAGGGCTCCCTGCAGCTCAACTGCAACATGGAAGGTTTTAATGCCGCGAATGAGAATATCGACTATGCTAAAGCGAGAATTGGATATATTGCTAATGAGCAAAATGAATGCATCTACGGGGACTCCAGGATCGGATTCGGCACAGGAGGGAAATGGGATGACTCCAATACCTGTGGAAACGAGGCATGCTGCTCATCAGATAATGGAGACAAACACATTAAGGCCATGGGATATATCTTGGTTCAGTGAAATCATAGTTAATCGAGGGAAATGGTTAAGAAGCCCGGTGAACATCAAAGGAGCAAACAAATAGGCCAAGATTTAGGTTGGAAGGTCCATGACAGTGCACATCTTTTGTTTTGCGCCTCATGGGTTACGTAATCGTTGTGTCTCATGCGTTACGTAATGCGTTACGTAATCGCAATGTTTTATTAGTTAGTTACATGAACACACATAACCACCTATTATAATTAGTCAAGTTTTGTGCACTGTCAACCCCCAATATAGCGAACAAAAACCTATAACAGAGAACTGCCGCGGGTTTCATAACCATGTCCCTCTATTAACTATGGTGAAATGAACAGTAATTAAAGCATGAAAAGTTGTTTATTGTTCTGAAAGCGTAGCATGCATGTTTCAATTGGAATGATATTGGATTTTTTTCACGTATTATCGCTATTGTTTGACTTACAAAATTGTTTACAATGTCGACCGTTGATATATTTCAATAACACCATAACAGTGTATTTACAATTATCATCCTACACGTAAAATTATCATCTAGCGGTTAATAATTTCGTACAGAAGTCTGAAACTTTCTCTGCGTATCGTTTTTACTGCTATGTTCTTCTCCATTATTTCTATCTATTTAAAATTGTTTTTTTTTTATCGCGCAAATTTAGCATACTTTTCAGGTCAAAAAGTTCGTTAGATACATCAATATTTGGTATTTGTGAATGCGTTTCAGGCCCAAATTTGCAATTTTACAAGGATAAAAAAAAAACAGTTCATCAATTCACTTTTTTCAAATTTTGTAATAGACACAACTTGTAGCGTACGTTCCTTCTGTTGGCCTAAATGTACGAACCAGCAGTTTTTGCAAATGAGATGTGTCAAAGGACATTGATAAAATAAGTGATACACCGTTTCAATTCAACTTTGCATGCCATTGCCCTTTTTGTGCTAAGCATTTCATAACATTGTGTACTTCTACATATAACTGGATCAAATATGTCTTCATAATGAAATTTTAATAAATTTATTTCACTTTCATTTCACATCCAATGCTCTTAGTGGAATTGAATAGCACATCGAATTCTTGACCATGTTAATTTACAACACAGACAACTGACTTACAAAAATATTTAAGAATTGGTTCATGCTTGGCGTGCGTATATCGAGTTATGGATGCACTTGGGAAGTTTGGAGAGCACGAAAGAAGCGTAAGACTCTAGGTTATTGAGTGCTCTCCAAACTTCCCAAGTGCATCCATAACTCGATATACGCACGCTAAGCAGGAACCAATTCTTTTATAACATAGCTGCTTCAAAGTTGGCTGGAAACGCAAATTTGGGAGCTTTATTTAAGCTCTCAAAAAATAGGGTAATCGGCAATGCGTTCCCTAAAGGCACATAAAAACCACAAAAATGCAATAGCTCATTTAAGTAAGAATGATGCGATAAGTTTAATTCAAAATACTTGTAAATGTACAGCAAGAGCGATTGAATGATGAAGAAAAGCAGCAAATAATTTACGGGAAGATCGGAAAACTGACACAATTTCACTCAATGTACGACATAAAATTAGACTCAACACTTCAGTAATGTTTGTTCCTTTAATTTCAATCTTGGTCTTGTCTTTTTATACGGCAATTAACTTGTTAGACTCTCTACTTAGTGAGCTCAATTTCTTTTCTGTTTCAGAATAATATAATAGTCTGATGACAGCCGTGGAGCCTTTCGTTCGACTTGCACAAGGCGTATAATTTCTAGAAAAGCCATTCCTCTAGACCTAAGCCTTCCGGTATGCCTTAACTGTTGTCAAAATTTTCAAGGATGTATAGACGAACTTGGAAGAGATTTGTCGAGGAAGATCTTCAAAAGAAAAATCTCTTGCTCGCTTTCCTCGCGTGTTTCATTCAACTCAAAAGTGAACACCGCGCCACAAATTTCCCCACCTCCTCACACTATCACTTCGTTTACATCAAAATGAAATGTCCAGTCGATTTATAGTTAATTCAAATAAAACTATTATTCCAAACGTCCTTATTGGATACGAGTGGTTATAGCCAACTCGGATTAAATGGCGGGAATTCGCAGATATAAAAACTCGACTTAGCTAAATGCAACTTCACACCGTCATCTTATATACGCACGGCCGTGCGTAGATACAGATTTATACTATGATCGTTCAATTGGAGTTAGATAGGGCCAGCATGCGCACAATGTTAATATATAGATTTAGGCAAGCCTAAAAGCGGAGCTCACCAGTTAATTATTTTTCACTTTATTGAACTCTGAATTCTGGCCATTGTACAATTTTAAGGCGAGAAAAAACCTCCCAAACCGCTTTTTCAACTATGATCGTTCAATTGGAATTAGATAGGGCCAGCACGCGCACAATGTTATAAACTTAATTAATAAGTAATGATCGTTCAATTGGAGTTAGATAGGGCCAGCACGCGCACAATGTTATAAACTTAATTAATAAGTAACTTAAATTGACTTACTAACAACACTTTGATTTATATCTATTTATGCGAATATATTGAATGTTGATAAGCAAAGGTTTAGATATGCAACTGAAAATAAACGATAAAATCGAACAACGTTTCTGAGTCGTTATGACACCATTTTTCAAGATCAAAAATGAAAAGAACAAACTTTAAGGAAAAAGTTCGCTTAAGATTAACATAATTATTTGTCAGGCATATAGTTTGGCTCGGATTGAGTCTGATTGGACATTTAGAGATGGTGACAATTCTCTGATTAGTAGAATTTCATGCACTAAACAAGCAAACTTATTCTTGCACTTCTTGAGGACATGAAACTGTTTGTCAAGGTCTTTTGAATTCCGGACAATACGGTGTTTGTCTCAATAGTGTTAACCAATGGAAGATGATTTATTGTTGTGCTCGCCCACGCGCTGGTGCAAATGCCTCAGTGTAGATCCTACATAACTTGCATCACACTGAATCGCATTGAAATCTGTACACAACACACTGCTGGTTTACAAAAGGTGGTTTATTTTCTTGTACTTTAAGCATTTGGTGGATCGTGTTGCTTACAAAACCTGATTAAATGACTGCGCATTTTCTGGCTCAGGTCTTTGAGCTGTTTCCGTACAAAATCTGTAGAATCCTGATCTTTACAGGGAAGTATTATTCGAACCATTGGACTCTCCAAGATGTTACTCCAAGATGGCGGCGACCTGTTCTCAATTTTTGGACTACTTCAAACAAGGATTTCATAGGGTTTGAATACTCTTTGGAAGCGGAAACTTTGGCGAATAAGATATCTTTGTATTACCTATGAACTTCTCCTTTAACATCATAGTTGCATCTAAATAAAAAAAATGTTCCACCGTAATTCTCTAGTAGGTGATTTATAAAGGCTGTCCATGGTGCAGGGCTCTTAGAAAAAATCCTTTCTAGCTAGGCTAATCTTAACGATTGAACTAAATTTTTCGAAACCGTTATCCTTAGCCCTCCACCATAGACCCACCACGTGAACTGACGGTATGCTGCTTAGCGCCCTGTTCTACGGAATGGAAAACATTACCATCACTACAAAGCGCGATATTTACTGGTTTAGTGAAAACGGAACTGACACAATAACAAAAAGGGGTTACCAAGCTATTTTTGCGACTTTTTTTGCTTGTTTGCAAGCGAAAATAGGAGAATAGCAGTTATGTGGGGCAAAATTTGGAACATTCTTGTCTACTCTCAAGGGACTTTTTTTAATTTCTCAAGGGAATATTTTAATTTCTCAAGGGATTACTTTCCGCTGTGGGTGATCACGCGATCTCGTGGAAAAAACGTGACTTGTCACATTTACAAACGTTATATAACAATGTTAAAAGTGACATGTCAGCTTTCTTATCTCAACGCACGTGTGTCTGAAAGGCGATCTATAAAAAGCGTCGCACAAACAATGGATTGCGTAACTAAAACACGAATAAATAGCCACTAGCACTTACATCGTTTAAAAATTACAAACGTCAAAAATAAACCATACCAAAAAACTTGCTCTTTTCAAAGATATTATTGAAGTTAAAACAAATGCAAGAGATGGGGGCTTCTTTTAAGGCTTCTTTTTTAGGCCAAATTTGGTCGCTACAAGCGCCCATTCTATTTCGCCATCAGCCTAGGTCGTTAGGGACGTGACCTCGCGTTGACAGCAATGTTGCATGAATCGGCTTTACAACATGCGATCGTATCTACGCAGTTCGAGTGGAATTCCAGTCAAAGACAGCAAAATTCCTTCGTATTTCATCTCCAAATATAATTCGATAGCATTCACTGTATATATGGCTTTTGTTTAATCCTTCTTAAGCCCACGAAGAAGCTGTCTTGATATCCGACCCTCGCATAGACTGTCCACAGCCCTCTATTTTTCGTGTTTTTCGATCGATGAGCGCTCGGTGAGAACGGCGAGAGACCTGGACGCCAGCACAAAACAGAAGAAGCAAGAGGGTGGGGGGCGGGGAGCGAAAAAACGCAGCTTGAGTGTATCGATTTGTTTACGCAATGTTTTCTCCGACAGTAGTCGGAAATATCCGTATTTTTTTCGTGCTCTTTCGTGGAGCAATCGTAACGATACGGCCTTGAACACATTGAACAGCGGTCTACCTATAACAATTCAAATATGGCATCACAAAAACAAAGCGTCGAACGCATATTTTGCTGTTTCATTTGCTAATTTCGCTGCCGTAATCGAATGCCTCGAAAGGTCCTTGCAATTTTAAAGTATAGAATTGTCAGATCTCGGTGAAATTTGCACTGTTTATTTGTGTAATGTTGAGGAATATGTGTATAAATACCCGGCGCGGACGAGCCATTTTTGACAAAATTATATGGCTGCATTTCCTCCGCGAAGATAGGAAATTGTTAAACTAAACTACAAAGCAACCGTAATGATAAGTTCGAAGAACAATGCACAGGATAAACCTTCGACTCATACTTCATGCAAAAAAAGTCGGTATCTCGAAGAGACTTTGATTTTTATTTAATATGCACTTAAAGCTAAAGTTAAGGGTGTTTTAACAGGATATAATGTTGTTATGTTGCTATAATAAAGATTTGTAGTGCTGTTCCATCATAGTATAAAGCTGGAAACCATTACCAGCCTCCTTAAATATTCTTTAGAATTCGGTTTTCACAGGAACTGTTGTTAACTAATTTTTAGTACGATCTGCTGAACCTTGTAAACAACTTACATATTAAAATATGCAAAGGGTTGAGCCAGAACTAACTAGGGACACCTCTCCTTCCAAGGGACCCTGTAGAGTTGTTGTTTGAATAGAATGTGAAACAATATTAGATGTTTGAGTTTTCCCCCACAATTCGTGTTAATCAATTTGATTTTATCGTATTCGTATAAATTTTACGTTGATTCTATTCTGTAAAAACGATCCTTTTTTACTTGAACAGCGTCACGTTGTTTTGTTTAACGCAGATGCCATGTAGACGATAGTCGAAACTAAAAACGAACCATTTACGTCGATCACTGAAACTTGGCCGAAGGAAAAACTACAAATGTTTCGTGTGCGTAGGCATGCTTTCGTTTGATGCCTGCTGTGCATAAGCTAACGTAAACAGAAATCATTCTAAATTACGACAGTTGTTCTAAAATGGTGTCAATAAAAAGGGCGCGACTATGATCTTTTAAATTTGGCCTGGATTAAACGCCCTTTTATCAGCAAACAGAAGAAAACATCATAATTTAAGATAAAGGTGTAAATGAACAGTTTAAATTCAATTTTTATTAACCAAGAAGAGAAGAGGTTTAATAATAATTATGAGATGATACGGGGAAGAAAACTTTAAACACGATTTAGCGTGCATTCGTTGCTTGTAGATGTCAGCCTAGAAAAGGCTGATTTTGTTTTACTCCAGAAATACAGTTCGTGCACAAACTTACCAAAACGTATCTAAGAGAAAACAAACTGCAATTTAGGGCACAGACACATTACTGAAAACGTTCTGTGGAACAAAAGTGTTTTGGTTTTCGTACGTTTTTTTTCATATTGTAATTGAAAGCACTTGACAATGGCAAGAAAAAAATCAATTAGCAAATAATACAGCTTTTAAACCTGAAGTAAAATCATAAATATTCTTGTCACTAACAGCCCAAGTCAGTTAATTTGGACAATTTATATTGAAAAAAATTGAAAAAAATGTCTTTGTTAAACTGAAGTGTTATTGAGCCATCAACGCTCAAAACAACAACCCGCTGCCTGTTGGCCGTTGTTTTACACCTGTTTCGCCGAAACAATAACGTCAACTCTGCTTGGAAGGTATGCTTAATTCTTAAACCAACTCAGCTGACGAAGACAAAAAGATGTATAATATGATTTCAAGCGGAGGTCAATGTTTTTTCATATTTGCAGGTGAATTTTTAGAAAAACATTGCGTAGCAGCATAATAAATTTTAAAAAATACAAACCCTTTCCAGGCCTAACGTAAAGTGATATATGTTTTTCAGTAAACTTGCCCTGAAGTTCCGAAACTGATCAGAAGACGAGAAAGAAAGGTCAAGATGAAAAAATTTGTTCGACTCATGTCATTTTAGTTATAATTAAAATTTTTTACCCGTAGAGTTTTCTAAAATAGCAAATTGCGCCAACTTTTGCATATTGCATGTCTAACAAGGACAATTCTACACTCATTTTTATTAAAAGATCAGTATTGTGTTATGAATTGCTGTTATTTGACTAGCCGTGAAGCAAACAAAGTGTTCTTCGATGTAGGTAAGTGAGTGAGTGGTTCCACAGGATTTCAACGTTCCTAAAATTTTGCCAGACGGTTGCCATGCTAATTTCGTTGTTTGTGTCCATTATTTGGGGAGCTTCGGTTCAATGTGTTGTAGTTGCAAATCAAGGTGAGTGAGCTATTGCAAATTTCGAAGAGGAATGGTGTATTAATAATCATAAGAGAAGATACGGGGGAGTAAACTCCAAAGAATATTTAGCGTGCATTCGTTACGTATACATGTCAGCTTAGAAAATGTTTTTTTTTTTCTCTAGAAACACAGTTCGTACAAAAGATATCTAACAGAAAACAAACCGCAGTTAAGGAGACGCACACTGTACTGGAATCTTTCATTTTGTGTGAAATATGTAAGCTTTGTGGAGAAAAAATGTCTTCTTTTTCGTATTTGTTTTTTAGATTGTACTTAAAAGCACTTGGCAGGCCAACAAAAGTCAATTAGGAAATAATGCAGCGTTTTAAAACAGAAATAAAATGTAAAATATTGTAGGCACCCACAGCTAAAGTAAGCTAATCTGGACGATTTATGTTGGAAAAAAATTGAAAAATGCCTTTTTTTAAAGTGTTATTGAGCCATCAACGTTCAAAAACACACAACCCGCTGACAGTTGGCCGTTGTTTTTCACCCGATAAGCCGAAACAATAACGTTAACTCTGCTTGCAATGTATGTTAATTCTTTTAACAACCAACTCAGCTAACGAAGGCAAAAAGATTCAGAAAATGGCTTCCAGTGGAGGTCATTGTTTTCTTTACTTGCAGGTGAATTTTTAGAAATAGGTGGTTTTCACTGTCACGCTGCGAAAAAATAAATCCAAAACTATTGTGTCAAAAAAATCAAGAATATTACAGGTTGTAGAAAAGTACAATATAAACTACTCGTCCAAGTCTCAGGGCTGTACGGTATTCCGTACTCGAGTTATTCGTCAAAATGTTTCACGCAAATTTAGAGAGCACAGTATGGAATCGCCATGTTGGAGCCTAACTGCTTGGGCTCCAACATGGCGGCCGGAAATCAACAAAAACATCTGGCATGAAATACTGCTACAAAAAGCGGTCAGATCACCATCATGAACAAGTAAACATTCAGATAAACACTTCTCGCAAAATCTCAACTGTTCAGATTGTTAAAAATCATAAGATAAAGCATTTTTTTAAGTATACGTGACAGCCTTTTGGCGGCCATCTTTGATCTCGTGTGGCGTGAAACTCCAAAATTCAAAATGCTCTATCTTAAAGACGGCGAATGCTATCGAGATAAAAACCTTCAAAAAATATGTATTAAGGACGTATAATAGCCAGTGAAGGATAAAAACTCAGGGGCCTTGCGATTCTGGATTTTAGAATTTTGATGACGTCACGTGAAAACCAAGAATACATTTAACAAATAAAGAAGCCTCGACTGTGCTCTGTTCTGTTGTAAAGCACGCAGGAAGCGGCTGGAGCGCGAAAGAAGTGTAGGGTGAAACGCGAGCCGTAGGCGAGCGTTTCTCCCTATTTCTTGAGTACGAAGATTGAAACGGATTGCGATAAATTTCGTTGAAATACTGCTGGGTTGAGCCGACTTTCAAAGTAATTCTCGTTTGCTTTTAGCTTTGAATTATAACGCCCGGGAGACCCATTTGGTTGCAATGAAACTATGCTTTTGTCACTTAGATCCATAGAAGTAATTTCTTTGCAAACATTCAGTTTCATAGCGAGTATTTGGCAAAACTTAATAAAATAAACTTAACCCAGCCCTTACACAGTTCCTTTTAGATTTCTTCGAGTAGGGTTTTTTCTGAAATGACGAGTTGCACCTACGTGAAACACGCAGGCACACTTTACTGAAATCTTTCACTTTGCGTCAAATGTAACTGTCTAGAGGACAAAAATTTCTTGGTTTTCGAACGTTATTTTTTTTTATTAGACTTGAAAGTACTTGACAATGGCAACAAAATATTAACCAGGAAGTAATGCAGCATTTATAATCTTTAGTAAAATTAGTATCCGGCCCTAGACCTCCAATGCTTAAGTCAGTTAATTTGGACGATTTATTTTGAAAAATTGAAAAATATCTTTTTCAAAGTGCTACTGAGTCATTAACGATTAAAACACGAAATCTCCTGTCAGTTGGTCGTTGTTTTTCACCTGAATAGCCGAAACAAAAACGTTAATTGTGCTAGGTAGGTATGCTTAATTCTAAAACGACTCCGCTAATTAAGACAAAAAGAAGCACATTATTCTTTCCAGTGGAGGTCACTAAGGTCATAATCTGCAGGTGAATTTTAGGAAAACATTGCTTAGTAAGAGCAGAAATTTCAAAAACACAAATACGAGAAAACAATGCAAAGAAGCAAAAATGTCTGTATGACGCTTGAATTTCTATTTATAATAAAAATTTCCTCCCGTAGGGTTTTTCTTAAACGATGAGTTGTATACTGTTACATATTGTTACATACAGTTATCGTTTTAAATAATTAACAACTGGCAGCATGACAAAACCCACCCTTTTAAGAATCAGTATTGTGTATTGCTGTCTTTTAACAAGTCCTGAGCCAAATTAAGAGCAACAAAAAAGTATCCTTCGAATTCGCTGTGAGCAAATGAGTTGCTCCATAGGACGAAGATGTGCCTAAAATTTTGCTCGACGGCTGCCATGCGTATTTCGTTATTCGTGTCCGTTATTTGGGGAGCCTGGTTTCAAGGTGTAGCAGTTGCAAATCAAGGTGAGTGAGCTACCATTAAAGTACAAAGTGTGTTTGAAAAATATATCGTGCTTAGGTTAATATGTAATTCAGTTTAACTGTCAATCGTTAAAATAAAGTACTTTTAAGAGAAGAAAACAGATAACCGCCGGTAGCGTTTCAATTTGCGTGTAGCTAAAGGTATAAACGAACAATCGAAATTCAGCTTTCATCAACTGCGAGGGAGAAATAATATAATAATAATTATAAAAGGATGATACGAGAGAAGAAACTCCAAACATGATTAGCGTGCATTTCTAAAGCTTTTTTTCTAAAAAGGAAATAGCCTCGAAGTACAGAAACTAAAAGGCCGAACAATTTTAATTCAGGGCACGCACCGAAAAGGGAAATGTTTCAATTTGTGTGAAACGCCAATTTTCTGGAGAAAAAAACGTGTCGTAGTTTCCGAACGTTTTTATCAGACTATACTTAAAAGCATTTGTCAATGGGAACGGAAATCATTAAGAAAATAATGTTACGGTTCAAACTTAAATAAAAATTAGAAACACCTAACCCCTTAGCACAATTTAGTTTATTCAAACGTTTTATATTGGAAAAATTGAAAAGTGTCTTTTTCAAAGTGTTAACGTTCAAAACACGCAACCCTTTGCCAGTTGGAGGTGGTTGTTTTTCACCTGTGTTCTCCAAATCTGCGGGTGAATTTTGAGGAAACATTGCGTAATAGGAAGGTATTGTTTTAAAACACAAATCCATCCATAGCCAACGTAAAGTGATTTATGTTTTTTTAGCAAATGTGTCCTGAAATTCCAAAACTGATCGTGTTTCTTTTTGCGAAATCAGTGTACCGTTCAGTGTATCAGTTCTTAAGGGAGGAATGTCACGATATTTTAAGTCATTTTTTCTGATTACTTCCGAATTGAAGTTAACCTCAAAATAATAGTTTTGCAACATAGATAAGCAACAAAGGAGTAACAAAAATGCAAAAATAACCAAGAATGGTTTCATTTGTTTTTTCAAGATGCGTTGTCCGTGACGTAGCTCCTTTAAATTTAGTATGTCTTGTCTTATTGTTATGCTGCTTTGTTATAAAGGGTTCGACTATTTGCTACAAAACAACAACTACTACAATGTTTAGTAAAAGCTGCACAGCAAACCAACATATTCTACATTTATCAAGGTGATCCACAGCCATTTGACAGTTTAGAGTAAAACATAAAGAAGACGAGACCGAGCAACGTTATCATTGTAAAAACACGTTTTGGTTTGTTACAAGATAAGACGAGATGGTAATTAATACAATATTTCGGTTCTATTTCAGGGTCAAAGTCATGTAATACTGAATTTCACAAGCAGGCGGCTTATATTTCAAAGTGATTGTTATTATTATTATTAGGAACGCTGATGACATACGTAACAAAAGAAAAAAGTTACGTAATCAAAGAAAAAATATTAAGAGGTTTTAATACCTTCATTGATGCTTGGGTGAAAGTTCTTAATAAAGGAAGCCTCAAGGAACGCTAATTGTAACCAACAATTAGAATTAACATCCCCTGAGGCTTTTTATAAAGAACGCCTTTCCGTTGAAGCCCCGAATCCTCCCTTCTGTCCTCCGTGCAAAATAATTATAATTAGTATATACCACACAAGTGATTAGTGCTTTTCGCGGGCGCTGATTGGTTAACTCGGAGGTGATTAGCAAAGTACTATTCACCTCCGAGCAGCTAAAGAGAAACAAACTGCCTTCGCGCGTTGATTTGTTTACCGAAAGTGATGTTTTAATCCGCTAGTTATTCAACTTGTGTGGTATATACTAAAACAATTATTCACCTAGGTGTCAGAGAATGTGGTGGATATTTACCTCGCCGCTTCGCGATTCGGTAAATATCCACCACTATTCACCTCCTCTTCGGTGAATAATGGTTAATTATTGTGTAACCTCCCTTTCATTGACAAAGACTCTGTATATCATGATAATGTCATTTATGAGTATTATTTTATTTGCAGACACCTGCGGGCGACACGTTAAATTTACTACAGAAAAAGACGGCTATGTTCTTCAGGGTCACGTGATTAAAAATCTTACCCTAAAACTCGGGACACGTGATCCTTGCAGAGGTCAATGTGTTATGGAGAGTCGCTGCATGTCAATCAACATCGGCCCACCAATAAAAGACGGAGCAGTATGCGAGCTGAGTGACTCGGATCACTCTTTACACCCCGAAGATCTTAAACCACGAGCAGGCTTTACCTACACCGGCACTGAGGTGAATATAGAAATAAATCACGCAAAAATTTCAAATCAACACAGTGTAAAACATTGCTGGATCGTGTTACGAGATTTCTGGAAGTAACTGGCCAAGGGCATGCAATTTTTCAACGCAACGTAGTGCAACATCGTTGTGCAATACATGCTGCATACATTTGGCCACCCTGCTGCATTATGTGGTAACATGTCAAATAGCGCTTAAAAAAGTTCAAACGAACAAGTGCGCATGATCTGGTGCAACAATGTGACAAAAACGTGGTCAAACGAATACAACATCATGTGATATCCAAAACACCATCCACCATTTTGCAATACTTCGCAAAAGGGTGAGAAAACGTGTGCAACATGCTGTGCGCAAGAATGTTGCAATATGTTGTATTTAAATGTTGCGTGCGTTAAGTCGGCCTTTGTTACATGGGACGTGGCTGGTGCGTACACTCTATCATGTGTTACGATACCTCGCACTTGGCGCTAGATAAACAGCAAATCTCATTTCCTCTCCTGAAAGGATGAAAAGTAACACTGACCATAGCAAACAATTTATTAGTGGGACAAAAAATCTGAAGAGAAGGAAACCCTGCGCATTCTTTATGGCTAAGCGTTGCAAAGGCCTAAAATACGTGTAGCATTGAAACTAAAGGAACCACAAAACTGATTGCGGGGAGGGGATGTTTTTGTTCTCAACAGAACGCATGCTCCAGTAATCCTTGCTTTCATGATGGAACCTGCCTGAATGGATTTACAGACAAGAGATACCAATGCGCGTGTTCAGCTTTCTATACGGGAGAACACTGTGAAACAGGTAAAACAGGCAGTAATCTACAGGCTGGATAAATTGTGTAGGCATGCTGTATACGATTGAGAATGCTCGTAAGGTTTTTTTTATTAAACATTGAAATAATGAATCGATGCTTAAAGGGACAGTGTCACCATGGCTTAAAGAAGTTGGTATTAAGGTCGCGGGGGACACCTTAGGCTCATCATTATGCATTTATTTAAAGCGTATGCACGTAGTACAACGACTAACATCAACAACTTTACGAGATATTTATGACTGGACAAAAATATGGGCGCGTGCGCGTGATTTGTAAAAAATCCCTGTTTCTTTGATATTAATTTAAAACAACACTTAGCGATATACGTTCACATAGATTGTAGGAAGTCTTTGAGCTCATTTTCATTTAAATTTGAATATTTCTGCAACTCAGAGTAATCACAAAAATATTCGGCATAAACAATCGTGTCCTTTTTAAAAACGCATTGTTCTCACCATAAAAGCGTGGAATATAATTACCATAATTACATCTCTCCTTGGCAAAATGATCGTATTTAGGTCGGGACACCTTTGGAAATCTCAAAGTTTGGACTTTTCCGACAATTTTGTGGCAGAGAATACAGCACGGAAACAGAACTTCATGACTTGCCACTGCAGATAGGTAAACTATGAATACTGAAGTGTGTCATAACAAAAGCGGAATTTTAAAAGAGCGCTTTTAGAAAGAGGTAGAAGACATTAAATTCAAATTTGCGCACTTAAACCGCCATAACTTGCTGGCAAACTTTAAATTATAAAAACCGCTTCTGTTATGACACTCTAGAGGTATTGACTGATTAGTTTTTGACAAGATCACAGTGTGCTGTCTCCTACTCGTTCCGCAAACTCTGCCACAAAATCATGTTTTTCCCAATTTGGCACTAACGAGGCTATAACATCGCC